>NC_051431.1:25761838-25823983 GCF_001649575.2 Kryptolebias marmoratus
AATGCTGAAACAGAAAGAAAAAAGCTGGATTTCAAAGAGTTGAACACAGCTCCATTCATTTTCAATGAGAAAAAAATGGCTGAAAAAGCTAAATATCTGAAACAGCCGAAATTGCACCATTACCAAAAGTCATAGCCCACATGGCACGAATGAGCTGAACGTTTTGATATATGAACGGTTGAAGTAGCTGAAAAATTGCGGAAGGAGATAGGTGCCAAAAAACGTACGGAATAGGGAAAGAATAATAATAGATAAGAAAGAGAAACAGGAAAACAATGGTGTGAATGCTTAAAAGCATTCACACAATTAAAAAAAACAATAGAAAAGGTGCAGTGCTCCAAACTGAAGTGGGGCGAAACAAAAATTGTGAAAATTTATTTAAAATACGCTAAAATTTGCTTTATTTCTCATAAGGTTTTTTTTGTATTTAATTAATTTTTTCCCCCTTGCTAAAAGCATCTAAACACCACAAAACTCCCAACTGCTCCAAAGACTGAATCTTTCCGTGAAAACCATCAGCTCCTCTGTCATAAAGTTGCTCGTTTAATGAAGACCACCGGGGTGTGTTAAAAAGCTGCAGCATCCATCACCAACCTGTTTCATAAGGAGTTACAGGCAGTTTCAGCATCGCTCTGTCACTTTTACACAAGCTGCCGTCTGCTTCAGTCTAATATCCACAGACACTAAACATACTTCAAGTTCAACATAAAAATAACCCAACATGTTAGGTTTTATAGAAATGACATCCACATCATGTTGAATTATGAAAGTAGAAGCACTCAGAGAGAGCAAACCTTCATCAAGGCCATAAGGTCATTAAAAAATTGTTTTAAAGAGTGTAGGATCTGGATCACCACCCTTGTTTCATCCCTTGTTTTTTGTGAGATTTCCTGAAAATTTCATCTTAACCTGTTTGTTAGTCTTTAAGTATTCTTGCTAACAGACAGACAGACCAACCAACACTACCGAAAACATAACCTCCTGGGTGGAGGCAATTAAAAGAACTATCTTATCTTTACTGCTGACACTTAATTAGGTACACTTGCTCAAATGCTTGTTAAAACAAACAGCTCATCAGCCAATCACATGGCTTTGGTGTAATTAATGTCTTTAGGCATGTAGATGGGGTGAAGACATGCTGCTGAAGTTCCAGCCGGACATGAGAACGGGGAAGAAAGGGGATTTATAGGACTTGTTGGTGCCAGACAGGCTGGTCTGAGTATTTCAGATTTCTACACACAATCATCTCTCTTATTCATTTCCACTTTCTTCAAAGCTCCAGAGAGCCGCTGCAGAGGGACCAAAAGGCTACATGGAGCTCCACGCCCTCAGGTTGCAGACTTTTGGACAAGTTAAACTCTGACTTTTGCAATAGCACGCCTCAAAGTGTGTACATTAGTACAAAAAGATCCGCGCAGACGCTGAGGATGAGTCACGGGCTCGTGCTTCATCCAAAAAAAAGAACCGAATCAGCTAGCTTTATCTCCAAGGCACTGTGACTTCGTAAGATTTATTGTACTCACAGAGCATTATCAAATTTCCCAGAGCTATACTGGTGGACGTATGAGGAGTACGCCAAGTCTTCATGAGCTGTGGCAACGTGGATGTTCTTCCCTCCAAACACAGACTGTCGGATGTCCAGGGCCGTCTACGTTGTGCACAAAAAGAAGATTCAATCAGATGACAGGAAAGAATAAACACTATTCTCTGATCAAACATTAGGCTTACCTGGTAAATAGCAACTGATTGGCATATATTGTCTACATTTAATAAGTAAAAGCCATAATCTAGCAGCGTGTCGGAGTACTTAGGATGTTTGTGTCCAAAATGTTCTCTGTAAGGAACAAAACACAGTCATAATGCACGATAACTACAAGAATACTGTTTTAGTTAGCTGTAGTTGCTTTATTCGACTCAGCAGGTTACCTTGCTAGAAACACAGCATGTTTGATCAGCTGCTCTGCTTTTCTGAACTCTCTTTTCACCACGCAAGCCTGCAGTGAGGAGACAAACATTCGAGTTACATCAGAAAGCATCTCAAAGTCTCTAAAGCTGAAATAATTCCCCAACTTGACACCCATCTGTAGCAGCGTGGACTTCCAGTCATGGGAAAAACAAAGTGTTTCATTTCTAGGGTTTATCAAGACATCAAAAATGATCTGGTCTTTTCTAGGTTCTAAAATAAACAAGGCCGTCTGATTTTTATAACCTCATCATACAACATAATTTGATACCATTAGATAGATCTTTAAAGACAAACCCAACACAATTTGAATTTATAAAATCAGTCTACTGGTTACCAATTTACCAATTAGTTCAGTTCTTAAACAGCAGTAGAAAGTCCCGTGTTTAACTTCCTGGAACTGAAGCTGAGGAATCGCTCTGATTGGCTGGAAATGTTCAGATTATTCCTTCGCTGATAACACGTGAGCAAAGCAGTGGAAAGTGCCAGCTCCCGCTCGGCTCTTTGTCGACGTCCATCAAATCCTCGCAACGCCGCCATCCGTCAGAAGATCGGCGATCTTTTTGGATTTAATCATTCTTAATTTTTACACATGGATAACAATTTTGGTATCAAAACGGAGCTTATTCCACACAGATTTTTTTTAAATATAGGTTATAAAATGTTTTATTTCATCTGAGTTGAGAAACGAATAAATGAATTAGCTTGATCATTGCTTGACTCAGTTAGCTGTAGTGCTGCCGTGCGTCGTTTATTTAACGGATTAAGAACATGTAGAGGAGGAAACTGGTTGGGAGTGGACAGGTAGCCTCGCTATTAAAATGATTTAAATCTAACCTCAAGTGTACAAAAAGTACACAACAGATTATCTGTTTGGGGTCTATTTTTTTGATGCCTCGCAATGTTGACATTAAGGACTCCAAATCGATTTTAAAATGTCAAAAATCCATTGTTATTTAATGTTTATATTGTCATGTTGAGGACCACAAAAAGGGGCGAGTCCAGTGTGTGTAGCTGCAGTGCCCAGACCGTTTATAGAGTGCACACAACAGAGGGAGAACGATGTGACCGAGACATACAAACACCTTCTGCAGTTAAAAACCAGTGTTTGGAAGAACGTCGGCTTCTATGAATTTAAAAGGAAAATTACATTGATAAAAGCCAAAGTATATGCAAGTTTTTCACTTGTAGGAGGAAGAAGACTAAAAACACCCAGTGGTAACAATTAGCTGCAGCTGCTTACAGAGGAGCACGGAGCGAGCGACATCAAAGTTCCCACCTCACTCAGAATCACAAAATCTGCTGCAACTTTTATCGCCATGGACTTCAGTCCGCGTTCAGCGGTTAAAAAGCAGGGCTTGTGCGCTACGCTTTGAGCTTTGGAAGCACAACGGAACATGGCCATCCTACATCGAAGATACAAACACAGCCCAGTAAGATAGCTCTAACTTATGATGCATGGACATCCATTGCCACAGAATCTTACGTCACTTTACTCAGCATTTTGGCTCCTTTTGTGTTCACTTTCTTCCCAAAATCTTCTTTGAATGAGAACTGTTTTATACAAGCAGTGTAGAGAAAAAATGCTTTGGTTTTATTAGGTTTCACTGATTCTATGCTGAAGATTTTGTTTGAAGATGCATCATAATCATTTCATAATCGACCCACAGCTCTCCGAATCAGAACTAAATAATTTACCACAAGTGCAGACTATGAAATCACATAAAACCCCGGAGCTCCATTTCAGACACTGCAGGCCTCAGTAAACAGGTTAACAGTCATGACAGGACAATAAGAAAAAGACTAAACAAGAACGGCTTTTTTGGAAGGGTTGCAGGAGAAAACCTCTTCTTTTTATAAACAACATGGCAGCATGACTTAAGTTTGGAAAGTCTCATCTGAATGAACCACGAGACTACTGGAACAATGAGACAATGTGTACCCATAATGCACAGCACCTGGTGAGGGGAAAACTAAATCCAGCATAACAAACACCTCACACCACTCGTCACCACGGTGGGGAAGGTGTGGAGAGTTGGGCTTGTTTTGCAGCCAGAGGACCTGGACACCTCGCGGTCGCTTAGTCGACCATGACCTCCTCTGTAGGATTTTACAGTCAAATGTGAGGCCTGTCGGACGCAACAGGACAATGATCCCAAACACAGCAGCTAATCTATAACAGAGCGGCTGCAAAACAAAAGAATCGAGGTGCTGCAACGTTCCAGTCAAAGTCCAGAACCTCAACCTGATTCAAATGCTGTGGTGGGACCTCCAGAGAGCTGAGCAGAGACCAATGTTTCCACCCTTAATGAACTAAAGTTCGAAAGAAGAGTGGGCCAAAATTCAATCCCTCCAGGATTTCGCGGGCATTTCTTGTGATTGTTGCGGGCTAAAATGCATGATTTCGCGGGGCATTTTCCTGAAAGTTTTGATGAAAAGTTGCAATTTTTTTTTTTCATAAAATCAATAAACAACCATTAATTTTAATATATAAACCAAAAATACTGACTAGTTTTGTAAGATAATTACCAACAAACATTGACATTCTCAAAAGGTGCTTTATTTGAGAACTTTGATAGCTTATAAACTGACATTCATGACCATTTTGGGATTGTCCCTCGTCTGCAGCTTTCCTCACATGTTTTGCAGACACAAAGTGTTTGTCGATGCGTTTATGTTCAATGATTACACTGCAGGATGTGCAAAACAACTTCCCCCCACTCTCGTGCAGCTGGGGAGGAAACTGTTTTGCGCGGTCCTTTGCTGAAATCTTTGTGGGCAAATGTGAAGCATTAGCGCACATTTTGGCTTCGGTCGCTGCTCCTGCACGCTCCCGGCATTCTGATGTTAACAGGATGTGACGTCATGTGTCTTCTTCATGAGTTATTTGGGGTTTTTTTATATTCCACACTACACAAACCCACAAAGAAGAGACTAGACCGCAGAAACGGTGGTGAATCTCTTTAGAAACAATAAATATTGGGTTAAAGTTGCGGTGTTTTGGGCAAAGTTGCGAAAAGTGATTTTGCGGGGTTTGCTTGATTTTGCATTAATAGTTGCGATCGCAACATCGCGAAATCCTGGAGGGTCTGAAAATTGCTCCACAACCATATAAGAGATTGATGAAGTCCTACAGACAACCACTACTGAGAGTTATTGCTCAAGGAGGTTCTACAAGCTGCTGGAATCAGAGGCTGGAACCAGTTTTTCCATTTTTTTTTTAATCTGTTGGGTGTTTTTCTTCACTTTAGGTTAGCTATGATTAATAATAAAAAAAAAGGTTAAAAACGAAACCAACTGGACTATTCTGTAGCTGAAGAAGTTTTCTCAGTTCAAAAGGCAGAGAGTGTGGAGTTCCAGCTTTTAAAGCAGAGATATTCCGCTCGCTGGATTCACATGGACTTCATCAAGCTCTCATATGGTTGTGGAGGAATTCTGGCCCACTCTTCTTTTGAAGAGTTCATTAAGGGTGGCAGACATTGATTTCTGCTCAGCTCTCTGAAGATCCCACAGCTTTTCAATCAAGTCAGATCTGTATAATTGTATTAGATCCTGTTTATTATGTCCTAATGCAGAAAGAGGGTGGACCTTCTTTCCCCCATGACTGGGAGTCCAACACTATGATTGTATTCTGTGACATTTTAGGAAGTAGCCCATCTGAATTTTACCTTGGAGGCTTGTCGGAGAACATCCACAACTACTTTGACAGGCAATCCTGGAGTAATTTCTTTCATAGCCTCTATACACCACCTGTATGCCTAGAAGACAAACACAATCCAGGAAAACAAGTCACACACACGTCTCAGTCCTACCACAGAAACCACAGGTGGTGGGTAATCATTCCTACCTCGTCGTAGTGGCTTTTGGCAAAGAGCAAGGCACAAAGCTCGCCGTAGAGCGCCGCCTTGTTGGCCTGATGGCCGTGTTTGGCTAGTTTGTCCATGTAAGACTGAGCAAGCTTGAAGGTTTCCTCCCCCAGGTGGTACTTACAGTTACCGTTACGGACATGGAGCAGCCTGAGATGACAAGAGAGAATTCAGCTCGTCAACTTTGCTCTAAAGTTTCTACTTCAACATCTGTTCTGAGACGTTGCAGGGCTTCTGTTTTACTGAATGATTCATTCAGTAAAAAAAATGGAAAAAATATTACAACAAACAAAGGGTATAAAATTAGTGATTTTGAAAACTAAATCCCACTGAGTTGTTTACATCTTAATGCATAAACACGACTAAATGACTGTTATAATGAAGCACAATTCTGTGTATGGGTCATAAACAAAAGTCAGAGACAGTCGAACAGCTTATAATTACACAACTTCTAAACACAGCATCTTCTTGGTAAATGAAGCCCAAAGATTGTTTGGAAACTGACCTGACGCAGCATTCCACAGCTCGGTAACAGTGTAGGAGCTCGCTGTGAAGTGTGCACAGCTGCAGGCACGACAGAAACACTTTTTCTGCGTCTCCGTACCAGCCGGCGTCAGACAAGAAGCCGCCTGCAATCAGAAAGAAAAGACGTCTCCTTATAAACCCGTTCAGGTCTTTTCTGACAACATGTGAGGGCAGCCTTGGAGCGACTTGCTGAGTCTGTCGACCCCTGACCTGATCGTTAGCAGCACGGGACGCGTCAGCTGCACACACCATTAAATGTAGCACGTAAGGAGAACTATCCAACCAATCTCTATTTACCCAGCACGAAGCCGAACTGGATGGCCTTCTCTTTGACGTGGGCGTCGGACTCTGCGATGTAGGAGCAGCGACGGCTAAAGGAGTTTGCTAGGACTGACGCCACCTTCACACCGTGGTCCATTAGGGCCTGGAAACAGTGGTGCAGGAGATGTCTGCAGCAGGGAGGACAAGGAGAGCAAACACACCATCTCCATTAAGTGAGGAAACTGCAGACAAATAAATCCAACACCAAACTTCAATTTAGAACGTCTAATGTTTTATTTTATGGCCTGTGATGTTAAGATGGAATTGCAGCAGACAATACTGCAAATATGGAGGTTGTAAAAAGGCTTTAAAAACTCAGCAATTTGATTACTTTAGTTTATTTAACGAGTTTGACGGATTTCTTTAATGACATGTTTTTACTGGATCTTCTGAATCCCTTTTTGGGATCAACAAAAGTATCTACCTTTCTATCTCTCCGAGTTGCAGCAACGCCACTTCAGCAAAATCAGTGACAGGACACGAATGACGCCCGCCATCTTTGAATATCAAATCTGGTGCGTTTAACAGCTGCAAAATGAGCCGAACTATAAAGTTAATGACAAAGCGGCTTGCTGCGTTTCTGTAGGGCGTTCCAATTATTTCACTGGTTTTAAAAGGCTCCCGTCAAAGTTTCTTTAGTTAACTATGAAGCAGGTATTCCCGCTGCGACTTTTGTATTTGAGCTGACACCTCTGGGCCACCGTAATAAAAGACTCAAAGATTACTGCAGAATATGCAGTCAACATTTCATGTCAGATAAATAAGGCCCAAAGTTTAATACATCACCTTTATCTATGTAACTTTCGTTTTTTTAACAACGGTCAGATTAACAGCTAACTAGTAACTGGTAACATTAGTACTTACATCATAATACCAGGAGTAATGCATGTATTGTGACAGTGATGGTCTCTGTATCTGGACCTGTTTACACAACGCTGTTTTGAAGTGAAACAGGAACATTTCTGCCGTTTTTCCACGCTTGTGCCGCTCACTCTTTTCAATCAATTAGAGCTTCTGAATCAGAACATATATGTGCTACACCATCTCCTGGGTCAGCAGAGACACATTTCTCATATTCTATAAATACTGTCGGCCCAAACAAACGTATTTGCACTCGTCATTTTGGATGCAGCCGTTCTCATGCTTGAGACTGAAGTGTCTGCTCCCATGTGCATATCTTTGGAATACTAAAATCACAGCAGCATTTAGAGACCTGGCATGGAAACGACAGCGGGTTCAATGCTTTTGAGGACTTGTCTAAACAGCGATTACGGCCACAGCATTGCCATATGCATGTTTAACGTCTTCATAGTTAACTTTGGAAAATTTGTAACGTTTCCAGGAGATTGTTCTTGTGTAAACAGGGTTTCAGTATCTTTATTTCTCCTGTCCTTTTTAGTATTACCGTATTTTCTGGACTATAAGATGCACTTAAAAGCCTTCAATTCTCTCAAAAAATGACAGTGCGCCTTATAATCCAGAGCGCCTTATATATGTAAGAAGTTGTAATGTTTTAGTACGACTCTGGTAAACTACAAAGCCGCACCGAAAATGGACCATTCTTTCATTAACAGTGCGTCTTATAATCCAGGGCGCCCTATAGTGAGGAAAATACGGTAATTTTATGTGTTTGAGCATGTGTGAAATGTCTAGGGGAAACTGAATGTGGGTCCTGATTCACAACTAAAATTTTGGATTCATAGAAACACGTGGCGTCACCATCTAGTTCTTGGTAACAATCTGATTTCATCAGATTACACTTAGAAACATTCTTCACACAATGTGGCAAGAACATTTTAAAAAAGGACAAAAAACAAAAAAGTGTACAAAACACTGCTGCCACAGAGAAGGTAGCCAACAGAGCTCTGCAAGTCATGGCATTAATAATAAAATCTGGAATAAGATTAAATAATACCCCCACCCCCAAAAAAACTTTTATTTAAGGTTAAGAAATACTGAACTATATTCTAATCAGTTCTTTTTTTAAGTGTCCAGATGACTGTAAGTAAGATTTGGAGAAATTCTCTGAGTGTTAAAAAAAGAATAGGGCTGATCAGAGACATTTATGACCGATTCAGAAACATGATGTTTACTGATGCTGCTTCCTCTGAAACAGCCACAGCAGAGTCACAGCTGTGTAAAACCACTGACCACTCGATGAGTGATACATATCCAGTAAAGCTGTGCCGTGTCAAGAGTGTGGAGACCGCAGCTTTACACAATGAATGCTGAATTATTACCCTGAGGGGGGTGTTTTTAGAACAGATCCATCAATCCTACACTGTATACAGAGCTTTGCATTTGTTTACTACCACATAATGAAATGAATGAAATTCACATTTTAACAACTCCAATAAAGAGCAGAAGCCATTTGTTGAAATGGTGTGTGTGCGTGTGTGTGCTGATTCAATCTGCCATCATTTACTCTTCACAATATTTACTTTACTTTTTAATTAATTACAGGACTCCATCAACAGTGGTTTTGGTCTGCCACCCCTGATAGGTTTTACTGTGGTCCCTAATTTAATCTCTTGCAGTCTAAAACCTACGTCTCTTTGCCTTGCGCTCTCTTCTGCGACTAATTAGATTTAATAAACACTAGGGTGAACCTGAGGAACAAAGTCAACAAACGTTAATGTGTAAATGCTGAGTCAGCGTATTGTTTTCTTGTCTTCTGCACACTTTGTGCTTTTTTAACCATTCATAAATCAAACTGTTCAGGTCATGAAAACATTAAGATACTTGAAAATCATTGTCCTCTTAAAACCTAATTCAGCATACTTGGTTTATTTGTGTCTTTTTATGCTCCTTTTACCTTTCAGCTACACTTTAGCTAATTTTAGCTTTCGGCTACACTTTTGCCTACTTTAGCTTTTAACGACACTTTTGCTAATTTCAACTTTTATTTACAGTTTTGCTCATTTAGCCTCAAGATATGGATTTGCTTACTTTAACCTTTAGCTACTTTTTAAAATTTATTTTAGGTTTTGGATATCGTTGTGCTAGTTTTAGATTTATTTTACTAATTTTAGCTTTTAGCAACTGCTTTACAAATTTTTGTTGCTTACTTGTTTTGATTTTAACAATTCACTCTCAGCTTCTTCTTTTTTACAGAAAAAGCTATTTTCTCTATTTTTTTCCCACCATCCATTTTTGGATTTTGATTATTGTATACATTTTTTTTTTTTGACATTGACTTCCACCTGGTTAATATCTCACAGGAAGGTTTTCATGATCTGTTGGGTACACCTCACTGAGAGGTCAAACCAATAAAGATCTAGCCTTATTTTATTGTTTATTCAATGTTCGCTGTCTTATTTATTTTTCCCTTCATCAAAGGTCATTCAATGTGATCTTTCAGACTTGTTACTGAAATGAGAATGTCTACATAGGTGTTCAGGACATGTTTTCCCCCTAATTTTAACATTCTGCTCTAAACAGCAAACAGTCTATCAGAAATACACTGAACTGACAACAAAATGTAAACATTATTCGCTTCATTGATCTAATGTATGAAAACAGAGGCATTCTGTTACTGACGGTGTTCCTCCCAGCTTCATCGGGGCCCTTATGATACAACTTAAAATACCCAAACTATTAGTCAAGGAGCCAACATTTCCAGCTTTTTCCACACAAGCACAAGGTCTGGGTAGGTAAAGCAAATTAAGTTCGCTTAAGTGTGAAATTGTACTTTTCTCTTGAGCATCAAGTTTACTGTTGTGGTTCCACAGCAGTAAACAAGCTGTCTATCAAGGAAGTGCCAGAAATATGATCAATCATTTTACTAATCTAACTGGATATATTTAACCCCTTTAAGAATGTTAAGCACTATTTGAGTCGTATGAAACACGTTAGTAAACTGAAACTTTTAAATATAAAAGGGTACACTTGAAATTCAAAAATGTCTGTAATGACTATGAACACAAGAGCTTGTTAATAATAATTATTAATCTTAAAAGGAGGAACTGCAGATTTAAAGTTTCTTTTTTAATCTGATCACATTAAAAACTGTTTCTGAATCATGAATTTGCAATGTACCCATCTGTTATACAAAACTTATGACTAATGAGATCCGTTTAATACTATGACTGCTCTGACAAACGTGATTAAAAAAAAAGGGACCATTTCAAAGAACTGACGGGGTAATGTGAGGGCTTACAGGCAAACAAATTATGTTCTTACCTTTTGTCTGAGGCTCGCAGCACTTTAGCAAACACCTCCAGCTCACAAAACTCCCCTCCCAGCTGGCAGAGCCGGCCCTGTTGGTAAAGCTGAAACACACAGAGCGCAGAGAAACAGGGTGGGAAACGGTGAGCATGTAACAACCACAGACAGAAAAGATCCCATGTATCCCATGACCATCACAGAGTCAATGTAGATGGACCTACAGTAGTTGATAAAGCAGACTTATGGGGAGAAAACACCAGGCTCCATTCGGTCTGACCTACAGCTAATGAGTGAACTTTTGGGAACATTTTAAATGATGCTTTGGACAATAATGTCTGCTGTTCATGAGCTCAAACAACAACAACAACAACAAAAAAAAAAAACTGCTGATGTCTGGCCTGTCATCAAAACGCACTGAGCTGGAATTTGTTATACGCTCCATGGTAGGGATTCAGATCAGTCAAGGTCGTTTCTTCTGTGGAAATCACTGGGTGCAGTCTTAACATTAGAGAAAAGTTACCGTATTTTCCAGACTATAAGGCACACTTAAAAGCCTTCAATTTTCTCAAAGAAATGTCAGTGAGCCTTATAATCCGGAGTGCCTTATATATGTAAGAAGTCGGGATGTTTTAGTTGGACTTTGGGAAACTACAAAGCTGCACTGCTTCCAGCATTAAGGCTCAGTTAGTCACGCTTTGTAAGGTCGCGCAGGACTCTGTGCACGGCGTATTGTAAGTGAGTGTATTGTGTTGTATTTTACGTGTTATAACTGAACAATTTTGAGAGTTACTGTGAATACGCTAACGTTTGATTTGCCGGTATCAGACTGTTTTTTTTTTTTAGGTGTTACAACTGAACAAGGTTGGGAGTTGTAAATACGCTCATTAAAGTTTAAACAATGTTAGTTTGACTGACTTCTCTGACCGTTTTGCTTCGCTTAATGCGCCTTATAGTTCGGTGCGCTTTATAAATGACAAAAGTTTGAAATTGGACCATTCATTGACGGCGCATCTTATAATCCAGTGCGCCCAATAGTGCGGATTATGCTAACTTTGCTAATTATGGTAGATTATGTGCAAATCTGATAAACAGTGACACAGTTTTATTTAGACTGTGCTTTAGAATGTAAAATTTGAGCACCTGCAGCCATATGTTTTGGACACTCAGGTGAAGAGAGCAGCATAGCTGTTAACTGATCACTACCTGGTGGTGAGTTGGATCAGATGGCAGGGGGAAGATGTCAGACAGACCCAGTGGACCCAAACATGTAGTGAGGGTTTGCTGGGAAGAACCTGTCAGAAAGATCAACTCACACATAACTGCATCCCAGCTGAAGTGAGGGACATTGAGTCCGAGTGGCGCTACTGTCGAGGTAGCTGCCCTGAGCTACGTCTGCAAGGTTGTTGGTGCCTCCTATGGCGGCCATCCTCGAACCTGGTGGTGGACACCCCAGGCAAGGGAGGCTGTCATCAGGCATTGCCTATCAGGACTTATTAGCTAGTAGGACTCCAGCTAACACACCCAAGGCCTTGCTGAGGCAAAGGCTCGGGTGTGGGAGGTGTTTCGTGAGGCGTCAGCCTCCACATTAAGGTCTATTCAAGGGTGCTGGAGAAGAGAGTCCGGCCAATGGTCCAACCTCAGATTCAGGAGGAACAATACAGGTACAGTCCTGGCCATGGAGCACTGGACCATATCTTTAACTATGCTAAGGTCCTTGACAGGGCATGGGAGTTTGCCCAACCGGTCTACATTATTTGTGGACTTGGAGAAAGGCATTCGACCCTGTTCTTTGGGGTACTCTTTGGGGGTGCTCCATTAGTATGGGATTGGAGGTCCGTTGCAATAGGCCATTCGGCCCCTATACAAACGGTGTGAGAGTCTGGTATGGATTGTCAGCAGTAAGTCGGACCTCTTCAGGGTGGGAATTGAACTTCGCTAAGGCTGTCTATTATCACCAATTCTGTTCATAACTTTTATGGACAGAATTTCTCAGTGCAGCCAGGCGGTGGAATGGGTCCGGTTCGGTGGCCTCAGGATTGCGTCTGTGCTATTTGCAGATGATGTGGTCCTGCTGGCGTCATTGTGCCGTGATCTCCAGCTCTCACTGGAGCGGTTCACAGGAGAGCGTGAAGAAACAAATTCATAACAACAAATCTGAACAGCATGACACTGACACCCCATATCCCTCAGGTAACATAATGCAACTCAACTCCAAAAACTAGAGTCAGCTTATTTTATTTATTTATTTGACAGATTGGCTGGAACTACACTCCAGCTGTTAAGAGATTGTTCAAGTCATCCCCCACCTGCTGTCTGTGGATATCAGATCATTTTCTGGAGTTAACAAGTATTGTTTCAGTTTTTCAGTATCCTCATATTACAGGTATCAATGTTAAACATGTTTCCAACTTATTGTTATGAATCATCTTGTATTTTGTCTGCTTGCTTGATTGTGGCTTTTCTTTTGTTTTCTTCCGTTTTAATCTGGTGTAAAGCACTTCGTGTTACACTCTGTTGTACAAAATGTGCTTCATGAATAAAGTTTGGTTGATGATCTCTACAACAAGCATATACAAATACCATACACAAAACACATAAAATAATTATTCAACACCACTGTTCCACAGATAGTACGGACATCCTGACAGGAGTCATCTATGTGAAAGTGCCTGACCCAACAAGTTCCGCGGACCTCTTTAAGAGAGAGAGAGAAAGACACTTCTTTTTTCACCAGACAGCAGCATAGCTGTAACACGGTCCAATGTAACTGTCTCTAATGGATTTAATAATCTAATAATCACAGAAAAAGCCTGGGCACAATTAAAACTGGGCTTTTTATTATCGACTGCCGCTAAAGGCAAGAGTGGAGCAACAACATTTATGCTTGTGTGAGTATCATTTGGCTGTACTGTTAGTAAAATATGTCATGAACCACTGGATGTACTACAATGAAAGTCTCAGTAAGTAATTCTTGGCTGTATCCACAACTGATAAAGCTTAGGAGTCAACCTTATTAGAGATGGCCACCAGAGCCAATCAAACTTGGCCTACACAAAAATGGCTGGAGTTCATTAAATTTTACAATTACTGGTGTGGTAGTAGCTGATAGTCGTTCACAAACATACTCCAAGTGTTAACAGATAATTTGAGCATGAGCGTAAATCCCAGGGGGGTCGGGGGGTCCGGACCACCCCAATTTTGGAAAAACAATGATTGTCCCTACCAATAAATCATTTGAAGAAACTATACTTTTAAACAATATAACAAACAGAAAGCAAATCCACTATTTATTTAGGCAAAACATGCCTTGTGCCTTTTAAAGGTTATGCTTAAATGATTTGCTTCCAGTGAGTAGCTGTTATGCAAAAGTTCACATCAGCAAATGACATCATACGTTTTATACATTTCCACTTCTAAATAAGATTAAACATTTAGAACAAGACTGGATTTTCACCACCTCACAATTGAATCTTGTGTGTGAACGCCCAGCCTTGCTGCTTAAACAGTAGCTAACCGCACAAACTGCGTTACATTTTCTGTGACAAAAAGGACGCATTTCTTCTGTGACTCATAAGAAATTGGAAGTCTGCAAGAGGACTGACGTGTTAAAAGGGCCCACACTTTCTGAGTACCCCCTAGGTTTTACCAGTTCAGTCTGATTTTAATAAAACATTGAAGAAACTAACCCAAGAAAACAACACCCCATGGCTCGGAAACAGTCTAATTTTATTCAAACTGAGACTTGATGAGTCTTTCACAGGTTAAAACAAAGACTGTGTGTGTTTTTTGACAGGTTTAAACTGACACTTGGTGTGTTTTTACAGGTTCAAACTGACACTGTGTGTGTTTTTACAGGTTCAAACTGACACTTGGTGTGTTTTTACAGGTTCAAACTGAGACTTGGTGTGTTTTTACAGGTTCAAACTGAGACTTGGTGTGTTTTTACAGGTTCAAACTGAGACTTGGTGTATTTTTACAGGTTCAAACTGAGACTTGGTGTATTTTTACAGGTTCAAACTGAGACTTGGTGTATTTTTACAGGTTCAAACTGAGACTTGGTGTATTTTTACAGGTTCAAACTGAGACTTGGTGTATTTTTACAGGTTCAAACTGAGACTTGGTGTATTTTTACAGGTTCAAACTGAGACTTGGTGTATTTTTACAGGTTCAAACTGAGACTTGGTGTATTTTTACAGGTTCAAACTGAGACTTGGTGTATTTTTACAGGTTCAAACTGAAACTTGGTGGGTTTTTATTACAGGTTCCAACTGACACTTGGTGTGTTTTTACAGGTTCAAACTGAGACTTGGTGTGTGTTTTTTACAGGTTCAAACTGAGACCTGGTGTGTGTTTTTTACAGGTTCAAACTGAGCCTTGATCTATTTAGCAGCTAATGTTAGCAACGTTAACCAGATGGTGGCTGTGAGACGCAGCTGAGCGTCCTGGCTGTAAAACCTTACCTTATAGTAGACATCAAACTGTATATTTTCTGGGAGAGAGCGTATGTCTCTTCTCGCTCGGCTGTAGTTGTCGACCACAGCTGAGATAGCTGTGTTATACAGCGTTTCTGGGATCCATTCGAGCTCCACCGCAGCCATGTTGTTTCTCCGATAGAAGCCTAGCAGCAGCAGCTACAGCCCTCCCCACTGCTCCCTACATTCAGCGCGGATAAAGTCTTTCCTCCGGGAGTCCTCCTGCAACATCCGCCCTGCTGTCAGCCGACGACCAGTCCAAGTGTCGACAACTCAGCACCGCCGCTCTAAAGTCGCCGAACAATTTCCATAATTCCCCTTCGTCTCAGATGTTTATTCTATTACCCTACAACAGTTCCGTGCCACCTCCGTCCTGACGTACGCGTTCACAGGCGTTGACGGGATGACGTCATTGCGCAGTCGACGAAAACAGCCGTCGATACTAGAATAAAAACTGAAACAGCGTTTCCATCCATCCATTTTCTTTGCTTGCTTTTCCTCTCCAGAGGAGGAGCTGGTGTCTGTCTCCAGCAGACACCATGTGAGAGGTGAAGAGACACCCTGGACAGGTCTCCAAATTGAATATCTGTGTTTTCTTTAAAACCAACCCCCAAACCTGATCTGAAATGAATAGGTCTCCCATACAGTCTTTAACACAGTGGAAGGTTAAAAATATTTAATATAAAGAGGAAATGGCCCCTCTCATTGAGGGGAGAGACTGCAGAAAAACTTCAGTGCCAGGAATTATGGGGATGAGTTACGGACATAATGTTGAGCTTAAAGATATCTGGAAAAAATGTTCTTTAGAGAGAGAGAAAAAAAATTCTACTACCAATAGGTAGTAAAAAATTTGGTAGCTTGATGCAGAACCTCAACCATCCTACCTCCCAAGGCTCTTTGTGTTTTACTGATTCTTCTTTAAAACAGGCAAAGAGAAAATGTTATACTGCATTTTAATAATTTATTGCTGCTTGCAGTGCTTAAATTGGTGCATGAATGATGTCAAACACAAACTCATAGGTCTGTAAACAACATTTTGTGAATTTGTTTTAAATTCTCTTATTTTATATCTGTGATATTTATTTTACCATTTGCTTTGTCATAGGGTCTCATTTGTCTCATTTAACATCCCAGCACAGCGACTAGGGCAAAATCACAAACACAACTTTCATTAAAAAAAAATAAATAAAAACGAGGGGAAACTACTTTAGTTTGACAAAAATGAAAGATTATGGCAAATGCCATCTGTGTGAGACAACAGAAGAATGCATGTACAGTTGAATCCAGAAGTTTACATACACTATATATAAAGATACATGCATTTTTTTCACACTGTCTGATGTGAAATCAGAATAAACCTTTCCTGTTTTAGGTCATTCAGGATTTTCAAAATTATTTGTCTTTTTATATGACGTATGTAAACTTCAATTGTAAATAAATAACAGGGACAGAACTTGGTGAAAAGTATTTAAAACAAAACGATTCACCACTTCTCAGCATCTCTAACATGATTAAAAACAAATGCTGTGTATAAACTGTTAAAGCTAAAATTCATGTATGATTTATGGGAAAAATTAAAAACCGAACACCAGCTTCCTAATATCAGGCTTGCACGCTGTGAGGCTTCCCAAGCATTATGATGATTATTTATTTTATTATTATTATTATTGTAAAAGTTTCATGGCTTTGTGAACAAACAGACACAAGCTCTCCTGTGTGCTAACAGCAACTCACTGTCCAGCAGGAACCTCCCAAGTGAAGGAGGAGGCCTCCGTGACCCCGGTCTGCAACAGAATCAGTCTGTGAGACAAAAGGATTGGAGATGAGAAACAACCTTAAGAAGAAAACCCTGAAAACCTTTAATGTGATGCTCTACAGTAGTTTTTACTGCTGCTCCACCTGTTTGTGAGTTCAGTCTTAGTTCAGAACCTGAGTAGAGCGGACACAGCATTCTGTTACTGTACGGTTTTGATTTTTGTGAAAAGTAACTATAGCTCTTCGCAGCCAGGTAATGTTAGTTTGGGCAATTCCTGGCATCCTTTTCATTAATAATAAATTTACGCAGTTGTAACTTTTTTCACACCAACTCTGATCTCTGAGTTCTTTGTCTGCTTGTTTCATTACCTCTTAAACCTGGAAGCAGGTACAGCCGCATGGTGAGCTGCCTTCCTGTTCTAGCATTATCTCCCATTATCTCCAGGGTGTGTAAGTAGGTGAAGGGATAAGGCCTTTCAGATTGCGCCAAATAATCAGAAGTGGTTCATTAAACTTAATCAGAAGAAATTCCTGATTCAGTGAAGTATTCCCTCCCTTCTGACAGTACTCCTAAAAGGAGTAGAACATAAGGCGCACAAGGCTTTAACGTGTTCTAAGAAAAAAAGTTGCTGCCTGAAGTGCAGAGATTTATGTCTATTTATGAAAAAAATAGAAAGTGGAGAATATAAAATATAATGGGCTCATCATACTGCCCCCCAAAAAGTCTAAAATAATAAAAAACAAACAAACAGGGTTCTATTTTTACAAACTCTGATTTGGGCTTTTACTACCCCTGCCAAGGAGATTGCGTTTTCGGTAATGTTGGTTTGTTTCTTTGTTTGTCTGTTTGCAAGATTATTAAAAACTAATGAACAGACAGATTTTTATTATTTTTTTCTAAGGAATTGTTGGGGTTGTTACAAGAAACAATTTTGGCGGTGATATGGATGGGACTGTTCTTTAAAGACGCTGTGGCCTTGGTGGAGGTTTATGCTCTCCCAGTGCTTCTAGCTGTGAAGGATATTAGACTAAAAATGCTGCTCCTCCTTATCGAAAGGAGCCAGCTGAGGTGGTTCAGGTTTCTGAACAGGATGCCTCCTGGACATTCCCCTCTCTTGAGGGATTATACATCCTCTCTGGCCTGGGGACACTTTGGGATCCTCCAGGTGGAGCTAGAGAGTGTCTCTGAGGAGGATAGGGGGATGGGGAGGGGGGTCTGGGTTTCCCTCCTGGACCTGTTCGCTCCGTGACCCGAAAACCTCCAAACCAATCATTGCTTCAAACTTTAAAGAGTCCACATTTGAAGTGCAGGGTCGTTAGACAATGTCCGGGTCAACCTGTGGAGGGCAACAGCTGCATTCGCGTCGCCACGTAGGTTTAACAGGAAAAGGCAGGGTCTGACGTCATCACGTACGAGCATGCTTACTACACTCGAACGTAAACAAAGACAAGACGGTGCTCTGTTTTAAACTCTTCTGCCCGTAATTTATATGCTAACAGATCGTTAGGCTGGGAAAGCGTCTTGTATTCGGAGCCATGGAGAAGGCCTTACTGATGCGAGTGAGCGTATTTACAGACCAGGGAGGCCGGAAATACATGGAAGATGTTACCGAGGTGACGGTGGAACCCGAGCCGGGAGAAGACGAGCCGACGTGGGGTGAACGAGAGGAGAGTGGTGGGGGTGATTCATCCAGCTCCCCGGGCGACGAGCCTGCCGATAAAACCGCGGAGACTCCGCAGTGTGCTGAGCCACCGTCACACGAGTCGGTTCGAGCCGAGGACCAAAACATGTCTGAGTTGACACGTCTGCCGGCGGCTGGGAACCCAACCCAAGCACAACCGGCTCGCCCCCGCCGGTCGGTGGCGTTTTTTGCGGTGTTTGATGGCCACGGCGGTCGCGAGGCTGCGCAGTTCGCCAGAGACTATCTGTGGGATTTCATAAAGAAACAGCGGGGGTTCTGGTCCAGCTGCGACCGGGAGGTCTGCTCGGCTATACACAAAGGATTTGTAGCTTGCCACCACGCTATGTGGAAAAAGCTACGTAAGTTTATCAACACACCTGACATTTTGCCACTAATAAAATTGTTCGGTATTATTTTTTTATTCACGTGCCTTCCTCTCAGATTTGTTAGAACGGTACAAAGCGTCAAACCTCTGTGAAAATGTAACTATCTGTGACGCGCCGCTGTTAGCTCAAAGCCTAGAAGGTTCTGCTGACAGGAATTTTCCACTTGCTGTTAGTACCATTGAAACTTTAGTCTTTTACTTGCTTCAGTGCCACTGTACAATAATAGCATTTGTGTTGTTCTCAAAGCCTGAAACAATTAATTTGTTTCTCTTCTTTTGCGTTTAAACGTGAAGTTAGCAAAGTTAGCATTAGCCGCTGGCTTCGAACAAAGCTTTTAACGGATGCTCACGTTACGTAAAGGCCCAGTTTAAACTGCTCTCTACTTGCGCTACAACAAATTCTGTCACTCTTTTTTCCACGAGCATATATTATACATATTCGCACATGTTCAAAATAATAAATCAAATGAATCACTGAGGGAAGTTAGTCAGAGAAGGCTTTAGCCTCCCAGAGACACGGACTGCAGGACTTGCCGGGGCATGTCGGTTTTCTCTAGACTAGAGAAACACTGGAATGGCCGGCCCCTGTGCAGGCTATGCTAGCGAGATGAGAAATTGCGGCGCCATCTTGAGAAGACCTTTGTGAAGCAATGTGGGCGTTCGTGACAGCAGACCGTCAATATCACATTCAAAACCTAAACTCAGCAATGAAGGTCAGTGTTTTTCCAATAGTTGTTATAATTATTGGAGCAAGCAGTTCAAAGAACATGGCATTATGTTCCATCACTAAGTACTATATCATAAATCATTCAAAAAGTGACAACCTTTCAGTTTTTATCCGTCTTTGCATGTGTATACGCATGCCAAGAGAATTACTTCGTAAATAAAAACATTTCTGCTCTAAAGTGATAAATTACACACGATTATAATGCTTCAGATGTGCAATTATGTACAACTGCCAGTTTACTCAGTTGCTGCATTTTTTATTTTTAGCTCAGAATCAAGTTGACAGCCTTGTGGTGTACTGACAGGTATGCACAAAAAAACACTCACAGCTGTTATTAGTGTCAATAACACTCGTCCTTTAATACAAAAATTCAAATGTTCCAGATACAGCTGGGTAATAAACTTGCAAAACGAAAAAGAAATCAGATGTTGCAAATCAATTGTAATTATTATTTTTACAAAAAAAATAAAATCATAATTTAATATTTTTGCTATCACCAACCCCAAATTTCTCTCCTCTCTAAGTTGTTAGTCAAAGTGAAATTAGCTCCAGACACTGGTAGCAGAGCTCCGGTTAAACCAAGCAGACATGTAAAGTACTTAATTACCCGCAGTCATGTTCTGCTCTGTTTAGAATAATTAAACCATTAGGTAATTTTAGAACAGCAGTGGTAGAGTCTCGGGTCTGTGTTTAGCCTCTGATAATGCTTGACCAGGCTTGTTGGGAGGCTCATTACAGAATATTGCTGTCTCCTGTTTTCAGATTAGGCATGATATGTGTTTATTTAAGTAAAATCAGGCTTTTTTTGTGTACTTATGGACTGATGATGCAGCAGCACAAGATGCCAACAACGTTAGGTGCCCACCTACAGACAGTATAGAGCGATACACAAGGGGCTTCTAAAGATGGCTGCCAAAAATCTAGTCTACCGCCATCAACGGCCATTCCAGTGTTCCTCTAGTTCAGTGAGTTTTTCTTTTCTTTTTTTTTTCATGTTATAATTTGTTGTTTCTCTGTTTATGTCTGGTGTTACCAGTGTTGTGCCGAGATGCGTTTCCTCGTCGAGATGTTTCCCCGCGTGTTAAGTAGACTACTAGATCTCCAGCTGTAAGATACAGAGCTGCTTTATTCATCCCAGAGGGAAACTCAAAACAGATCCAGTAGCATTATACGGCATTAAAATATACACATTAAACTCAAGAAATAAACCAACGTAATCAATTGAATCTTCATTTCTTTTGTATGCTGTCTGCCTTCGTGCCATAAATCTAATAGTCTGTCACAGCTGAAGAGGTGTTATACAGTCGTATGGACAAGAGTTCTTAGCAGTCTGTCACCGTCTGATGATGGTGCTGTGCAGAGGATGCTGGGTGTTGTCCAGTGTGGCCAGCCGCTTCTCCAGGGTCCTCCTCGCAGATACAGACCCTACTGAGTCCAGCTCCGTGCCCGCCACAGAACCAGCCCTTCCCACAAGTCCACTCCTCTGGCTCTTCTTCACACACACACACACACACACACACACACAGACTGACAAAACATCATCAGCAGGCTGTGTTTCCCCTGCTAAAATGTACACATTTTGGTACAGAATTAAAATAATCTCAGAGTGGGCGCTTCATGAGGTAAATTGTCATTCCTATGTGTTTGGTACACGTTATCTTATTTTCCTGCTAACCGTCACGGGGAAACAACCTGCCACAATCAACAAAGAAGATCAAGATGTCTTTTAGCTTTTTATTTTTTGAATGACATTGCTTAAAACAACAGGTTACAAGGAAAACGCAGCAAAGTTGGTGGGGGAAAGGATCTCATAGGCGGGGACACATCTTGACACAACACTATTATTTGAAAGACTAACTCTAGGGCAGATGTGAACTGTTCTTCAAGTCGAAGCGTTTTTAGGAAAAGTATATCCAAAAAAAGCACATCTGTCAGTGAACATTAGAGATCTTTGAGTGTTCTGTTAAACATTTACCATGTGAGATATTTATAAACAGTCGGTAAACCTATTTATTGGTTCTTTTTTACCTTCCAGCTGAATGGCCGAAAACCCTTACAGGTCTTCCTAGCACATCAGGGACCACAGCCAGTGTAGTGGTTCTCCGGGGAAACCGTATGTACGTGGCCCATGTCGGGGATTCTGCAATAGTTCTGGGGGTCCAGGACGATCCTTCGGTCCCGTTTATTAAAGCCGTCGAAGTCACCCAAGACCACAAGCCTGAACTGCCCAAAGAGAGGGAACGCATCGAAGGTCTGGGAGGAAGGTAAGGCTTGTCCAACAAGACATACTGTCCCTGCACAGCCTGTAGATGGTGAGGTGTGATGATGACTGGTAAAAGTAGGAGTTCAACACCAGCAAATTCAAAAAATTGTGGATTAATGTAATAATTTTTCTAGTAATGGGTGAGCTGCATCTAAAGGTTTCTGAGCCCATTCTGTCTGTGACTGCAGTTTGCATTAGTCGTTAAATTTTGATGAGTTGTTTTAATTGAATTGTCTCATTTCCAGTTTGTTAACATTTCTTTGGAGCCGCTTTTGGATTTTGACTTGTTGTCAATTTGTTGTCTTGACATTCTTTACAAGTTTATTTGGAGTGCATCTGTTCTGAAATCGCAATCCAAATACAAAAACAAAGGTGTCGCTTCATTTTTGTAGAGCTGCAGGGTACAAATAGCGCGTTAACAACCTTATTGCTTGGAGGCCGGGGTAACTCGGTGGTCAGTTCCACAGTTTTGTAATCCTGAGGCTGCAGGTTTGACTCCAGGAAGCGTCAGGAAGGACATCTGGCGTAAAACAATTACACAAACAGGAACATTTCAAAAAAATCTATGGGATATGTAATCCTCATCCCATCCTAATCAGTTTCTGAATACAAATAAACATCTCAGTTGCACTATTTAGGGTTGTCATGATGACTTTTAAACTTTGTACTGATAGTAAAGATAATATTGGATTTACTCAGTACATATTTTTTAAACAGTGGGAATAAAAATGATGAAGTAGTAAATTTTAAAAACAGGTGATGTAAAGTCTTCCAGCTCGACTCTGTCTCCATTGCTTGCAGCTTCTCCGATGGTCTTCTGGTCCTGTAGCTTTAGGATAGCAGTCCTGGACATCACAATGATGGTCTTCTGGTCCTGCAGCTTGGGGACAGCTATGCTGGACCACACAGGGATGGTCCTCTAGTCCTGCAGCTTGGGGACAGCTGCGCTGGACGTCACAGTGATAGTCCTCTGCTTCATCTTATTGTGTTTAAGCACAGAGCCATGAACAGGATCCAGCACGATGGGGGCATGTGTGTGGTCAGAGGAGCTCAGGTGGGGGCGAGGCTCCACTCTATATGCCTCCTGTCTGTTGGTTTACACCTGATCCATCAGGTCGTTTCCCCTGGTTGTTATGGTTATGTACACGTAAACATGAGACAGTGCGTCTTTTATCCTGATGCTACCATAAAACATGCCATGTTTTTTTTGAAACATCATCTGCTCACCATAGAGCAGTTTGTACACCATTGTTTGTTAATGTAGGCAGAGTCCTCCTTCACAGTTTTTCTCCATAACTGGTTGTGGTCAGTTTAGAAGATCAGCCCTCCATCTTGTAAGCTGCATTAGCCATGTTAGTGTTTAATCCTGTTTCCTTCAGCAGAAGTGTGTGGCAATTTCTCATCTCCATATATCTGCTCATTTAAATTCTCTTTAAGCCCATTTTCTCATCAAGCAAGCGGACATTAGCCAGTGCCGGCAAAATGGATCTGTTGTTATTTTTTAACCTGGTTATCAGGCCAGCTCACTTGCCTCTTCACTGCCTTGAGTTCTGAGCTAATCTCTCCACTATAATTTGATCATTTAAGAAATACTGGTTTCATCTTATTTCACTAAATTCAGTGGGAATCGTGCATTATTGTCAGTTGCTCCTCTTATGACGTCTAATATAGACTTTTTTGAATTAGTGTTGACTCTGCTTGGTATAACTGAAAGCCTCTCTGTTCTCTTATCTCCAAACAGTGTGATCAAGAAGTCAGGAGTGAACCGGGTGGTCTGGAAGAGACCCAGGCTCAGCCACAACGGTCCAGTCCGGCGGAGCACCGTAATCGACCAGATACCCTTTTTGGCAGTAGCACGAGCTTTAGGTACATTTGAAGGAGCCAAAAAAAGAAACATCCCTGCAACCTCTGAACAAAAAGGACCATATAAGCCTTCGTTTTAGCTTCTCTACACTTTGAAGCACATCTCTATTGAATCGCAGTACAACTAACGACTACTAAAAACTGCTTCTGTAGCCTCTCTGACTTCAGTAAATTTCCATTCATTAAGTATACTTCTTGAATAAAATGGTGAACACCATCCTTCTCATCTGCAAAGACAATTTTTACAGTTCTATTTTAATTTTTACCTAAATCTATCCTAAAGTCTGCAGAATCTCATTGTGACCACTGAAAATATACTGACCTGATTCCCCACAGACCTGCAGCGTTTGTGCAGCCTACATCTTAGAATAACGTAATCTACGTTTTTTACTCAAGTTGGACAACAAGCCTCACTGCAGTATCAGTGAGCACTTTATCCACAAAGGAGAGCTTGGACTGCAATCAATCATTTTCAAATACATTTCAACTTCCATGCATTCCTGTTCTGCATGATAATAATGTATTTGGTCGATCCATCAGACTCTCACTGGCCTTGATGCCCTCACCTGGTTTAGATGATCTTGATGACAGAAGAGAAAGTGATGATTGTGGAAAATGTGGGTTTATCACATTTCACATATCTTCATTGCAATATTAAACAATAATATAGCAAGTTTTTCTAGTATCGTTCAACCCTAGTGGTAACTTTCTACCTAAATACAGCAAAATAGTTTTTTTTGTGGTCTGAATTATTCTGTACGCGTAATTGATTAATTCATTGATTTCCTGATTAGGTTTGACATTGAGCCACACATGGAGGTTTGGTGTGAGGCACCGTGTGCTGGTGACTCACAGTCCAGGTCCAAGCTTCAGAACTCAGTCTCTAGTGTGGCACAACGGCCTCTCCCTGACCTTTGTTTGAGAATAATATCTATACGACCAACTATGTTTGTGCTAAGCTATGCTATCTGCACTTAGCTGTATGCAGAACATGGCTAATCTACTGTCCATCATTGCAGAACAGACGTTCTTGATGATGTCACTGCACGAGCTCCATGTCTAGAAATTGTAACCAAAGTACTGCGTGGGGGAAAAAAAAATACGGGAAAGATTTCAGCAACAAATTACATACCTTGAGTTGTAACGTAGTTCCAAACAAGTGGTACTGCTCCTTTTCAGGGGCACACAGTTTGTCTATGCTTTTAGAACTACTGGTCAGAACAAATCGATTGAGTGTGTGTGTGTGTGTGTGTGTATTGTAGGGTCCTCACCCACCTCCTTACTTGAACATATACGCATATTGGTCGTTTTGTCCTCAGCAACTCCTTCAGCTGTTTTCTGTTTTTTTTTCCCCCCCATCAGGTGATTTGTGGAGCTACGACTTTTACAGCGGGGAGTTTGTGGTTTCCCCAGAGCCAGACACTAATGTGGTGATCCTCGACCCCAGAAAGCATCGCTACATCATCCTGGGTAGTGATGGCCTGTGGAATATGGTGCCCCCTCAAGAGGCCATCTCTATGTGTCAGAACAACGATGAGGAAATGGTAAATGATTACTTTAGTAGTAGTTGTCCTTTTGGATCAGTTTGGCTGCCTGGATAGACTGGAAATCACATCAGCAACTTGGCTGATATTTGATTAATATTCGTGAAGATGTACCTCATTGTCAGCTCTTGTTAGTGTGGTAACAAGCTTTCATGTTCTAGGCACCATGCGGGGTATCGAGCGCCCGACAGCTGGTCAGCCACGCTCTGCTGCGGTGGCGCCAGCGAATGTTGCGTGCTGACAACACCAGCGCCATTGTGATTACTCTGCTGGAGTCAGGGGCGTCACAAGAAACACTGCATCACGAGGAAGTGCTGCTCGACTTGGCCAAGGTGTCCCAGTGTCCTCCCACCTCCATATCCCGAGCAGACACGCCCCTCCTTCAGGTAAGGGCTGCGGACAGCCAGTCCAGCTTTATTCACCAACATGAAGATGGCAGAAGTTATTCTAGAAATAAAAAAAATGCTCAATGCTTTTTTAACTCATCAGTGGACAACTTTCACTACATTAACATTTGGCTAAAATGCAACCATAATTAAGAAAAAGTTGGACCGTTGAGTAAAATGTAAATGAAAACAGAATGCAATGATATGCAAATCTCATAAACTCTGATTTTATTCATAGTAAACACAGTAAACACATCACGTTTAAACTAACAAACTGTACGTTTTTGTTTATTTTTGGTTTGTTTTTTAAAAACAAGGTAATTTTGAATTTGATAGCAGCAACACATGTAAAAGTAAGGGGTATGAGTAAGAAACAGCTGGAGGATTTTTTTTTTTTTTTTTAACTAATGAGGTTAATTTGCAACAGGTCAGTAAGAGGACTGGGGATAGAAACAGCCTTTTAGAGAGGCTGAATCTCTGAAATAAAATGCTCCGATGTTCACCCATCTGTTGTCTAAAAATAGGAACAATTTCAGAATAATGTTTCTGAACAGAAAGTTGGGACAACTTTGAATCCTACATCATCTACAGTTATTAAAATCATCAAAAGTTTTTAAGAATCTGGCGAAATCTCTGAGCTCAAAGGACAAAAGGCTGAAAGTCAATAGGAGATGCCTGTGATCTTTGGGCCCTCAGGGGCCACTGCAAAAAAAAAGGTCTGATTCTGTTCTGGACATCCCTGCATGGACTCAGGAACACTTCCACAGATCACTGTCTGTAAACACAGTTCACTGTACCGTCCACAAATGCTGCTTAAAGCTCTATCAGACAAAGAAGAAGTCAAATGTGAACATCTTCTGGATATGCAGCCATCTTCTGTGGACCAAAGCTGATTTAAAATGGACTGAGGCAGAGTAACAAACTGTTACAGACACCACGTCCTCCATATTAAAGAGAAGTACCATCTGGCCTGTTATCAGCCCACAGTTAAAGAAAGCAGCCTCTCAGATGGTATAGGGGTGCATTAGTGCCTCTGGCATGGACAATACAGAACACTATATACAGGTTTTAGAACATCTGCTCCCATCCTCCAATAAAAAACAAAAAAATCCATCAAAGACCCAGAAGTGTTGAACAACTAGAATCCTCCATCAGACAAGAATGGGACAACCTCCAGCAGCTGCTCTCCTCAGCTCCTAGATGTTTACAGACTGATGTTCAAAGAAGAGGCGATGTCTCACAGAGGGAAAACATGGCTCTGATACAACTTTTTAAGGGATCTGTTGATGTTTAAACATTTCATATGTTTCCTATGTTCCTCTCTGAATGAAATGTGAGTTCATGAGATTTCCAGATTATTGCATTCTGTTTTTGTTTACATGTCAGAATTGGGGTTGTAAACATTTCGGAGTGTAGGTGCACTGTCCCGAGTAAATCGGTCGACATGCGTTTTGATTTTCTTGACATGAATGTGCAAGCGCCGGAGAGAATGGTCTGCCATTTGGTTTTATTTTGTCTGGGTTTCTTTGGGTACTGTGTGGTGAAAAGTTATATTAAGTAATATTACCGTGTGTATTTTTTTTCCTTCCTGCAGCAGCCTCCAGATGAAGACTTCACCTCAGCCATGTGTGAGTTCCTCCCTGCCCTGGAGCGACGGGACGGACTGTCGGGAAGCAGCAGCCTGTACCACATGAGCCTTTCTGACCCGTTTGCTCTGACCCCGCTGTGTTCCAACAGCAGCGCCGAGTTTCCCAGCCTCTCCTGTCCACCGGACAGGGCGGCAACAGACAGGACACCCAGCGGCAAAAGAACTATGACCGGGTCACCGCCGTCAAGCCTGTTGGCAAAGAAAGCCCGGCGCAGGACTTCTGACAGGCCGCCGCTGGTCCAGCACAACGCGGAGAAGAAGCAGAAGGACTCCAATAACGTCTCCCCCATTCTTCAACAGCATAACAAGACCACAGTGTGTGTGTACTGAAACATGCAGCAGCTTCTCCTCACCAATATTTACTTTGTTTCCACAAGTTTTCTGTTCCTGGTGATTGCACCCAGCCCTCCTGCCGCAACCTCGTTTTCTGCTAGAACTCGTCCTCGTTGTTCTGTGTTAAAACAAATCACACTTGAATTTTTCTTTTTTTTAAATCTTGTTTGGAAATACCGATGAAGCAGTGTGTAGGTTGTCGTGAAATCTTGACAGTAAACCCAGAACGATGCAACAGTAGTTTATCAAACAGGGCTCAGAGCGGGCCGACTCTGCAACTTTTGGTTTCCTCTCACCGTCTGTGGCTGCCGGCAGAACTGTGCACTGCAGCCAGTGCAGCCTAAAGGTGGCATGTCACGAAGGTGCGAGCGTTGGGGGAAACCAGATGGCGACTCTAATCCATCACGGTCCCACTGAACTCGGAGCGTTTGCCGCGTTTTGAGCGGCCAGTGTTTGAAATATCTTTCTTTGCGTGCACAGCTTGCAAAATTGCGTCCTTGGCTGTGCTCGTGATTTTGTTGTCCACCTCCACCCACATCGAGCCCACCTTGGCTGCCGCCCTCACGTATAGGATTTAATCTGCTCGAGTACACTTTAGAAATGAAGACAGGCAGATTTGGACCAATTGTTCAGTAGATATGATTTATCATCAGCGTGGTGTTTCAGACCCGGTCATTAGGCTCTGGTGCTTTCTGTCAGAGGAGAGGAGTCCAAATCCAGCTCTAGAGCTCCGGAGACGGGTTGGAGACGCCGCGACACACTTTAGATGGGTTGGAGAGGAGGCGGAGTCGTCCGAGACAACTCTGTGACCGCTTCAAGAGATGTTTTTGGACTTGTTTAAAACTCAAAAGGACAGGACTGTGCTGAGAACGGCGGCGAACGCTGTGAGACGTTCTGGAGACCCCCCCCGTGAATGCTGTTCACCAACCAGCCACAGCCCCGTGAAATACTGCCTTAAAGAGCCCATCCTTCCTGTCAACGTGTGCTGCAGAATCTAAAACATGGACTTTTTATAGCTTAGTCTCTTAAGGGTTCATGTACAGGAGGAGGGTTTGTGCCCTTTGTAAATAAAACTGCTGATTCTGTATTTTTTTTGTTTTTTTTAAATAATTCCATTTTAATGCAAACATAAGGATAAATTCTAAACTGCACTTTTGTCAATAGAGCCCTCTAAATCCTCCACACAGAAACTTTTAACCAGTCTTAACGTCTCCTCCGTCTCTGTCAACTTTTGTAAGGACGAAGTATGAATTATGTTGCTGGTGTAAATTTTATAGCCGAGTATTTAAGTACGAAACTCTTAACGTAAAAACAAATATATTTTTATACATCGTTTTATTGTTTGATGCTAGGACTTCAGCAGCTCCAGCGCAGTGTGTCATCCTTCACTCTGCTGATCCTGTGTGTGTACGTGTGTGTGTGTGTGTGTGTGTGTGTGTGTTATTTTCTTTAATCACTGAGAACTTGTCTTGAACATAAGCTGAAGGTGCTGCTACGGTCACAAATCAGTAAGCTAGTATGTTGTGTATTTATACAAAATTATATTTGTCAGTATGTTTGGTTTTTTTTTTTTTTTGAAGTTCGCAGTTGAAATAAGAACCGAGTCCCCCCTTAAGAAGTTTGTTTCAGAAAAATGAATTAACAGTGAAGTTTGCGTCTCTGCTTTTCCCAGATGTTGGCACTTTTGCCTCCTCCTCCTGAGCTTCAGCTGCTCTGTAACTCAAAACCAGTCTTTGGTTCAGAGGCGCTGCGTTTAAAAAACGATTCAGGGATGCCACATGACGTGGGTTAGAGGAGTTTGCTGCCCTGTCTCGTTTTAGCCGCCGCTTTTTGTGTTGTCGACGCAGACCTTCAGCCTTCCTCTCTCAAGAAAGGCAATTCTTAAGACAGAGATGTAGCCGCAGTTATGTTGTTCCGCAGCGTGGTGCTCATTTGAGAGTAAACACACTCTTCAAGGAGATTTTTTGCACTAAGTGTAAAGGAAGTTGTTTGTTTTTTTTGGTAGAACTGGGAATGAACGAGAAGGTCTGAGTCCAGAACACAGTGATTGGAAAACGTCAAATTTTATTTACACAAAAACAAACAAATAAATAAAAGGACTCATCATTACAGAACGGAGCCGAGCCACTTTACTTTCAAAAAATGAGGGTTTGTCTCTCTTTACATGTTACTTTAGTCTGTTTTTCATTCCTTTACTCTGAATTAAGTGGATTTTCTGCCTCGAATTTGTACAGTGAGGCCCAGCAGCGCCGAGCGTGCACAGATCCCTCTGCGCTCGTTCTGTCGGACCAAACGACTCACGAGTTCTCCGATTCATCTCTTTTCTGAGCCGGTAGCATTATGGATGAGTTGAAAATGAGTGTTTCTCTGCTGGACAAACGCTGATCTTTATGTTTGCTCCGATCCGTCTGCGAGTACGGGCTTACTTCAGTTTGGGTCTCTTGTTTTAGGGTTTGTTTCTTTTTTTTTCTGTACTGTTTTGAAAATGTCATGTACTTACCTTTGTTCAGATAGCCGAACTGATGGTTAAATTGCATGTGTACAGTGTAAATGTAAAAAAAAACACTTATCTCAAAATGAACTCATTTAAATAAAACACTTCCTGTGTTGAGGAAAGGCGTTTTGTTTGTTTCACTTTGTCTCGCTTTTCTTTAATTTTGCTTTGACTTGATGGATTTCGAAATGACAGCCATAAAAGGCCTCTTGCTGTGTGTGTATGTGTGGCCATGTATTTGATACATTGTGGGGACAATTTTCCTAACATATACTACCTTGTGAGGACCAACTGCTCCTCATGGGGACCAAAACCTGGTCCCCATGAGGAGAAATGATGTTTTTGGGTTAGGGGTTAGGTTTAGGACTAAGGTGTGAATTGAGTTTAGGTTTGGTTTAGGGTTAGGTATGTACTGGTAATGGTTAGGGTTAGGGTAAGGGTCAGGGTTAGGCTGTAGTTAGGGTGTAGAAATGAATGGAAGTCAATGGAAAGTCCCTGCAAAGATAGAGACACATAACGTGTGTGTGTGTGTGAATGTTATGTGCTGATATCAGTTTTCAGAACTGCTTCACTCCCTTTAACTATGAACTACTTTATCTTGAAAGGTTCTGGCTGACTTATAGGCGCCCCAAGCTCAGATGAACATCAGTTTCTGATCCAAAGAGCCTTTTCTGCCCCTTCAGTCTCAAAACAAAATGGGTCCACAGCCTGTGATCATCAACTGGCCGGCCTGTAGGCCTGTTCCATTCTGCCGCCGGCCCTTTATCAGCAGTGGCTTTGGTGACCCCGTTACTGAGAGGGGTCAGGCTGCAGAACATTGGGATCTCCACGGAAACAACAAAGATCCTACCACCAAAAATATTGTTCTCTGTAAACGAGAAACTACAACTTCCTCCCGGTGGTTTCCTGTGGCTGGAGTTTTTTCCCTTTGACCTGCAGCTAGATGTTCATGGAAAGGTTCAGCTGAGGAGCATAAAGCATACAAAATTTCTTGTATGTTTTTTTTTCATTAATAAGAAGAACAAATTGACTAAAAATCAACAAATGAAAATCCGTCATACCGGATCGGTCAAGGCCACCACTGGTGGTGTTGTCAAATTGGGTGCCGGCAAAAATTGTGCTACTGTTAGTCGACGACCAAAAGGAGGGAAACGTGCCAGGAGACAGAGGGAGAAGAGGAAAGTCAAGAGTGTAGGACTGAGGGTAACAACTCTAAACGTAGGGACAATGACAGGCAAAGGTAGAGAGCTGGCTGACATGATGTAGAGGAGGAAGGTAGATGTGTTATGTGTGAAGGGCAGCAAGGCTCACAGCACTGGGGCAAGGTTTAAGCTGTTTTACCATGATGTAGATAGGAAGAGAAACAGAGTAGGGATGGTCCTGAAGGAGAAGTTAACAAGGAATGTAGTCAAGATGAAAAGAGTGTCTGATAAGGTGATGTGTGTGACGGTAGAAGTAGAGGGTCTGATGCTTAATGTTGTCAGTGGTTATGCTCCACAGGTTGGATGTGACGTAGAAGAAGTGATTGAGAGTATTCCCAGGGAGGAAAGGGTGGTGATCGGAGCAGATCTGAATGGACATGTGGGTGAAGGAAACAGAGGCGATAAGGAGGTGGTTGGCAGNTGGAGTGAGGACAGAGGACACAGAAGACAGAGTTAGATGGAGGAGGACGACTCGCTGTGGAGACCCCTGAAAAAGGGAACAGCTGAAAGAAAAAGAATAAAGTAATGTTAAACTTAGTAATGAGTCAGGCCAAAAAAGGCTCTTATTGTAACGGCTGCAGAATCCTGATTAACCAAAACACAATAAAAGACTAATAATAAACTTTCCTCTGTGTTACAGAATAAATGAGTAATAAATAATTTACATACGGTGAATGTAGGAACAAGAAGAATTTATTCATCAGATCACATTTAGTTTAATAAACAAATATTTACCAATTATTACCAATTATACCAATTATTATATAGGTTGATTTGCGTAAAATATTTTAAAGTAGATTTGGATTTTAATCCACAAAACAAAGACTATTAAACCATCTGAACAATAGTTTAAAATATCATTTAAATATCCAATTAAAAAAGAAAACAACAAGACTCTGAACTTATTAAGAATATATTTATTTTTATTATTACATATTTTTTACATCCTGATCCTTTTCTTAATGATGTTTTATTTTATTGAGTTTTCTGTTTACACAGTGATTATTGATAATCGCACACTGAAAATAGCTAAATAATTATTCAAAATGTAAACAATATATAACAAATTTCAATGAAAGAAATAAATATCTTTGTTGTTTTGTCTTTGGTTTAAAAACTAAAACAAATGATCTTTACTGTGCTCCTGCTGCCACCTTGTGGTTGTCTGTTGTTACTGCACACTTCTTTTAAAACAGGAAATAGAAAAACTTTCAGAAAATATATGTTTTTAATAAAATATCTCCTCATCATGTTATTGGGTGTCATAACAGGAGTTTTTTACAGTGATAGTGAAAAATGAAAGCTCCAGGCCTTTTTGCACTTATCAGTTTAAATTTATGTTTAGGATTTTTTTGGTAAAAACCTTTTTTTCCAGGATAAGCTTTTAAAAGTTCTTAAAAAAAAAAAACTTTGGACACTTCCAGTGTACATAAATGTGAAAACATTCATGTTTTTACATTTGTAAGTTTTTGCCTATTACTTTTATATTTGTAATTGTTTTTTAAAAATAACTTTGATTGACACAACTTCTGTATAACAGAACTGTTTTATTGAAAAGTATCCCCCCTTCTCCCATCTCTCCGTCTCCTAAAAGGTTTTCCTGCTTCCCTCTTTCCTCCTCCAGTCTGAAGCCTTTAAATGAACCTCCATGTTTGTTTCTCAGTCATGTCTGAAGTTCTAACATGCATCTGGAGAGGAGATAAGAAGAGAAAGAGTGATGTGATCGATAAAAGAAGCAGCAGCTGACAGCTTTCACAGCAGACATTTCCTTCCTGCTGTCTGATCACAGCAAGAAAAGCACAGCTGGAAGAAAGGTAATGATCATCTGATTAACTTTAAATGTCCCAATAAACGAGTAAAAGTCTTTAGTTGATCCAAAATGCTGCTGAGAGTTCTGATGAGTTTTAGCTTCTCTCCAGTGGCTCCCTGTCACATTCAGATTCACATTCATATTTTTATGAAATTGATGTGATGAAAAGTTAATGTTGAATTCTTTAATTAGGCTGGACTAATAAGACACTAATTTGTTGATGGTTCCTAAGCAAACCACTGTGTTTAGGATGAGGGAGACACAGAGGTGAGCTGACCCATATCTCATTGTCAGCAGCGGGTCAAACAGCAGGAAGACACTGCTGAGTCCACCTCAAGTACCCCTGCTGTTCTGGTGCACTTCCTTTACGGGGAGCGAGTTTGCATCTTTTTTCTTACTTGCTGGTTTTTTGGGGGGTTTGTCAGAGTTTTTGGTTTTTGCAGCATATTTCCTTTTGCTGCATTTGTTTTTTGCATAAAAAAAGAACAATCTTCACGTGACAGTTTATAATACAAAACAAAAAGAGTACCAATTCTTCACAAATCACAAAAGGTGATTCATAACATAACAGAGAAAAAAGGCAAATAATCCAAGAAATTCAAATTAATTAGGGGGGAAAAAAACATACACCATATCAAATAAAAAAAACAACAAAAAAAAAAAAACAAGATGAAATAAATTCTATTTATGATTTCAAATTGAATTTCCTTTTGCTTTAGGTGGGACTGGAAAACTAATTCTGTTTTTTTTATATACCTTCCTTTTTAAAGTCCTTGAAAATGTATTTCCTTCTAACTGGATTAATACTGATGTAGTAAATGACTTTTAAAAAATTTATTGGTCAGAAAAAGCAAGAGTGATTTCAGAGTATAGTATGTTGTCTGACCATAGCTTGAAGAGATGATGGGATAGCCTTTAGAATTTGATTTTATTTATTCTTAGGGCTGTGGATTTGGAATCTTTTACAGAACTCCTGATGTTGTAAAATGTTTCCTTCGTTGTCCATAAAATGGGCAATGGCCCACACTTCTTTTGAATACCATTCATCAATAAATATAGAATTCTATTAATCAGAATGTATCTATTGTTCCACACTGGGGTATTATGTGGTGTAAAATTATGAACCTGCTTATGAAAATCTGAAAGTTTCACTGGCAATCTGCATCAAACCAAAATCACACTGTAAGAGGAGGTGAAGTCCCCCTATCTTATTATACACCAAACACCAAATTGGGTGTATATTTTTGTGCTTGTGTGTTTTGGAGTTTCTTCATTCATGTGTTTGCAGCGCGTTCCGCCATTTGCTGTGCACTGTCGGCCACCGTATACTACTACGCCTCTCTTTCTTCTTCTGATTATTTTAATGCACACTGATTTGTACAGTACAAACGTTGTTAATAAAGTTAAAAAAAATTGCAAACATCCGGGCATGCTTGGTTTTCAACATTAAAGCTTTTGTATTTCCGACGTAGCAGTGATACTAGTTGCATGTAGCTTTGAAAGGTTTGAGGTGCAACATTTATAGAAGTACTTCTCACATGTATATTTACGGGATATATATCAGAGCAGGTGCGGTTTAATCTGTGATGTTTTACAATATTTATTTTATTTTGAAAATTAAAACAGGAAGTATCAAATTGTTAAGCGAACTTCCTGTTTGGTGCGCTAATGTGATTTCGGTGAGCGGGAAGAATCTCGGGAAGAGTAAAGTGATAAACAACCCATGTTTTAATGACTTGAGAACATTTTTTTATACTAACCTTACTAGTTAACCTCTCGGGTATGAAGACTAGTTAAAATACCTGAAAGTGACAGCACGTAAAACGTAGCTTTTTGGTGGTAGTCGGTAATAGTCAAGTCACATCAGTGACTCAGGAGGTGGGTAAATACTAGAAACATTGACTGATATTCGGTAATGTGGCGTCAAACCCTCTACATGTGAGGTGTCACGGTACTTTGAGCTTGCGTGACAGTATTACATAAGGACGTCATTCGCGTTGTATGTAAGCTAAATTTAAAGACATCTCACAAACCAACATGGCAGCATCCTCTGTGGAGTACACCATCGGCGGGGTAAAGATCCACTTTCCCTGCAGGGCTTACCCATCCCAGTTGGCCATGATGAATTCAGTAAGTGTTGATTTCTTTTCACAACCTTTTTGTTTACTATGTCAATTACTAAAGCCACACAGATATACATTAGACAATTGTTTTCTCCTGTGAAATGGGGCTTTGTTTCAGTGACCTGTAAGGGTGCCAGCAAATTCATTTGATCAGTACATAGTTACTTCCCTCCACAGTCTGTGTATTATTACAAGCTGCTTGAGCGGAGCAGGATTGTGAGGCCTGAAGCCTTTCTCATAAATTTATCATGTAGAAAATACTCATAGTTTGGATGCAATCGAAGTGAAAGACACAGATTTTGGACCCAGTGCTGTTTTTGACACCAATGGCCTCAAAATCCTACAACATACAGTAACTTTTGAGCACACCATTTGGCTCAAGAGTACTGCCTTCGCTTGGTTTAAGTCATATATGTCTGGCAAATTCCAGTGTGTGCATGTTCATAATTAGACATGCACAATGTTGGTTTTGTGGACTGATATCAGTTTTGGATTTTTTTGCAGCTCTAACTTTCCAGTTCTGATTTCTGTCTAAGAACTATAATGACAGAATACATCTTTTTTTCCTGATTTATCAATAAGTGTAATCTTGTTGTATTGTTGTTGTAAAGGTTAAAATTGGATTAAACTGCTGGAGAACGCTCAAAAACCCATTTATACCTGTTGGCCATTACCGAAGTTAAAAAGCAAATGCAGAATGCACCTACGTATTTCAGACGGAGAGAAATAAATTCCAGTTGAATTCTGTCTGCTGGCTGCAAACAAACAATACCTGAGTTCCAACTAAAATACCCCCCCACACACACACACACACAGCATGATGCCACCACCACCTTGTTTCACTGTGAGTATGTTGTTGTTTTGGTGGTTTAAGTCTTGTTCCTGCATCAAACAGACCTTTGGGCACTTTAACTTTAGGTTCGTCAGACTAGAACACATTTTCCCTCAGGCTTTTGGAGACTTGATGCATATACATTGGTTTTTTATTTATTTATTTATTTAACAGTATTTAGCCAGGTCCAGATGTTGTTTCTTTGTAAGAGAAGGCTTCCTTACCTCAGTGTCCGGGGATATGGAGAACACAGGAGATTGTTGCTTGCATGTGGACACAACCAGGACTTGTCAGAGCTTCCTGCGGCTCCTGCAGCTTCTTCAGTGTTGCTGTAGGCCTCTCTGCAGCCTCCCAGACCAGTTTCATTTGTTGACTTGATTACCGTAACTCATTTTAAACAGGCGTTCAGAAAATTCCCTGAAAGTCTTACAGTAGTGGCTCGTATCGCATACTATCATATTTTTTCTGTTTTAGCCTCTCTACACTTGTTTTCCATTAACAGTAAAGTCCAATTCAGCATTTTTCTTATTACTTACAAAGCCCTCCAAACTTTAGCTCTGCCTTTTTAAAAAAAAAAAAAAAAAAAGTAGTTTATCATCCCCTATAACCCAACAAGAACACTTCGCTCCCAGCGTGCAGGTTTTTTGAGTTGTTCCCAGAATTTCAAACTGAAATGGGAGGCAGAGCCTGTACTGAGCCGGCTTGTTCTGCATAAATCTTTATCGTGACCCTGACTGGATGTATTTGGTATTCATCACACTGTTGGAGCCCACTGACTAAAGCACCGTGCTCACTTCTGTGCACGGATACAACAACAATTTATCTACCAGCTCAAACAACTTGTCTTTGCACATTTGTCACCTGGAGATTGCGCGGCTTGATTTAGTCTGTGAAATAATTTAAACACATTGTAGGTGGATCTTTACGAAAGCACAAGCAGTCTCTTTGTGCTTTTAGTGTGTGATGTTATAACAATAAGGCATGGAAGCCGCCCTAAAAGGGCAATAAATTCATTAGATGTGTGACACGCTAAATGTACATTTGTTGTTCTGAAATTTAGTTTTGTTCCACTCCTCTCGCAGAGTATTAATGTGAATGTGTTTAAGTTTCAGTTGAATTATGTCTGCAGATAATAAGAGGGTTGAACTACGGTCAGCACTGTTTGCTGGAGAGTCCCACAGGCAGTGGAAAAAGTCTGGCCTTACTCTGCTCCGCTCTGGGCTGGCAGCAAGCACAGACGGGTAAGACCGCAAACTGGATTATTAATATATACTAATACATACCATGAAAATAACCTGCCAGGTGGTGGAATAAACATAGAACTGTCTTAAACTGTTTCTAGTTTTGCTCTGTTTTTGTCAGTTTTCTGTTTTATCAGCTTTTTATAAATAGCTGCAAATAAACTTAGAATAATATTAAATCAAACAACAGACTAAAGGACACTTTATTTAAAAAAAAAGTCAAACTTAAACTTTTTGGTATTCATTTGAAACTCATTCTTTTGGTTAAAAATATTTACTGATTTCTTTCACATGTCCATGTGCATTCTGGGTCTCGTTCTTGCTGACCGTAGCTTGTCTTTCATAACTCTTTTAGCTAAACTCCAGGAACAAGGTGGTTCCGCGGGAGACTGGAGTCACTCAGGTAAACATTCAGGTGACTGTAAGACGTTAGAAACTCCCGCCCCGTGTCAGTGTGCGTGCCACAGCAAAGCAGCAGCGACGGCCCAAGCAGCTGTTGTGGATCTCACTGTGTCACCCTGCAAAGAGACTGTGCTGACCTCACCCACAGCACCAGACCACGGTAGGTGGGCTTTTTACTTGTGTGGCAGAAAAAAGCAGAATTTAATCATGTTTCGGTCTGATTCTGAGTGCTGTTTCAGATTTGTACCATGTTGTGACATTCAAACTTACTAATATATGTTGAAAAATGCATCTAGTGCAGTGATTCTCAAACTGAGGGGCACACACCTCTTTTTATTTTAATATTTTAAGTTGGTACTCAAAAATTGCAATGGAAATTAATGTTTGGACATTGTTGCTGCTCGGACTTGTATTTGGGATTCACACACCGCTTAGTTGGACCATAGTGGATGGTCAGCATCCTGTGTGGTGTGGATCTACTCCTTATTGGTCAGTCGGTGTATGACCCGGATAGAAAAGATGAGAGGGAAGAGGGAATGCTTTGATGTCTGGAGGAGGTGTCACAAAATCAGAGATGAATGGTCAGAGTGTTGAACGGTTGAAGTGGGAAAACGCTGCTCTTTCAGCTGGACCAGAGCAGGATATTCAGTGTATGGGCTGTGAGAAAGGCGTGGATTACTGTCCCTAAGTGTTTTCTCAGATGGATGGGTTTTACTTTGGCCAGCTGCTTAAATAATAAAAACTTGTTTTTAATGACTGCCCTGTTCTGGGTGCCTAGCTAGCTTATGTTCAGGATCCAATTCAACCCCCAAATTCCTCACAGTCAGTTTGCTATACTGGCTAAATCTACAGGGGAGGGCCCAGTGGTGCCTCCAAAAACCATCACTTCAGTTTTGGTTTCATTAAATTTCAAAACGTTAAATGCCATCCAGGCCTTTATGTCTTCAAGACAGTTAAAAAATGGATTGATAGAGTATTTGTGTCTTTTTAAGAGGAACATAAATCTGATTGTCATCTGCGTAGCAATGGAATGAGACACCATGTTTTGTGAGTACGGATCCAAGTGGGAGCAGATAGATTGAGAAAAGAAGAGGTCCTAAAACTGAGCCTTGTGGGACGCCACAAGAATGAAGGGGAGGATACTGGACCATCAACGCCCCTGATTCCCACCCACTGCTCCAAACGAAATAGCAGAATGTCATAATCCACCATGTCAAATGCAGTCATTAGATCTAAAAGCACAAGGATGATATGATCACCAGAGTCAGTAACTAAAAGGATATTGTTTAAAGCTTTTAAAAGAGCCAGTTCGGTGCTGTGGACAGTTTTAAAACTGGATTGGAAAACCTCATGGATGCTATGCCCCTTAAGAAAGACGATGAACTTACTGTGCACTATCTTCTTGAGGGTTTTGGAGATTAAACACATCCTGACTGACTTATTCCATCAAACCAGAACATGTTGTGTTTGCAGCAGAGATAATGAGTCATTGCTGTATTATTTGTTTTTGTATCAAAGTATTTACATGTTGTCTTCTCTCTGTTTCAGTGCCATTACCAGAAGAGCCTCAAGACAAAAAACCAACTATAGCCTCTTGTCTGTCTGAAAAGTTCCAAGGTTCTCTGAGTTCTCAGTGTGACAAAGAGGATGACTTTCGAACAGACAGAAAACGCCTTCGTACCGCCGAGCACAAGGTAGTCATGATCAGTGCTGCGCACCGTTGTTCATTTACTGTATGTGTACATATATCAGTCCCTCCAGGATTTCGAGGGCATTTTTTGTGATTGTTGCGGGCTAAAATGCCTGATTTCGCGGGGCATTTTCCTAAAAGTTGCGATTTTTTTAAACTAAAATAAATAAAAAACCATAACTTTGAATATATAAACCAAAACTACTTACTAGTTTTGTAAGATAATTACCAACAAACATTGACACTCTCAAAAGATGCTTTATTTGAGAACTTTGATAGCTTCTAAACTGACATTCATGAGCATTTCTGGATTGTCCCTCGTCTGCAGCTCTCCTCACATGTTTTGCAGACACAAAGTGTTTGTCGATGCGTTTATGTTCGATGTTTACACTGCAGGACGTGCAAAACAGCTTCCCCCCACTCTCGTGCAGCTGGGTAGGAAACTGTTTTGCGCGGTCCTTTGCTGAAATCTTTGTGGGCAAATGTGAAGCATTAGTGCACATTTTCACTTCGGTCACTGCTCCTGCACGCTCCCGGCATTCTGATGTTAACAGGATGTGACCTCATGTGTCTTCTTTATGAGTTATTTGGGGTTATTTTGTATTCCACACTACACAAACCCACAAAGAAGACACTAGACCACAGAAACGGTGGTGAATCACTTTAGAAACAATAAATATTGGGTTAAAGTTGTGGGAAAGTTGCAGTGTTTTGGGCCAAGTTGCAAAAAGTTGCGATTTCGCGGGGTTTGCTTGATTTTGCGTTATTGGTTGCGATTGCAACATCGCGAAATCCTGGAGGGTCTGATATATACAGTAAAATGTTTGAAATCACAGTATAGGATCAGCCAGCAGCTGTCTGATAAACAGATACTCAGATCAAACTGCTAGAAGTCAGGTATTCCACTTCAAACAGGACCATTAATTGAGAAATTATAGACTTATATGAGAACACTCTTCTCAAAAGGCTCACATGTTATTATCATGCTTTCACACATTTTGTAGAATGTAGTGGGGGCTTCAGGAGGATGCATGTAAACAAATCACTCCTGAACTCAGCAAAGATTGTTTAAGCAGCAATAAACCATCCAGAAACTAGCTGCTTCTTTCCAGCTGCAGCCTGGATGCAGTTGTGAGGCTCTCAGATGAAAGCCCAGCTGTTACTTTTACTGGTGATGAAGAAGAAAAGAGCAGCAGCTGTGAAGACGAGGGTTTAATTCAATTCAGTTTATTTATATAATGCCAATTTACTACGTGTCCTCTCAGGGCTCCTTTTTCATTTTTATTCTTCTAATCTTTTATTTGTATTGAAGATGACCTGTATTTGAGAACCGCTACCTCATTATGAAAACAGGCGTGTTCATTTTTAGTTCTACTGCACATCGATTTTTAAATGTCAAAAATGACCCGAAAATCAACCAAGACATCTGAAAAGTTCGGTACGGAAAAGTTTGGAATTTTAAAATGGGATCTGTTAAAGAACTCTGGATCATTCCTTAATATTTTCTTCAGTTCGGACGTGAATTCCCTCCGGCTGTTTGTTCAGGCCGGAAAATCCTCGGTTTGCATCTGAAGCCACATCTTGGACATCTGTAGCTTCGATTAGTTTTGAATAACAACCATCAAAACAAGTTGTGTGGCTGTCCATTTAATAGTTAATTGATAAATAAGTATAATTTGAACATTAATTTATGCATGCACACAGAGTGAATTAAAGTTTCTGTTTCCCGTAGAGCCATAAGAGGCAGCGTCTACAGAAGGGAGTTATCTTCATAGATGACGACGAACCTGAGCTGAAAAAGGAGCCATCAGGTCCTGAGAGTTGGAGCCCAGCATCAAAACACCAGACAGATGGTTTGTCCACATCATGCCATGTAAGTACACGCAACACCAGGACACAACATTTGGGGGCACTAGCGTCCACTGAACCGACCTTTTCTGACAGCCTGTCCCATTAGTAATGGCTACTTTCTTTTCTAGTTCAGCCCATTTCTTTTTGATTTTTCTGTCGCTATAAAGTCGTTGTTTTCTTAATGTTAAGTTAAAAGTTACCACTGCCTCGATGCATTGTGGGGAAAAAAGATGGAAAATCAACATTGAAGGGCTGAATGGTCAATGTTGAATGCCAGTTTCTGCAGAAAATTAATTGATATTAAAAATCACAGAATATTGTAGAAAAGCTCAACCATTAGCATTCTCTGTGCATAAATCAATGTACTGAATCAACTTAATCCACAGCAGACATTCTTAAAAACATCTGTTATCGCTGCTTCATAATCTCATTGTGAACAACTTTATCACCTGTTTGATTTCTTTTACCTCCTGTTTTGCTGCCCTAACATGTTCAAGGAGAGCTGTAAATATAATGTTATTTTATTATAAACTAATGCAGTTCTGTAAAGTACCACTGTATTATTCAGTGCAGTCATTTTAGCATGATTTTATTTTACCTCCTGAGATAAAACACTAAATATCTCCCTGAAAAGGGTGAAATTTGGAGAATAACCAAACTAGTTCCTCATAACGAAGGAGTTCTTTTTATGAACGAATTTCTTCATTTTGGTTTAATTTCTAGTTTCTATGGGAAACTAGAAATATAGCCTGTAGTTTGCTGTATTTTGTTGATGTTTTTTTTTAGGGTGGGCATTAAGCATACTAGCAAATAGTGTGATTTGGCAGAGGAAAAATCTGATGTGTCACCGCAAAGCATAAAACAGCAACAGACAGAATGTGTCCTGTGGACGATCCTATCATCTCTCTGCTTTGGCGTTTCCTCCCTGGCGCAGTGAGATATTATATCTTACAGTTTTAAGGAGTGATTCTGTTTTTCATCCATTCAAACCGGGACCTCACTGTGTGACATTTTTCTTTTCCTCCTATCACTTTTGTTCTTGCCTTGTTTGTAGCTGAAAAGCTTTAGATTAAATCGTGCCGCAAGAACGACTAAAATGTCACGCAAAAAGAGCGCACACTTCTGACACCTGCTGAACTTAATGGGAGTGTTTGCCTCAGCATATAATTAGGACTATTTGCTTTGTGAAGATAATGCTGAGACAAGGCAGATAGCAGGTGCAAATGATGCGCAAAAATGAATCAAAAATGAATCAGCTATTGCACTGTTTTAGTGAATCCAGGCCTCGGTGTACTGGAAACAAAACATTATGGTCTTAACATCATCCATCAGTGTGTGAATGGGTGAATGATTGTAGTGTAAAGCGCTTTGGGGTCCTTGGACTAGATAAAGCGCTATACAAGTGCAAGCCATTTTCCATTTTGACCATTTAACAGCATATTTTGTACAGATCTGTTTTCTTATGTGAGACAGCAGTTCTACACGATGAACAGCATTAGAAGAAAGCTTATACGTTCACACACAGCAGGCCTTATAATTCCAACACCTTAATGAAAATCATTCTCAGATAACTTTACAATACACCGTGTTTCATGAAACGATGCTTTCAAACATTAGTTGAGTAAAAAAAAGTAATGTAGACGCCACTCACCTGCTACCAGACACTTTAATGAAACTGAGCCATCACTGGAATTAATGGTGCTTCAAGGGTTTATTGCACACGGCTGGTGTGATAAAAGGACCTTCTGAATTCTATCTGGCTATCCTTCTTATGGATCAGAAGATGACAGAGGAGTAGATGGCTTGGTTTTAATTTATGAGCTCACCTTAATAATTCATGTCGTCAACAACAGGTCCCCAGTCACAAAGTTTTGTCACCACTGGGTGGCAATGTGCTCCACCAAATGAATGAAAAAATGTTTGCGTGTCGAACCTGAACAGGCTTTAGATGAGATCAGGGTTTTAAATTTACATCTGTTTTCTTCTGGTTTAATAACTTCAGATAAATATATTTTTTAATCGAGTTTCATTTCTTTTCACGTGATAATAAATGCATTTTATTCAGTACTGATATTTTTGAGACATTTTGAGGCCTGTTCAGGCTGTGTGTAACTGTGTTTGCAATTATAGATGTTTGTTTTGAGCAAAAACAAAAGCTACATATACCATTAATGGATATGAATGGATCCACTTTTCTGTTTAGAAATGTACAAGCCTCAATATATAGCACATGGTGCAAAGACAAACAAAATAAAAAAAATCACCACTCTTTTGAGGATTTTCGTTCCCTAAGCTATACCAGCCTTTTTTCCCCTTAACATGATAAATTTTCAATGAAACTGAGATTTTTTTGTTTGCTGCACATGTTACAGAGCTGACAAGTGAAAGTTTTCCTTTTGCTTTGTGGAAAGATGCATTATCATCCTTGCCAATGATGTCTTTACTTTCCATTGATGAAATAAGAAAAGTGACCAAAATTTCAGTGTCCACCTGTGTTTCCTGTCGAGGCAATGGCCGCCACTTTCCCTGCTCTGTTACCTGACACGCAGCTCCATATAATCAGCTGTGGAACTGTGCTGCTTTTCTTCACACATTTTAATCAAATTTGGTTAATTAAGAGCTTTATATGGAAAGAGAAACATTTTTATTACTATTCTGTTTGTGTATTTTAGAAGAAACAATACTGAGATGCATCCCTGCTGTGAGGAGTAGAGTAATCTCTGTGTTAAAAAAGGCTTGGGAATAGGAAAATAACTTTAACTGTTTTTGTTCTCTCTTTATAATCTTTGTCGAGTGTAAACCAAAAGTTTTGGTCTTGTTATGACAAAGTGTCACATTTTTTAACTTGTTTTAGCAACCAAATTCAGTGCGTAGAGTAACGCCGTGTTCTGCTGGGCATCAAAGTGGTTTCTGCTCGGGGGTTTTCTCCAGGTACCAAAGACCAGCATGTTTGCCATGATCAGACAAGTACAGTTGTAGTTGTTCTGCAGTTCACGGGGGGGGGGGGTTTAACTCACAACAGCATCTCAACCTACCACAGGTGTGTGTCTTGGAACAAGAGCTACGGATGGTGTGAGGTGGAAAAAGAAGAGGAGGGAAAGTGAAGTTGAAAAAGCACGTTCGTCTCCCGTTTCACTTCAGCTACATGACCCGAACTCCTTTGTCCCACGAGCGCTGACTGATGGCCTGAATGGGGCCCTTTGAAGCAAGCTCCAGTTTTAATTAAGAGGGTTTGCCTCGCTTGGGCTGCTGATCTGTGAAAGCCACAGGGATAAATATTGAATGGGGTTCACCCGCTGGTTACTGCGCCTGAGGGATAAACAGGTGCTTTGGAGGGCAGGTATTTGCCAGGGCCCCTACCTGCTCAGAGCAGTCATATCGGGAGGAGGGAGTGTTGGGTGTCAGATCTTCCATAGTATTGGCTATTGAAGCCCACCTTTATTGGAAAGGATTCCGAGCCTTTAAAATCTGTGGAATGAGGAGCAAATTGGCGTTCAGTCAGAGGCGCCAGCGGTACCTAAATGATCCGCTGCCTGTGGCCTCTTAGTGCCTTCTGACTGGCCTCCTTCGAGTGTGAGATTTCCATCTCTGAGGTGTTTGCTGGGGGGTGCAACCACAGAAGCCTACCTGTGAGAGTTTTGAGGTGTTCAGTAACACTACTGACTTTTGTTTAGTCAATTCAACTACTAAGCTGTGACTGCTGCGTACATTATGCTTACTCTTATCAGTGTGTCTCTCAAAGACACTTAATATAGCCGTACTAAGGGTACCTGCAGAGACCGAGTAAATACAAGAAAGGGCCAAAGTGTACATCTTCCACGCAGTTTGCTTGTAACCTCAGGAAATCATTTTTCATGTCACTCTCATTTCTAACCGCAGCCCATTAGAATTGTTCAGTGCTGAATAAACTTCTACGATCTTTTATTGAGTTGAGCTGGTGTTCTGTTTGCCCCTTTTGCCAGTTTATCTCCATTCTTTTAATGGGGGGTGTCTGCTCTGGGCTGTGGGGCCAGGCTTGAAACCTTGTTGTCTTGGCATCTCGTGAGGCAGCCGCGTAAAAGGATACCCTTGTGTCAGCTGTTTCCTGCTGCAGCTCTTGACAAGGGTCTCTATTCATCAGCATGCCCCTCTACACTGGCCTAATCTCCCACTCCTCCCCCCACCTGCCAATGAATAAGTAATTATTGGCCATCTTGGGGCAGGATATTTGGATGGCTCTATTTAATGTGGCAGTAGCAGGTAAGGCGATCGGGCCCTAGGCCCAGGCTGTGGAGCGTAACTGTTCCAGAGGAGAAAGGTAACCTGAACTGGTGTTGGGGCCCGACAGCACCTCTGTTTATTTTTCACATGGGCTCAGGGCTCGTTATCCCTCTTAACTTTGAGAGGCGGCTCTCTAAGAGCCCTATCTGGCCTACACTTCACCACACATTGTAATATTTGATGGGCAAACACGCTTGGAAAATCTGAGCCGCTGGGTAACTCGAGCTTCTCATCTGTCATCAGAAGTGCTACCTTCAGATCCCCTTGATAAGTAGCAATGCATGACATCACATACCACTCATTTTTTTGAGCAATTATTTAGGCAATTTTAAAGAGGACTTCGGAATGAAGGCGTTTGCTCGGCTTTTTAGGCATCTTATATATGGTGCATATATTCACAAACAATGTTGAACACTGGAGAAAGAACCAAGATTCTCTGAACTGATACCATCCTGTGCACATGTTGTGTTTAAATGAGCCTCTTGCTGGCTGTGTTTAAAGTTTTATTATTTTTATTTTTTTCATATGTTATTTTCAAACATTTTGACAATCTGCATTAACTGATTTAAGTAGACAAAGCTAGTGTCATCAAATGCCACATTACTCACGGTTTCAGCAAACTTGGGTTTCAGGCTCTGGTCTTCAGGGACTTCTGTCCTGCAAGTTTTAGTTGTTCCCCTGCTCCAGCACACCTGATTCAAATGATTGAGTTACCTCTTCAGCATGTCATCAAGTTCTACACGAACCCATTTATTTAAATCCAGTGTGATCAAACACACTGAGGCAAGCTTGGCTTTTTTCACAATTGCTTTTCGTACAACACTTGAGAATATAAAACGCAAAGTCAGTGTTTGAAACTTAACTGAAGTGGAGCTTTTGGTCTAGGCTCAACAAAGTATGTGAATGTGAAAATCTATTTTAGTTTAAGAAGGATGTCTCACTTGTGTGTCTGAGCACAAACTGCTTTACATGGGCATCAAATGTTAAATAGCTGTCAATGTTTATTACTGTTTCACAACTCGAACAGCTTGGCCATGGGTAATCGTAAATGTCTGAATAAATTTAAGAATCACTATTAGACTGTCTGTGAGTGCACTTGTGTCTTTCATACCTTTTTCTGTTTTAGGGTTGTATTATTGTCATGAAGACTACTTAGTGCTACGAATATTGACTCTGTCTATGCTGATATGTACAGCTTCAAATAGCCAGTGATTACATTGTACATTTCTGTGGACTATTGGATGTTCAAAGACCCACTTAAAAGAGCTTAACACATTAACAGGATCAGTTTTATAAGCATCTGCGGCTATGCTGTACCCGTGAGCAGGAGAATATAAATTCACCAAGTCACAAGACAACTGATTATGCAGCAGCTAGTTTTTCGAAGCCATCACAATGGTGGCCTATCATCTTTCAGACCCAGAAAAGGTCACTTGGTGCAGAGTGACAGCACACCTTTATGTATGGATACAAATTCTTTATTCTTCTCCCTGTATTTTTCTAAAGAGCATACAAGATGGTCTGTCTAACAGCCTATTCAGGCCATGGATAATTGTGCTGAGTTGCTTTTGTTTTGTATCACAATACAATGATAGTTTGAATATTTGGATTATTAACATAACTTAATGAAGTTGGAGCTGAGTGGATTAAAATAATCTTGCATTAAACCTGGATTAATTGAACATTTAATAAAACCTTCATCACATTAAATGGGACAAGTGAATTTCCTTCAGGGGAGCAGGAAAGTATCTTTCTATTTCTATTTCTACATCACAAAGGCCAAAGGGAAAATTTTATGCTGTAATTTAAAAGTATTCTTTTTAAAAAAAAAACACTTTTTATCCAGTTTTTATTTATTTTACATAAACAACAATGAGCAGTCAGCCCCCCAGCTTGGCACCTACCCGTGACAAACTAATGAAAAATAAACTGGAGGATAAAAAGGTATGATAAAATTAATAATTTAAGAAATAAAACTCACATTAATTATTGGCACATACAATATTTCCTCAGCTCAGAGTGATCTGACATCCCTTACCTTTAGCACAGGACAGAAAGGGATTCCAAGTTATTTCAAATGATCCAGTCTTACCGACCAAAGTCAGTCTGATTTTCTTCCAGTTTAAGAAAATAAAGGACTTCTCTAATCCAGCTTGTATATGTAGGTGGAGCTGCAGATTTCCAGTTTAGAAGTATTAACTTCCTGGTCAGCAGTGCTGTAAAGGCAATTAAGTTCTTTTTAGCAGGAGATCAAGCGAAGTAGGTCATACTTCAGACAAGACAGTGACGGCATTAGGTGTGATTTCCTTTCCATTTCCATTAGACAGCATCAGAAAATTTTCAGATAATAACCTCTTCATAGATGGAAGATCTGTGTTCACTTTTTAAAATGCCCTTCAAACATCATCTGTAATGAACAGTTCCAAGTCTGTCTCCCATACGGTTTTCAACACAGTGGAAGGGTTTGAAAAGCTAAAAATATTTGAATTTATAGAAAAAAACTGCTCCTCTCAGTGAAGGGAGAGATTGCAGAAACGCTTCAAAATCAGAGGGGCTACGTAGCGGGGATGAGCTATGGTCATAATGTCGAGGTTTAAGGTATCTGAAAAAATGTTCTTTTAGGGAGAGAAAATGTATTTACTAATTGCTGAAAGTAGCAAAAATAGGACCAACATACAAATCTCTCCAGGTTTTTATACCTAACCAAGCCCATACAGAGAAGGTTATCCAATCAGGATGGAGGAAAAAGGATTTCCTGCTAGCAGCACTTCAACAGAGTGTGTTTGCAGCTAAAATGATGTCTAAATTGATCCCAGATTTTAAGACAGGCAGCCTCTATCACATTCTTAGTGAAACTAGAAGCAGAAGAGTAAAACGGGGAGTATAGTGAAGCTGTCAATGCTACCAAATGAACAGAATTTGCTTATAAAACCACCTATAAAAGGCAGAAAACATTCTCCTCCCGATAATGCATATCTCTTATATTAGTTGCCTGGTAGTGGTAGTTAGTGGTTAGGTAATGCCATTCCACCCAGGGTTTTGTAAAACTTGATGGCTCAGCCTGGGTAGTTTCTTGCTCTAAATAAAATTCAGAATTAGACTATTGACCTTTCACAAAAAAGCTAAAGGGACAAATTTGGAAAACAATGAAATAGATCCAAGAACTGCAGGAAGATATTCATTTTAAAGATATTAATTCTATCAGCCACATAAATGTTATGGAGAGACCACACCTTAACATTGTGTTTATTTCTATAAGCAATAAAAGAAAGTCTTTTTTTTTTTTTATAAATTGTAAATGGTTAATGGAGTGTACTTAAATAACGCCTTACTAGCCAAACAGGCTACTCAAAACACTTTACAACACAATCTGTGCCCTCATTTACCCAAATAGATTAGATAAACGCCTGCTTCAAGGTTTGGGTAAGCAGGCTTTAACTAAAGAATCTCTAATAAGAATGGGACCAGCTGCTTCCAAAAGGTTTTATCAAATTCCGATGGGAAGCCGTCTGGACCTGGGCTTTTACAGCTTTGTAAAGACCCGACTGCAGCCTCCAGCTCTGTTGCCATAACAGGGTGGTCCAGTTCCTCGGACAGAACAAAACAAAACTGAATCGCTTCTTTTTGGTTTACAGCCTTTAAGGATCTGAAGATCTTGCCGAAGTGGAGTACTCGTGAAAATTTTGTTGTGACTAAATACAGACTTGACCAGTCGCATCATTAAACTTCAAAACGTAATATAGCGACACATTGCTGGTGCAGAAGAGGTGACATTAAAGAAACGGCAGTAACTACCTCATCGACTGACAACTATTCTTACTATTCTTGCAGGTCATGAGGTTGAAATCGACTGGTGTCTCTTTTTCTCTGTCCAGGCCTCTGAACCCTGCACCCACTGCCTGTGTGCGTCACCCAAGGACGGTGCGAAGGACAAAGACAAAGGTGGCAAAAAGAAGATTCCGAAGATTTTCTTTGGAACGCGCACGCATAAACAGATAACTCAGATTGCGCACGAGCTGAAGCGCACCGTTTACTCTGGCGTGCCGATGGCCATCTTGTCCAGCAGGGATCACACCTGTGTCAATCCAGATGTGGTGCCTCATTTCAACCGCAACGAGCGATGCAAGGATCTGCTGGAGGCCAAAGATGTGAGCAAGGACGCACGCACGCACAAGTATACACGGACACACACAATTACACACAATTACACCACAACTAGAATGATCTTAAAGACCACAAAGCAAGGGTCAGGATGTGTTGGGAATGTAGTTGCTGGCAAATATGAATCCAAAGAAGAAGAAAAGTCACGCTCCCACACAGTCTCAAAGCTAGCAGGACATATTTATTAGCAACGTCATTAATAGGCATCGTAATTTATTAACAACCACAGTATGCATATAGTGTATTTTATCATCTGTGTTTATCACCTGAATATTAAGTCCTTACATGTAGTCTGTAAAACTGTTTAAAAGTGTAGTTGTAGTTTAAGATGTTTTTAATTTTGCTTCATTGCTTCTGGTATTTTCTCACTGAGTGACAAACTGTTCTATTCCATTCATGAACTACCTTAACTGAATTAACCTTTACAATGGGAGTATAGATAATTAGAAAATTTGTGAAGAATGTTTGAAGGTTTCCAATGCAGCTACTGTCCAAAATTCAAGCTTTCTTCTACAAAGCCCAATTTTGGACTTTATTTTGTAATAATTTAAGCTGACAAAATGCAGATGTGTTGATGTATAAACTGTAAAAACAAATTGTAAAGAAAACTAAGATTAAAAGAAATCTTAATGCTGCTGCCCAGTGGCTCATTAGGGTTACTATGGTAACTACAGACCTGTGCCTGGCACTCCTTGACAGCACCCTTGTTAAGACAGGAAGACACAAATGCAGAGCAGAAATGAAGCCTCATTTAGTCACTACAACAACAAGTCATACTAAAAAAATTCTTGAACTGTAAGTGGCAGAAGTGTCTGGTCGTCATCCATCAATTTCTTCTTTGTCTGTACTGCTGTAGGTTGGAGATATGAGAAGGTAAAAAGACTCCTCACTTCCAGTTTTACAGAGAAGTGTATAAACTGTATAAGAAATGTCAGTGTGTGACATCATCTTATTCTCATTTAGTCATTCTCCAAATGTTCTCCAAACCAAGAAGGACATCAAAACACCGGTTCAGTCATGTAAAATCCAACTTTCTCTGATCTGTTGTTTCTACTGTGACGTTTCCTGAGCTAAAGTGCTCAGGTTATCTCACTTATTTTGTCAGTTTTTATGTGGAAGTTTTGTCATTTTACATATACATATACTTCAGTCGAAACACATTTTGCTTCATCTTACTTAAAACCTTGGCAATAACTGCTGGAGTCAGCGTTGTTTGTCTGTTAGCAAAATATCTCATTAACTAGTGGATGGATTTCAATGAAACCCTCACAAATCAATCATTGGGTGTTTGTATGACTGAAATAATGGAGCCAAACCAATTCAAGTTTTCTGCCACAGACAAGACAACCTTCGTAAAGACAAAAAAAAATGGTTTTATGTCAGTAGATGTTCCAGATAATGAGCTAAAACTTGGCTTTGTAGTCATTAAGAGTCATTCACAACACATACTGCAGCACTAACAGATCATGTGAGATCACTTTATGCATTAGAATACTGAGAGATAGGGCATAATGTTATTTTCAAGGTTTGTCTAAAATCGCTATAACAGTTGTGATATCTTGGCCTCTTTTAGGAAGATGGGGGGGAAAAGGCAGTGAGGATGTGGTGAACAGGTTGAGTGCGCAGTGCTCAGGTGTTTCCAGGTTTATATCAGCAAAGATATCCAAAGGGCAAGGCAAAAACATTATCACACACAGGTTTGGTTCGTTAACGTTACATCGAATTGGTTCACAACCTTCAGCACGACTCAACTCTACCCCTCCGAACGCTTTCGTCCGTCCCGTAGCTCCCTCCCCCTTCTACCCCTCCTGGCTGCTGCGTCACCGGTCGTGAAAGCTGAAGAATCATGTTTATCGGCCAAGTGTGTAAAGAATACACAAGGAATTTGTCTCCAGCTGGTGGTGTTATTATACAAGGATAAAGGCAAAAATAGATAAATAAATTGAGAGGGCAACAGTTCTGCAGCAAACACAAAATCAGATCATAAGACTGTAATAATGTTAATCAGACACTGTGAGGCAGTTATCTCACTCCCTGACATTTGTCATATGTCAGATGAAAGTCTAGTTCTAAAATATTCTGCTTCAACTTATCCTCCTACACACCCGTTCTGAGTAATAAACATGCAAAGTAATTTTCTGTTTGTTTTGAGCAAGTAGGTGGCAAAGGAGTTTCCCAATGCTGTTGTAGGTTGTAGGTCAGACGAGAGCAGACTGAACAGACAAGGTTTTAGCCCCAGAGAAGCAGTCATACACAATTGGTCCACAGGTCTCCTTTTGACACACTAGAACATCAAGAACCATTTTTCTGAGACATGATACACTTGTAACCCCCTATACTGTCCTAAAGTTCAGGCGCCTACTGTAATGAGGACAATTACACTGTCATTAGAGGTGTTGGCCTTCCATGGCAATTGTCTCACTTTGTCATGAAAAAGCTGGCCCAGAAGTCACCCCTCACCAGGGCGGGTGTCACTGACACCCTGTGTGTGTATGACCCCAGGGTTTGGTGCGGTCATTGTCAGGTTACGCTGCTGTACAGACACACAGTGATTCACAGAGAAACTGTTCGGCTAATACTCAGGCATAACACCTGCCTTCCAGAAACGTCGCCCTAAGCCGTTCGGACTTTTTTCCGAAGGTGGCTGTAGGCTGGAAAATCCTCCCAACTCTTCCTTTACTCAGGACACAGGGTTCGGTGGCACCAAAATGTTTATTTCTCTTTTCTTCCAGTCTGTAGCTGAGTCGACCTGTGTACAGTGTTTGTTTGACAGTGTCACCTCAAGCTGGTAAATTAAAAAAAGAACAGGGTGGGACATCCAAGCAGTAATTGGGACTTTGTACGTGGCGTCCTTCTTCTTGATTGTCTTCATGTTCACTCCATAAATGTGTGGAGGTGTAAGCTCCAAAAAGAAGCTGCCTCTCAAATCTTGTATTTCTAGTCAAAAGAGCAACTAGAAAATGATCAGTCAAGGTTCATTAAGTATACCAGCTCATAAAAACTATAAGACTTCTGTTGTGCCATTGCCTTGTTTGTTTTCCTGTTTCTTTTTCACCATACTTTGTGCTAGTTTACCCATTCATGTATCAAAACATTTAGCTTCATGGGGACTAGTGTGCTATAACTTTTAGTATTTGTAAATTTTATGGGTTTAAAATTAATTTTTTATTTACCAAAAACTTCCCAATAGGAATATATTGATCTCTTTAAGGTTTGGAAAACATTGTTTTCTAAAGTTTGCTTCAGCACACTTGCTATATTTTTGTTCTATTATGCTCTTCTTAGCTTTTAGCTACTGAGTTGCTAAATTTAGCTTTTAGCCGCTGTTTGCTGCTTTTAACTTCTGTTCTGCTTTTTTTAATTTTGATAAGTCATTCAGTTCATTCTTTAACAATTTTTAGCAAATTTCAGCAAAGCCTCTCAGCAGTCGGCATCCGCTCTTCTTTCTAACCGAAGCAATAAAAAATTATCGAAGCAAGAAATTATTATTGCTTCAGTTATTATTCAACTGTTATTCTCCTGGTTCCACTGTGGTTTTTAATTTACAACTCCTTTAGCTGTGGACGAATCCATACCAAAAATACATCAAAAGGTGTGGCTTGATCTGGAATATTCAAATTTTTGGTATTTCATCAACCAGTGTAGGCATATAGACGTGGATAAATTTGTCTGTTCTATTAATAAAGAAAGGAAAAAAACACAATGGTCATAAAATAACTTGAAATTGACAAAAGTGATAATTAGAAAAACATTACTGAAAATCAACTGATAAAAATCAATCGTTCTTCTTTTTTTTTTGGGTGGGGGGTGGGGGGGGGGGTTCAATCCAACTAGTTTATATAGCACATTTATTATCCCAAGTACTGCACACTAAACAATACAAATAGAAGAGAACCAGAAAGGGTCAAGTTTGTTGTCACAGTACTGTATATGCTTCTTTTATGTCTTTGTCTGCTGATGGATGTGTAATTTATATTCGTGCCTCTTCACAAGGCTCGAGTTTACCATGGAGCTCCGAGGTTCTTTAGAAGCCTTGAATCTTTGACTGATTGTATTTTTGCCTTGGATGGGCTGCTTCTATCCTTTCACAGATCAAATCAATGATATATTCTCATATACAAAGCTATTCTTAGTCTTCTCCTCGTATTTACAAGCCTACATTATTTAAAACAGTACTTTTGACTGTATAGGGGACTTGCACTGAATTACAGAGAAAACATTTAAACATTCATCCTCTCACTCTGTGAATCGACTCCAGAACCTGCAGAATCTGAAGGAACCTGTTTCACTGATTCTCATTTTAAACATTTTAAATACACAAACATCTGAATGTGACTGATTCTGCTACGAAAATCTAACTAAGTATACTGTGTAACTCCTTTTAGTTTTCATTGTTTAATGTTTTAACACCATTTTAGGTTTTTCTGTGATGTTTAATTAAATTTTTTTTTTCCATGTCTGCGTGATGTACTTCAATGCTGTTTCAAGCTGCTTTTCATCTCGGCCAAGACAGCTTTAAAATGAGAATTTATCTCTCAAATGTCTTTCCCAGTTAAATAAATCAAATTAATTCAGCGCCAGAACACTCACCAAGATGTGGCTCATTTTTTTGGCGCCAAAATTAGGAATCGTTTTTCAATGTGCACATGACAGGGAAGGTCGTGCCGGTACTACCACGGCGTTCAGAAGATGCGGGACCAGCAGACACTACAGTGGGTTCATGGACTGCGTGAAGCATGGGACGTCGAGGACCTGGTCTCGCTGGGAAAACGTCTCCACTCGTGCTCCTACTACGCTGCTCGTGAACTTATGCAGGGGGCCTCCATCATCTTTTGTCCCTACAACTATCTGCTGGACCCAATGATCAGGGAGAGTGTGAGTAGAATTTGAAGTGGATGAGCTGTAGAAGCACCAGGAGGAAAGTCGTGGACAACAAAAAAAAGTCATTATCGACATAGAATTAATTCTTCTCCATCTTTTGTTCTGCATTTCCACCAGATGGAGATTGACCTGGCAGGCCAGATCTTGGTGCTGGACGAGGCCCACAACATTGAAGACTGCGCGAGGGAGAGCGCCAGCTTCACTGTGGACCACAGCACTCTGAAGATGTGCAGGGATGATCTGGACGGCATGGTCAACGGCAACATTAGACGCTCCAAGCACGAGCCTCTCAGAGACTTCTGCTACGTCTTATTCAAGTCAGTCGTTTAGGAACACTTTTCACCTCATAGTGGAGTGTTGACCTTTGCTCAGAACGTCCTTGTTGTCTGTGCAGCTGGATGCAAGAGAGCCACGACTTGCTGTCTGAACGTGGATACGAGATTGCCAGCAAAGTCTGGAGCGGGAAGGAGATTCAGAGCATCTTTCATAGCTTGGGCATCACAGCCGACAGCGTACGCATTCTGGAGGTACTCCGCATAACTGCCACTGACTTACCTGTTGAACATCTTAAGTTTAAAATATCCCTGCAAAACGAAGGATCTGTCAGGAAATTTTGATACAAAGAATTTTTAAAAGAGTTTACACAGATTTTGTAGCGACTTCGATCCATTAATTTAGCCGCTACTGGCTGGGTAGGTTTTAAAACTGTGACGCGTCTCCAATACGCCATGATGAGCCCCACTTGTGTCGTCATACTTCATATTTATTTTTAACTTAAAAAAATACACGAATGATGCAAAGTGACGTTTAAACTATTGATCTAAAATGACGATACCTAAGACGGACGGTCAACAGAAAAGTTTGCAGAACCCCTCATCCAACCACTTCCTGGGTATGCCTGTATCCCAATAAATAACATACGATGGCGCCCACAAGCAATCACCTGGGGTGCAAAAAAAACATGAACACCTGTGCCACCAGAACAAATAAACAAAATAAAACCTTCATTTTTGGCTCGAACAGATTTGTTGTAAAAATGTTCACAGCTTCTTGTTTTTGAACGTGTGTTCTTCTTGTCTCTGTGTGACAGCAAAACCTGGCAGCGGTGTTAGAGAAAGAAGAGCGTGTCGGGTTGGTCAATGGCAAGGAGGACATGGTGCAGGTCCCAACCATCAGCTCGCCCACCTCCGCTGTGCTCAAAAGCCTCTTCATGGTGCTGGATTTTCTCTACAGGGACAACAGCCGGTCAGAGACCAAGCTGAAGTTTTTCTATAAGTCCTTCCTTCCTCGTGCTGGTTTCTCAGACAAGCAGTTGTTCTGGAGTGGTTTTGTGTGTCTGCAGGTTTGCTGAGGATTACCGCATAGCTCTGCAGAGGACCTACGCTTGGACAAACCAGGTCCCGCTCGATGTCCCTGATGCTCAAGGCTTTTTGGTTCGGGCTCGTCCTCGACACCGCCAGAACACGCGGGTCAAAAAAGAAGTCCTGACGCTGAGTTTCTGGTGTCTCAACCCAGCTGTGGTGAGAGGCTAAACATGACTAGCTGACCTGTTTCCGAGGCGGTACAACCTGCAGAGACACGATGGTTTACCTGGCTCTGAAACAACGAACAGTTTCTCCTGTTTTTCAGTCTTCGCGTTGACAGAAGAATCGAGATCAGTTCGATTTTGGCAAGTTTCAACTCAGTTTTCCTTTATACTTGTGTTCTTCTCAGGCCTTCTCTGACTTGAGTGGGTCAGTGCACAGCATTGTGCTGACATCAGGGACCCTATCACCCATGGGCTCGTTTTCCTCTGAACTTGGTGTGAAATTCACCATTCAGCTGGAGGCCAACCATGTGATCAACAAGTCCCAGGTAAATCAAAATGGTGTGGCTTTTCTGACAAAGTTTACCATGTAAAAAATACATTTAGTAGTGAACTCTGCTTGCCACTTTGTTGCAGTGCCACGTTTGACCAGCAGATGTCGCAGTCTCAGCACGTTATTGCAAAAACTCCTAAGCTTTACGCATTGCGGGCTGTTCTGGAGATATACAGAGTTTAGACGAATGCTGAATCAAGATTAGGGAATATTTGAGCACTGTGTCACTTGTAACTAAGTTTAAATTGTATTTATTGTCTTGAACAAAACTTAGTAATTTGGGGTAATTGATCAAGTTTAACTGAACTGAATCAAATCCATATGAAAATGTTAAAAGCGTACGTTTTTTTTTTTTTGTTTTCTTTCTTCAGGTTTGGGTGGGTACTGTTGGTGCAGGACCCCAAGGCCGAAAACTCTGTGCCACCTTTCAGCACGCTGAAACGTTCGCCTTTCAGGACGAGGTGGGCGCCCTGCTGCTCCGTGTCTGCCAGGTCATGACCAAGGGTGTGCTCTGCTTTTTGCCTTCCTACAAGGTGAGTATGTCACCAACACCTGCTGTAGCCATAGATGAAACATGGGCATCAATTAAGGCTGCTTGGTTATGGAAAAAATAATAATCACAATTGCAAAACCGGAAATCAAAACTACAAATTAAATTAACTGCAAAACCCTAACATACATACATACTAAGTAGGCAGTTGACAGCAGTTCCAGCATCAAGTCTCTTCAGGTCCGTCTCAATGATCTTAGTCCATCTAATCTGGATGTTTTGTCCGTTCTTCATGATCAAACTGCTGCAGCTCCTTCAGGTTGGACGGGTGCTGCTTGTGTCCAACAACTTTTAAATCGAACCAGTGATTCTCAGTTGGACTGAGGTCTTGGCTTTGACTGAACTATCCCAGGATCTTTACCTGGTTCTCCTTAAACCAGTGGAGTGTTTCTTCAGCGCAGTGTTTAGGCTCATTGTCCTGCTGGAAGGTGGACCTCTGTTCTAGTCTCAAATTTCTGGAATACTCCTCTAGAACTTCTCTGTATTTTGTTCCATCCATCTTTACTTCAACTCTGACCTGTTTCCCAGTCCCCACTGATGAAAAACATCCCCACAGCATGATTCTGCCAACACCACGCTTTGCTGTAGAGATAGTGGTGCCGGACATGGTGTTATCCTTGATGAGCAAGTTCAGTTTTAGTCTCATCTGACCACAGTCGCCTTCTTAAATGTGGTTGGGGATGAAACTCTAAACATTCACTTTTATTTTTATTTTTTTTAAGCAGATAATCTCTTTCTTGTCCATTCTCCCATGAAGCCCAGTTCTATGCAGCTCCTAGTGGTCCTATGAACTGCTCAGCTCCATTCAGGGTACTTTTGACCTTCTGGATGGTTTTCTGACTGATGCCCTTCTTACTCGCTCCATGAGTTTTGGTGGATGACCCTTTCTTGGCAGGTTTGCTGTGGTGGCATCATCTTTCATCATGTTTCCTAATGATGAATTTAATGGATTTAATAGACATTTGTGGGATGTTGGGGATATTTTTATAATGCAACTCTGATCTGTACTTCTCCACAACTTTGTCTTTGACCTGTGTGGAGAGTTCCTTGGTCTTCATGATGTCTTGCTTGGTGGTAGTCCTTACTACTTAGAGATGCTGAACTAGTGCTGATTCTGGGGTCTATCAGAATATAGACTGAGATCATTTGATACTTAGATCACACACAAGTGGATCTTATTGAAATAACATTGTGGCTTCTAAAGGTGATAGTTGAGGCTTCAAAGCAAAGTAATCACTAAGTTTGTTTTTTTTAAGAATTCATTTTTTCCCCCCATTTAACCTAATATTCAAAGTATTTTGTTTAGGCCCAAACTGAAAATGCATGGTTGTAAGGCAAGAAATTAGAAAGAATACTAAAGGGCGTAAAGAAATTGATCAAAATGATAATAAATCAGGTTGTTATGAATTGTCATTCAATACAAAACAGTCACATTTTTAGGTTGTAACAACTTTTATCTGTAATTTCTCAAAGTGTCATTTTTGAGTGTCTGGCTTTTGGTGGAATACTCTTTGTTTTAGCACCTTGTAGTCCATTGAAGCCTGTTTGACAAATGTTCACATCATTAGCAAATAGTAAGTAAAACCTAATATGCTGGCAAAGTGAAGGAAAGCTCTAGGCAGAGACGGAAAGAGTAGTATTTTATTTAAAATGAGAAAGTTAAAAAAAAAGATACAAAAAACACAGATCTAACTAATTAGGAAAAGGTCTAACAAATCCATAATACAAACCTATCTGAACAAATATACTTTCTACTTTGGTTTCTAGTCTATATTCCCAGAAGAAAAACGAAAAAATACCAGATGAGGTTCCCATCCTATAAAAGTTACTACATACATATTAAGAAAAAAAATGCTCAAATTTCCCCAGTTTTTTTACAGAAGACTTCTCACAGGTCATTCATTCCAAATGTTACCTTTTCCTGTAAGCTCTCCACTGAATGTACTCATATTAGGTCAGATAGTTTTTACCTGGCTGTTTTCTTTAACAGTAATAACACATCTGACCAGTCGGAGGAGCTAGAGACCACACATTAGTCTTCTCAAATGGTTTCTGTTGTTGCAAGGCACAGCTTGATGTAGTATCAGTTTTAATATCAAGCAGTATCAGGCAGTATATCAAGCTGTTTTATGCAAAACAATAAGATTTTGTAAGAAAATTATTGTATTGGTTTGTGCTCCAAAGCTGCTGCGGTATAACGTTCGTTCAGATCAATGGACACACTTGTCAGGAACTTGTTAAATGGCGTCTTCCTCACAGAACTGGATCTTCTTTCAGTTAATGAGGACGCATCTTAGAGCACTCATGGACACTTTGTCCCCCTTTGTTTGTTATGCCTTTTTTCTCATGAATAATTAATGTCCTGTAGCTCAGTTGTCACTTCAGCTTACTGAGAGCTAAGTGGATTTCATATGTCATTGTGTGGCTTTGTCCACAGTGCAGATGTTATATGTAACCACGTAGCACACTAACATTGTAAAGTTGCGAAGGTGCGCATTTTTTAAATTCATTTTCATCCAGTTCAGTTATTTTTTTTGACCTCTTAAAATGAAAATTCAAACTTACTGCAGCCATCAAGCTTGAACACATATTGTGTTTACTAATCTTATTACTCTCTTATTATCTTATTACTAATCTTGTTTTTTTTTTTTTTTTTGGTTTTTTTTGCCGCTAACCTCATAATGTACATCTTTTAAAGTTGTAATGTTTTCTGTTTTCCATTCTCTTTTTGCTTTAATATATTATAAGTCAAGTCAAATTTATTTATATAGCACTTTTCAGCAACAGGGCAGTACAAAGTGCTGTACAACATGCAAACATCAAAATACAGAGTCAGAAAACACACACACAACGATATTGAAAATATAGAGCTAAACATAAGATGAATTGAGGAGAACCAAACTACAAAATAACATAAACTAAACTAGAGTTTAAAAACCAGAAGCCATGAAAACACACACTCAATTTAAAGTTACATAAAAATACAGAGTAAAACTTATCTAAAACAAGTCATACTAAAAATTAAAATAAGCTGAGGAAAACCAAACTAGGATATAATGAAAGTGAACTTAAACTAGACTAGGATTTAAAAAAAATCTCAGTTAATGAGACGTGATAAAAGCTGAATTATAGATACCAAAGGCTAACTTTGGTGTCTAATTTTATATCATGTAACTCAGACATCATTAACATATTGTTCTGTTGTGGTATGTCACAAAGGTTACTGTCCCAAATATATATATATATATATATTTATTTTGATCTGGTATGTCATCTAGCGATCATTAGTTTTCTTGTTATTTAGTTAGATTCAAACAACTGATGATATTTCTGTGTAAACTGTAAGGGAAAGCTAAGACCTGAGACTTTTCTTTTCCTCCCCTTGTTGTCGGTCTCTGATGCTAGCCGAGGGGCAGCTACATGCCATAGGATGTTTTTCTTTTTTTTTATTATTGATAGTCATGTAGAAGTCTGCTCTCTCTCTGCTGATGCATAAATATTTAATCTGCAGTCAGCTCTTAAAGATAAGGAGATGAGGGGATATGAAGGGCTGGGTATTAATTGGAGCCCATGGAGGCCTCGTTGGTGCCACAGAGTCCCGTCTGCCCTGTGATGTGTGCATTTGTGTGTAGTCCACACACAGAGGATAGGTCATCTCAAGACATCCTTCTTCAGTGCATTGAAGTGATAGCTATCAGTGTCCTAAACACAGCTGCTCTGTGATGGACAAAAACAGGCATCCAGGGTCAATGAGTTGACACTCACTGCCCTCAGATTCACTCATAAATCTAAAGTCAATACCATTAAATATGGATTGGCACAGGCTGAGATTTGTTTTTGGCTGGTAGGAAGATGGTTAGCATTTTTGTTTTGATCTGGGTTGTGTGTATTTTGTGACTGTTGCAGTTCAGAAAAAAAATAATTGCAAGCTCTGAAGTGTGCTGAGCCTTGCACATGCACACACAGTGTTCCCATAATTACGGTCACACACAGTTTCCCAAAGAGGCTGAACAAGTTCAGTGTTTTTTTTTTGTTTTGGAGCTTTTCAGTCTCAACAGTGCCCCAGTTAATGCCCATTAAAACCACAGCATGGTATGCTGTCTGGCCTGAGCTGCTGAAAGAAGGGACCAATCCTCCGCACAGGCGGGGGTGTGTGTGTGATGGTTTATTCAAAAAAAGCAGGATTTTGTAGAAGGGGAACGATTGGATACAAGATGCTTTTAAAGGAGGCTGAGATAAGGGCCATTAGGTGATGTTGCCTCACTGTCTGTGTAAAGATGCACCCAGAGCCGGCGCCTGAGCTCTGCTGAGCTCGTGTCAAATCAAAGTCAAACTGGAATGCAGGCTGAACACCCGCCAGCGTGTACAGCGATATCTGAAGCACCAATCGCTCAGATCCAACCGTACTGTTGCCTGTAAGGCGGAGTGTTTCTCTCTTTGGGTGCACATTACTTTCATGGGTCACTTTGCCAGGCCTAGCGTGTCACTGATGTTTTATTTGAGTTTTATCTGTGGGATCTTCAGTAAATTAGCCAATAGATTTATAAAAATAAAAACTGTTGATAGTGGCAGCCCTAATTGTGATGAACTCTTGTTGTTTGTTATGGCAGACATTGATGATAACGTCTACTTCTAGAGAGTGGTCTTTACTTGCCTGAATGTTGTGGACGGGTTTAGGTTTACAGTAAAAAGAACCCAAGACTCCTGTCTTCTGTTAAAGTGAAAGCTGTTCTCTGTACTCTTTCCCCCCCTCGTTGTTTGTTTCATACCTTAACATAACAGGCAATTGATTTTTCCAGACTGTAAGTTTTCTCTGGAGTTAAAAAAAATGGTTTTGTGTAGCCACTTAAGAATGAAGAGGCAAACCTTTTTTTCCAGGAAGCCCCCCC
>NC_051431.1:25824007-25831409 GCF_001649575.2 Kryptolebias marmoratus
CCCCCCACCCCTCCTGTCGGTTTGACAGCAGGAGATCTCTTCATAATAGCTGAGATATTGTTATGTAAAAGTACAACTTTATAAGAACTGTATGAGAACATGTCAGCGTTGGTGCCTAATTTGCTGAGAGTCAGCCCCAACATACTCCAAACACGGCCTTGCTGTGCATGCAGTCGACCATAATGTCATTTTCAAGATTTGCCCAAAAAGGCTAAAATGTCATTTCTTACTAAATCATCTTATTTCAAAGCTCAGTATACATGCTAGATTTTAACCCCTACATCACTATCGGCCCCTGCACCAGGGGCAGCAGCACTGCCAACAAGATCGATCCAATAGGCCTAGGGACCAAGGGGTTAATATAGTTTTTCTTGTTCTTCCGTTGCACAAAATGTAGCATTTTGTCACACAATAATAACTGTCCGGTGACCACTAAGCAGTACACGGTCACATGGATTAAATGAAGCATCAAAGCGAAGATTTTTGCTCTGAAGATTTATTTGTAATCGAGTTATTTGAATTATTTGGTGAATTGTTGCAGCCCTTGCTGTAGCTTCAGTAAGTCTTGATAAACAGCTAAAATAACTCTGATTGTAAATCTGTACACAATCTGTCAGCACGTCTGTAATGTAACCAACAAACCTTTCATTTTATTGAGAAGTAAAGTCTATTTCCAAGTGTAGCAGCAGTGTATTTGAAGTGCTGTATTGTCACCACCAGTGTAGCTGGGACGAGTTTAGCAGACGACAAGGGAAGGGTGGCAGACCGGCGTTGGCAGGTGGCTTTTTGCCACCAGTCGTGGCGTGACGGTTGCTGTGATATTTTGGGGCTGAATAATTTACAGTGCAACAACACGTCTCCCCTCAGCGCTGCGAAATGTGGCTCTTGGCTGCATGTTTCATTAATGCCATCGCCTCCAAACCCCTTCCATAATTCAGCAGGCACTGGAGAAGCTGTGACGTGCTGCCGCACGGCTCACTGACACCAGGGAGAGACGGAGGCCGGATGCAGAGGAGGTGAAAGATGGGCAGATAGTAAGGGAGATGTGCAAGAGAAGTAGGAAAGTGCGAGAAAGTCTTCAGGTCACTGCTTTGTCTGGATGTTTCACCACCCTGTCCCAATTGGTACAGAGATCTGGCCCACTTTACTCTGTCACTGGCAGGAAAATTGCACCTACCATGCCTAGAAAGGACAATGAATTATTTACTCTTTTTGTGTCCTCTTATGTGCTAAATACCACTCATTCACATTCATGTTGCATGGACATCTGAACTATGCTGTTGTAAAATCTCTTGCTTGGGTCCAAAAGTCTCCAAAACTGTGTTTTGTAAACAAGTCCACTTATAACTGAAGTTTCACCCAAACATGTAAATCCTCTTATCCGATCTCCGAGATATGGAATATAAATGCATTTATGGTGATTCCAACATTAGCAAAGGTTAGACTTGTCTATTGCATTTTTAACATATTTTGTTCTAAAATTATATGTAAAACAAAAAATGTGTGCAGATTTTCCTGTGGGTTAAATGGGATTGTTCCGTATTCCAATAAACAATGCAATTTTTTTCTCAATTGTTGTGACTAGGCATGGGTCGGCATGAGATTCAAATGATATGATATCCTTGACTATAATACTGTTTCAATGTGTTATAGTTTTAAACCAAAAAGAAAACATGCATCAGTTAATTTATTTGCTTTAACTTAAAAACAAAAATGCAATTACTATTACTACCTAAATGTCACATTTTGCTTAATCGGTTTAAAAGGTATAATAGTGTAACATGACTATGTTAAATAAAATATTTATACTTAGTTTAATTATATACATACATATATAAGGAGACTGAGAGAACGCAAGTGAACATGTTGACAGTCACTCTGTTTAAAGTCTGTGTCAGATTTTCTCTGAACTCAGGACATATTTTTACTAAGCCCCGCAAGGGACACGGAGGGGGGGGGGGGAAAGCATTTTTGCAAAAACACGCAAAAGTTTTGCAAGAGCCCGAGTTTTTTCTGCAAGATCCTGCAAAAGCTTTGCGAGATCCTGAGTTTATTTTGCAAAATCCCTCAAAAGTTTTGTGAGATCCTGAGTTTATTTAGGTGTGGCCCTTCGCCCCAGTTCTGTGCTGCACTACCTCGAGCCACACAGCTCATGCTGCTTCCTGTGTAGTGAGTCTGATTCTCCTGCTTTGAATCACTTTTTTTTGTGTGTGTGTGCTGGAACAGCTGGCTGAAGTTCAGCAGAACAAGTTGGACATCACAGTAAAAATTTAATTTATCTTATTTGAAATGTTGCTTAGGCTTTTAAAAGGTACAGTTTGTATTTCATCAGTCTTGGCCCGAAGCGTTCGCCTGGCCAAACTGTTGGTAAGTGAAGAAAATATTAAACATGTCACGGATGCTGAGGTTTGCTTACAATTTGGCAATTTGCCGAAGCTCTTAAAATGTGTATTTTAATAATACGAGAATCGTAGGATAAACTCATTAACTTTCCTTCATTGCTCAAAATGATAAATAACATTCAGAATTTACACAATGTTTCACATAGTGTTCATCAAACATGTTATGTCCATGCAAAAAAAGCCATATTACAAGCACAAGCTTAATATCTGTGAATTTACTATAGATTTTGTGAATAATTAAAAGATAACAAAAATTCCTGGCCTTTTATTTAGACAACAATAAAAATTCATGTTCTTGTTCAAACAAGATCAGGTAATCTTTTCCAGGTTGGAGGAGTGTGACCAATTATAACGCTGTTCAGATGCAACCCTAAGCCCCCTCCCCCGAAAGGAAACAAACAAACAGACAAAAAAACAACAATGAAAACAAAAACAGATCACCTTTTCTTGAACTTTTACAAATAAAATACAGGCTTCACTAAAACAAAGAACTTAATACTAGATACTCTATTTTCTTGATTCTGCTGGTAGTACAGATTCACTTAGTCCAGGTTGGACCAGTTCCAATAAGGTCCAGATGCTACAAAGTAAAAAGGCCCTTTCACTTCACAAATAAAATAAAGGTTTCAAAAATCACAAATTGTTTGATTAATTCCAGTTTTTGAATAAAATAGTTAAAATGAAGTTTGAGGGGTGTAAGTATTGTATTTTTTTTTAACTGAATCAGTTCCAGGGTTGTCCAAATGCAATTAAGCAAACAAACAACAACAACAACAAAAAACATTAAACCCACCCTTTTTTTGGTCTTATGGTGTCTGTGGTCTTTTTCTGAGTTAAATTAGGACGGCCACTTTAAAAGGAGGCGAATATTTATGCAGTCACCTATTTTACATTACATATTTTTATTTAATTGGTATTATTCTGTAAAAATTTGATTTCAATTTGACATTAAGGAAAGATTTTTTTTTTTACATTTTTTTCTTAGCAAGCCCAATTTATATTGATCATGATGAATTTATGATGGCAATAAAAGCATTAAACATCCAAGGGAGTGAATACTTTTTATTAGCACTTTACAAGATTAATTTCCTAAATTCTTAAAATATTAGTACACAAACACGTTTTAATGTTTCCTTCATATTTGGGGAGTGGGTGTAAGGTAAACAAAAAAAAAAAACATTGTCTGGTATCTCAATAAAAGGCATTTAAAGAGTATGAATGGTATGACAAAAAAGTTGTGTAACCATGTTATCCCTGTATACCTTGAAATAGATCATCTGTTTATGCCCTGTTGTGACATAGATTTTTGTATAATTTATTTTTATGCAGCTTTTGTTGAGATTCTGAAAAAAAATTAGGGATTAGGGATCCTTCTGTTTTTCTGACCCTAGATGATAACTGTATTATGTGCAGCTATAGGTTTCCTAAGTTTGTTTAAAAAAAACTTTAGGTTACTGTCTTAAGCCTGTTTCCCTGAGTAGCACGAGTGAGTATCTCACATTGGGAACGCCTTCAGCGTCACCTCATCTGAAGCTCCTGTTACATTATGCCAGCCATAATTGGCTGGAAATAAGCCTGCCAGTGTCAGAGAGGGCAGGGTCCCTCCCCTTATTTATAGGGCTGTCGCGGCACTGCTGGTTTATTCAAAAACAATCACCTCTTCCGAGCAACATCGGAACAAGGAGGGTGACCTGGTGAGATGCTCTGTCATGCTACTCAGAGAACCGGGGTTACGAAAGTAACCTAGAGTTCACTTTCATAGCATTTGTTTTGTGTCTCACACAAAAGTGTGCTTGCCCCCGTATTGCTCAGCAGATCACATGTTACGTGCCAGCTATTTAAAGCAATTACTCACAGTTCTCCTTAGCACTTGGTGCTGCACTGTACTTAATGAGACAGCAATGATGCTGTGATGTCAAGTTTGTAAAACCGAGCAAATGTGTGAAGAGAGGTCTTGCTTGCTGCATCTCAAATCTTTTGCAGACACACCCCTCTGAGCAGGGCCCAGGAAGAGCTTAAGTCCTTAATAGAATGGACCTACAGGCCCCCTGGAGGCCGAGGCCCTTTTGAGCTATAAGGAAATTACAGCCGTGATCCAGTGGGCAAGCCACTGTTTCGACACCAGCTTCCCATAATGGGTCTTAGACCAGGAGACACACAGTTGGTCACTTTTCCTGACCTGCTTTGTTCTGCATGTATCGAGCAGAGAATGTGCAACTTCTCCGGTTCCTCAGAGGAGAAAGGAAATTGGAGAATATGACCCCAACACGTTTGGCCTAAAAGCAGGATTGTGGGTGAAAACCACCCTAGTTTTGTCCGAAGACAATTTTGTACAAGATGGGTGTAGAGATGGTGGATTTCACCCACACAGTTCACAGAGACCAGTGCCAACAGAAGAACTGTTTTAGAGCTACTATCTTTAATTCCATCTGATCCAGTGAGATCATCCAGCACCAAGGGTAGATCCCATGATGGGGTCAAAGGTCTCGAGACACAGAGCTTCCTTTGAGCCCCCCGCAGAAAGCAACCCACTAAGAAATGCTCATCTGCAGTTTTTCCTTCAAAACCTACACAGCAAGGTGAAATTGCCGCTAAACAAACCTCGATAATGGAAAAGGCTTATCCCTTATCACTCAGGCCTTGTAAGAAAGCTAATATCACATCCACAGATCATTGAAAAGGGATCTCTTGAATGAATTTTGGAGCACCAGTTTTGAAAAATGGACCTTTTGCACTCTTATAGAGGTCTTGTTGCAGGGGCTCTAGCATTCTGTATCGTCTTAATGACATTCTGTGGGAGTCCTACAGACTGTACATTGAACCACTCATGAGCCAGCCTTTCTGGGTGGGGGTGAAAAATTTGCCCTCGTGCCTGAGACAGCAGGTCCCTGTGTGCAGGCAGAGGCTAGGGAGCCTCCCACAGGAGCTGTGTTATCTCCGCTAACCAGTGTTTCGATAGCCAGTGGGGCGCAATAAGAATCATTGACAGGCCCTCAAATAGTACCCCAGCTAGCATCGGTGAAATGAGAGCAATGCGGGTAAATGCATAGAGCAAAGGCACAAGGCCACTTTGGGGCGAGTGCATTCACACCCAGAGGTGTGGTCTGATTTTTCAGGGAGAAGAACAGGGGACACTGATCGTTCTCCTGTGAGGCAAACAGGCACACCCGACGTGCACACTATGCACATCAGGTGTGGTAGCGCATCTTTATTTTATTAGCTGTGCATTGGCTGGAATTTCTGTCTCCCAGAATTTACGACCCCCTGTCACAGGAAAGGCCTAGCTGTGTAGGGGAGGATTCCTGGTTGTGGGTCCAGCCTATACCAGTTTGCCCTCATCGTACGTTGTTCCCATCCAGGGTGCGTTAGAATAGTTGAATCCAAAGTTCCTATTTCCAGCAGGTTGGCTTGGGGTCAGTCCTTGGCTCATGACATCATCAGTTGAGGGGTCGCCTTACTTTACATCTCCAGATGAGCCACGTGCCCCCTAAGTATGATCTCCCATAGTCGCATGAGGAAAGCTCATCAAATCCAAGTTTCCACATTTGCCTTTTTCAACACAGTGTGTGTGTTGGTCTGTCATGTTAGCAAAATATCTCATAAACAGGTGGACAGGTTTTTTTAATGAAACTCTCAGAAAGTAATCACTGGATGTACATCTACGTATAACTCATTATTTTTTGTAGTCAATCCAATTAAAGATGGCCACTACAGTTAATCAACCTTACTCAGTACAAAAATATATAGTTCATAAATATCAATTTTACAAATACTGAGCAAAAATTTGATTTGGTAGTAGTAGCTAGGAGTCATTCACATCAATTCCTCTGAGTGTCCATAATGTTATTTTCAAGATTTGACCAAATCTGCTCGTATTGTCTTTATTTCTCAATATAAGATTCTTATAATATAAGAATCTTAGGTGAAACGTCTGACATGCAAGGCAACAGACAAAATGATGGGCAGGAAATGCTAGTCCTGTAATTTATAATCTCAACCTTGTATTTATTTCTGAAAGATCCTTTGCTCTGAACTTACAGTCCTATTCTTCTTATATTATAGTGCTTTCATGGTCATCACAATCACTCTGTTTATCTGCAACAGCCTAAGTATGGAAGAAAGTTCAAAAAATGGGGAGTGGTCTTCAGGATCATGCGTTTGCATACATTTGTACAACTGTTCGGATTTATAAAACAAACTATTTGTATGCTCAGCTTTATGAGTCAAGTAAACATGCACATATGCATATACACGCACGCTTCTACATATTTCTGCTTTTGTTTACATACAGGTTTTGTCTTGAAGATGCACAGTTTTCTGCTTCTGGCCTGAGGCCTTTGTCAGACGTTCCTAAATTATTCATGAAGGTGCGCTTGTCTGTAATTTATGTGTGAAATATTTTATGTTGAGTGTGTTACACTGTCACGGGTGAAAGCCTCTGGTGAAGGTGCTGAAGATCTGTTTAAGTGCACGGTAAAATGCTCAGTTTCACACCTGCAGCCATGTGATTCAATTTTTCAGGCTCTCGGTGCCTGACCTGCAGCAAATAACACCACAAACACAAGTAAAATAATCAGCTCAGATGCAATACGTATTTATACCAACAACAAATGTAACCTCCATTCCGAAGAAATTGGTACATTGTGTAGAATGTAAATAAAAACAAAATGCAATGCAGGGTTTCCCCCAGAAAAGAGGCTAAGCCCGGTGGTAGGTGGCCGTTCGCCGGCCGACCGTGATTTAGCAAAAAAATAAAAAAATTAAAGTTGACAGGAAAGTTGAAAATATGGTTATTTATTATGTGATATTGTAAGACATTTGTGCAGGGGTGGAAATTAAAAATTTTGTTCACCAGCCATAGTGGCTGGTGGACAAAATTTTTTACCAGCCACTCAAATATTTTACCAGCCACTATTTTTTGTTGTGACAAAAAGTTATTTCATATGATGATGATGATCGACGCAGGTGGAAGCAGTTGTGGTGCCCTACAAGCTGAATAC
>NC_051431.1:25832369-25919491 GCF_001649575.2 Kryptolebias marmoratus
GTAACAGCAGCAACTCGAGCACATTACTGCCCCCTATATGTCAGGAGGACAAATAACACCTTTTCTGTTCAAATTGCCAACCCGCCACAGTGGCGTGTGTGTTGATCAAATTCACCCGCCACTTCAAATATTTACCCGCATTTGGCGGGTGGCAGGTGCTAATTTACACCCCTGCATTTGTGTCAAATATCTACACAACAGTTTTACAAAAAGGCACTTTTAAAATATTTTTTTAAACAAAATACAATTAAAATAAATAAATAATAATAAATAATTGATTGCACCTAATTAGAATCCTAATTTAAGTCACATTTACAAATAAATTAAATTAACATAAATGAAAAAGTGCAAACAAAGGCCAAGGCCAATGAATAACAACAGAGAACTGAAAAACAGACAGATGCTGTACTGTGCTTTTTGTGGCACAGGCTGCATGTTGGATCACTACAACGACAAAACAAAGCATCTAATGCTGAATGTAATAGCATAATTTTACTATTGAACAAGGATAAATTAGCTTGCATCATATTAATATTTTCACTAAGTACAAAACATGCTTACCATATTCAGTCTTGTAAAGCCAGCCGCTGAATTTCAGCTCAACTAACCATTTTTGGTTAAACCCGCTCGTTCGCTGTTTATTGCTGTGGCTCCATTTATACTTGGTGCTTACGCTGGTGCAGTATTCTCCAAAAAGACGAGGAGCAGTACGCTACGTAACCAGTGGAAATATAGTAAAAAAGAGAGCAGATGGTTGAATGGAGAGCGGCGCGCGCGGTCCTCGCCAAGTTGCAAAAGGTGCACAACACGACACCGTGCAGGGCCTTCGCACAGGGGCGGGGACAGCGCGATTGTCACTGTTTGCGTGTGTACTCTCGCACAGTGAAGTAGATAAAGGTAGCGTTTTTGTGGGTGTATAAAAATGATGTATTTCTAATAAACAAGCGGAGCTTAGCCTGGGGCCGGGTCGCCCGCCAGGCTTATAATACGCTGGGGGAAACCCTGCAATGATTTGCAAATCTCATAAACCCATATTCTGGAATATAGTAAACACATCAAATGTTAATTTTAAGAAATTATATCATGTCAGTCTACTAAGTCAGTGCCAATTAATTTCTGTAGCACTTTACAAACAACAAAAGTTGCACCAAAGTGCTGCACAATAAAAAAAAATCACAAATCAATAAGCATTTAAAGTATTTCTCAATACACAAAAGGTGATACCAGTATTCATGTAGAGGATAAACTAAAAAGTAGTAAAGACCTTTGATAAAACACAATTAATAAATCAAGTTCTGTGGTGCTACTTGAGTCAAATGCCAATGAGTAGAAGTGTTTTTTTTTATTATGCCTTAAAATATTCTCAACTCTGAGCTAATTTTGTATGGGGAGGTAAACTATTCCATAAAGTGTGATCTGCAACTGTGATCACCTCTTCTTTTATGTGAGGATCTTGGAAAATCTTAGAACATGTGGTTGTTTGACATTAGTGTTCTAGGTGAAGTACAGTGATGTGAAGATCCTGAAGATATGATGAGGCCAGAGCAGCAGGAGCCCTAATACCTAACAATAAAATTATAAGCTCAGTTCTGAAATGGACAGGAAACCAATGGAGTGATGCCAGCACTGGTATAAACAGTCCAATAAAGGCTTTAAAAATATCAATAGTTTTTTATTTTTATTTTAATGGGCAAATATATCTGATCAGCATACGCAAACCAGTAAAATGGTATCTCATACCTTCTTAAAGGCAACATTTATAATGAAACTAGTTAATCCACAGAGAAGACCAAAATAGTCCACAGTTGTTTTATTAATTTCCAATGGGTCTGATGTTACTCCTGCATCAATTTCAACTTGAGATATCAGCTGGGATGCAGATATTTGTTGCAGTTGGTGAGCCAGCAGTTCACATTTTTTTCAGATATGGCTCTGAAGTCATAAAGATTCTGAGGACTCTTTAATTGTGGCAAACAATGGACTGACTTCAAGTGTTAATTAACATATAATCACATTCCTGCAGATCTGCTGCAAAACACGTCCTGTTTCATGTGCCTTTACAGGAATACTCCTTTGTGCAACAAATTGTATCTTCAAATACATGCAAAATGGTCACAGGTGACTTGAATCCTTTTCCATTTAGTTTCCAATATTCCAGAGTTCTAGAGCTGTATTTTGGCAGCTGCAAGAGAGCTCCCCTTATGGCAGAAAACATCTTAGGGAATTCAGTGAGACTGCAACTGAAAATATGCCTATTTTCTGGCACGTTTGAGACACCAACTAGTCTCCAACAGCTGCAGCCCAGTGTGATAATGGGTTAAAATTCATAAATCAATAGTTAAAAGAATGTCAATAAAAACCCCTAAAAGTGCTGTTTCAGTACTCTGATAATGCTTCAAACCAGACAGAAACTTTTCAGTGATGCCATTTTCCTATTCTGAGAAGGTTTCTTCAGTACCTTAGACAGAAAGTGTACTAAACTTCTCCTGTTGTGTCGTAAACACTGGGACATTTTGTTCTTCCTCATACCAGTTCTATCAGAGAGAACATTTTACTTCCATGCTCATCTCCTTGTGGAATCAGCTTTTTTCCGTGTGCAACCTGGCAGATAATGTCTGTTTTGTTTAGTGCTAGATCTGCCTCAAGTACATAACATGAAATATTTATCTCCTGCTCGAGATTGCAGAGGAAAGCAGTTGCAGGGCACACAGTTTGCAGAGTTGAAGACACAAAAGGGGGGCTCTTTGATGGTGTAACACGGTATATTTTGTGAAGGTGCCATGTTTTATTAATGCAAACGTCACTTGCTTTTGGATTCACCAACCTGATTAAATCTTTTCCGTGCCTCATTTCACCATTTTAAGGCAATAGCACAGACCTGCTGTTTGCTTCTTCTAGGCTGAAGGATCAAATTTTCTTTAGTTCTGTTTAATGTTCTGGTAAATGCTCAGTTTGACTTGTCATAAAAGCGACTACAAGCTGTTTAATTGGAACAAAAGAGTGCTGTTAGATAGTCTGTACCTTTCTTCAGGAGGCCCCACCTGAATCCCAGCCGGACTTTGCAGAGTGACACTCCTAGCATGTTGAGAAGTTTTCTGCTGACTACGAGAAGAACTTCTGTTTGACCCCTGTAACACATTTCCAAGCCAGTGAAGCCTCTCTTTGATTTTGAAGGCATGCTTATTCAAGGATATAATTTGCACAGCACAGACATGAGTGGGACCATGCAAAGATGAGGGCTTTTAGATCAATGTGCCTCCCTAGAGAGCTGCTGACTTTTTGCACTAACAATAGTCGAGCAACAGTGATTTTATTGTAGGCAAGGTTTAAACATGTCTGGCTGTCTGTCCGATGCAAGTAAAGAAAGAAAGCCAGAACAGTTTGAAAACATTGGTAGCTAAATATTCTTTAAACTGTGTTTTCTAATGTTGCATCTTTTAACACATTTTCTTGGATCAATTCCAGTTTTAACCAACAAAGGTGTAGTTGTTTTAGTGACGGTGTAAACTGTTTAATCAAACGCCAAGGGTGACACGTCTTACTGTTGAATTTTTCAGTGTGATACAGTTCAGTGTTTGATATAGAGAGTGAAAGTCAAAGCAAATCACTCAAACAAATAACACACTACATTTTTAAAAACGTGCCTTGAAATAATCTGTCACACCATCACCTTTATCACACCTTTGGATTAATACAAATTGAAACATCAATTCCAAATGAGGTGTCAATAAATAGTATAGTATCTGCATTTGGAGTTTCATTTTGATTAAAGTTTTGACATCCAACATGTCCTCACCAGTGTTTTGTTTTTGATAATAAAACATGTTGTTGTATGTTAATGTGTAGATGAAAGACTAAAATATAGAAAACCTATGAGAACTAAGATTAAAGTACGACAAAGTTTTGAAAGTTTAACCTGAATTTACCAGTCACTTAGGGTTAATCTGTTTAATCTGTCAGGTCGCAGTGATAATCTGTGGAGATATGCAGTCAGAAAGCGGCCATAATCCTACTGGAGTCTTTAGGAACCATTAATGGTGGTGATTGTTGCAGAAATTACATTTGAGTGACTAAAACAGGTACTTTCAATGAAACAAATGAAATGAAATAATCACTGGCTGTACATCTACAACTGATTAACGTTTAGTCTCCCTAATTCAAGATGGCTGCCACGGCTAGTCAAAGGAAGGAAGGAAATGTTTGAAAAAGAATACAGCTAGTCCCCAAGATACGAACAGGTTCCGTTCCAGTAGGCCGTTCGCAAGTCGATTTGTTCGCAAGTCCAAATCCAAATTTCGCCGCGGTCCACTCTTTTTATAATGTCCCCTTTTGTTTCCATCGTGATGGCCTGGCATTTCTTAGCACTACCAGCTGCATCACCACTGCTTTTGCGCTTAACACCCGACATGTTAGAATGCTTTATAAGGGCAATAACTTCGCAAAACAATCAAAGAATCACAAAGTTATTGTGGCCAGCGCACAACGCACGCTTGTAGGCGACCACGTGGGTACTAGGTATTGTTTACAACGCGCGCTACTGCTGCGTACGAACTACGTGCTCGCTCCCGCCACTCAGCTGGTATGAGAACTATCCTTAAGAACACCCTTTGGACTTGCGGACAACTTTGTTCGTATGTACCGAAGTTCGTAACTCGGACGTTCGTAAGTCGGGGATCACCTGTCGATGTACTTTTTAAGGTTTTGGTGGGACTTTTTGAACGACGAGGGAACAGCTTTTCAGAAAGCAGTATTATTGGGGCACACACATTTCGTCATGCTTTTGTGGGATCATTTTGCCTTTTGTGAATAGTAGAGAAACATCAGGATTTACAGGATAATTTGTCTTGTGATGTAAATAGATGATGGACAAGCTGCGAGACCGTTGGACCAACACTGGCCTGTGGAATCAGCTGGAAGAACAGAAAACTGTCATCACAGAACCTCGCGGGGGCAGCAAGGGAGAGTTTGATGAGCTGCTTCAGATGTACTACGACGCCATTAAATTCTGCGAAGGGACGGGTGAGAATGCGTCAAACTGATTTTGAACCACTGTTGCAAAATTGGGTAGCTTGATTGGTAAATTTATTTTTGTAAATTAGTACATCGCAGCATAAATTATACTTTGTAAAACATCACTGATCTAGATAGCATCTTACTATTATACTTTTAATGTGATATTTTAAATTTGTTCTGGATATTGCTCATTATTCTCTATACTCCTTTGTTTTCTGTGTTCATAGATGGTGCACTGCTCATTGCTGTGTGCAGGGGTAAGGTCAGCGAAGGCCTCGACTTTACAGATGACAATGCCAGGGCAGTGGTCACTATTGGAATTCCCTTTCCAAATATCAAAGACCTTCAGGTAGGTAGAATAAAAAAAACAAACAGGTTTTTTTTTGTAAGCCCAGATAATATTTGTCCAAATGTTGTTTGAGAAATGAGTAGTGAATTGATAATGAAGATGTTTTGCTTCTCATCAGAGGAACTTTAACAGTTCCAAAGAGCAGAGAATGTGGAGGTTTAAACTGAGATGGTATGTGAGATAGATTCACGAGCAGATTACACTCACTCTTTTGGAGAAAATGCTTCCTTCCAAACACAACATCCCAGTACATCTCAGACAGAGGCTGGTCCACCCTAAGGACAAAACACCCAAACAAACTGAGCGGTGTGGTGTATGATGTTCAGTGCAGTGAGGAATGTCCAGATCTCTATATTGGAGAAACCAAACAGCCTCTCCACAGACGCATGGCTCAACACAGGAGAGCAGCTCTTCAGGCTGTACACCTACACCTCAAGGATAAGGGGCACTCTTTTGAGGACCAATATGTTTCTATTTTGGAAAAGGAGGACATATGGTTTGAGAGGGGGTTGAAGGAAGCCATCTATGTCAAATGAGAGAAACCAACTTTAAACAGAGGAGTAGGTCTCAGATCGTCCCTGTCCCTGTGCGCTGGCCCCGGTGTCACGGCACGTGGTCTCGCCCCTCCCAATTTCTGTTAATTGGTGTGGGCTGCGTACCCATTCAAAATGGACAATTTCAAAGGTGCTCTCACAGAGCAGGTTTGCCTGTACCAGCATTTATATGATCCTTCTATGAGAGATCACAAAGGTGATCAAATGGTTTAAAACTCAAGGAAAGAGATTGCTGCTCCAATCGGTAAAGAGTTGGTTCGTCGTAAGACAGAAGAACATGTGGGATCGGTAGAACAAAAGTCCACAGAAAAACTGTTTTTTTTTTGCTACATTTCCACTGTTAATGTCGTGTACTGACACCTGGCTTTTCAGAGAATACTGCACCAACATAATTGTCAAGTATAAATGCCTGCACCGTTTGAGTGCCAACATCAGAGTCCTGTGCAACACACTGAAAGCATGACTATAACAACGCCTTTAAGCCTGATACCCAGTCAGTTTCACTCCACTCAACACCTGCATTCATGTGACCAGAGTGGCAGATCTGTAAGCCAGGAAAACAAAGACCCTAACAAGCCTCTATTGTTACGAGAGTGAGTGTAATCTGCATGTGAATCTAGTTTACAGAACATCTCAGCTTTAAAAGCTCGAACTCCACAGTCTGTTTTTTGAATTGAGAAATCTCCATGAATGAGAAGCAAAACATCTACAGCTACAAAATAGAAATCTAGTTGTTTTTGTTTTTTAACCTGTCTTTGAATTGATCAAGTCCTGGAAGTCTGACAATGTACACCAGCATCTGATTGTACCTTTTACTGAGGCCCCCACTCTACATGCAAGCTGTTCAATTATCTTTGAGTTCAGTGAGAACAACTTTTTCTGGGATAAAAATAATAATAAATAACACGTAAACAAGTTTCATTGTAATGTCCACTTTACTCAGTCCTCATTTTTTTACAACTCAGACTCAGTCAAATGCCTGTCAGAGCACAATCACAGCTACAGAGTATGTGCCTAAATGTATTTTATTCATAGTATCTTTTCTGGGCTTTTTTATGTAATTTTAGGATGAAATGTTAGTAGCTGTATTTTCATTGAGTTTTTTTGTCGTTATTTGGCTGGCCATTGGTAAATGGTTTCATTAAAAAAACAAAAAGGTGATAAAAAATTAACCCTTAAGAAAAGATAAAAAATCTGACAGATAAAAATCTACTGTAAATTGAGGAAAGTTAATTTAATCCTCGTGCATGAATATTTTGACATAAGTTTTCAGAAAACTATTGAGAAAAGGTCAGCTGTTGGTTGGGTTTTTAAATTTAACATATAATCATAGAATCATAAATCTTTTTTGAGAAAATGAATTTAAGGCCCTTCTAAGGTCTGAAGAGACTCATGAGAAATCAGAGAAGAGAAATGCCGGTCAGTTTTGTTTGTATATAAAGTTTTTTTTTTTCCTAAGTATGCTGTTAAAATCTCATCTTGTGGACCTAGTATCTCGTCTTATCTCGTGAGATAAACGTCTCAGTGCACATCTACTCTTAAAACATATAGGGATTAAACAGGTCTTGTGATCTTTAACCACTGACCTGTTGGAGTGAGCCAGGTAACCCCTGATCTCAGCCTTGGCACTTATGCTGTCATTTTGGTACTTTACATACCGTATTTTCCAGACTATAAGGCGCACTTAAAAACCTTCAATTGTCGTAATGTTTTAGTGCAACTTTGGTAAAATACAAAGCTGCACCGCTTGCAGCATTAAGGCTCAGTTATAGTCGCGCTTTGTAGCGGCGCGCAGGGCTCCACGAGTGGTGTAGGCATTTATATTTGACGCTTACGTGGGTGCAGTATTCTCTGAAAAGACGGGGCTGTTTTATTTTTCTTAATGCGCCTTATAGTCCGGTGCGCCTTATATGTGACAAAAGTTTGAAAATGGACCATTCATTGACAGTGCGTCTTATAATCCAGTGCGCCCTATAGTGAGGAAAATACAGTGTCTTCAATAAAAAAAGCACAAATTCCATAACTTGGCCCCCTCCCTCCAAATATGGCAGAGAAGTTCCATGGTTGTCTTTAGGACTTGTTGTGAGCTGCATGACTCAAGTCACAGCACAGGCACGTGGTGGACCATGTTAGAAAGAGGACGTTTAGATCAATGTCCCACATCCACGTGTGGAGAGCTTCACTGAGAGCTCCCCATCTCCTGCTGTGTCTTGTCCCAGGTGCTCCTTAAGAAACCCATTAATTGGTAATGCCGTTGTTGTATTGCACAACAACAGTTTTGTGCTACACCAGGCACAGTGCATAACTGTTGTTCAGTTTAACTGAACCAATTAGGTTGAACTTTTACTGTGGTTTCCACTCACACAGCCAATAGCTACCGAACTGCTTCCCACTGATCTGAAAGTAGCCAGTCATGGTGGAAATGGAGCTCCTTCACCTGCTATAATTTTTTACACTGTTCTTTAGACCAGAGGTCCCCAAACCCAGGCTGCGGACCGGTACCAGTCCCTGGGTCATTTGGTACCGGGCCGCACAGGAAGAATTATAAACTTACAGTATATCCGTTTTTTTTATTTTCGGAGTCTGAACAACATTTATTTTGAAAACTGTCCGGATTCTCTCCACTACATCCATCTATGACTCCCTCTTGATGCGTGTCAGAACGCTTATCTCAGTCATGTGATACGTTACCGCTAAAAACAAACCCACAAGCAGCAAAATGAGTAAAAAACAAACGTCTCTGGAAGCCCTAGATGGGACCATCTCATTACTGAGAAACAGGCACAGGGCTCCCACCGATTCAGCGCTATGGTGAGTTGTATTCTTTGTGCACTTTATATTTGTGGTGTCTCTTATTTTAAAGTTTAAACATCGCCATATTGACCAGAGAACGTCAGGGGGAGGAGAAGCTGTTATTCATGTTGATAACACGATATCAGGACACAGCTAACAAAGCTGCGAGGACACGTTGGATTTACGTTTATTATGTTTTAAAAAATACCTCCATTTTCATGCCTGTCGTATCATTTTATTTTGTTGTATTTATCCGCCACACCTTTAAAGGCTGGACTGTGAAAATACCGTCTGATAATCAATCTGTCTGTGGAGCTAAAAAGGTTGGGAACCGCTGCTTTAGACCATATGACCTTATGTACACACACACTGTGGAATACAGGGCTCACAGGACCCATTGTTGAATCCAGAGCTGTGCTCGGCACAAAGAACTTCTGGTATATGTGCTGAGCAAAAGTACATATGTTCGAAAATCACATTTGACTAACCACAGCCTTGGTTGGCTTAGTTCAGTGGTTCTCAAACTTTTAATGATGTGCCCCCTTTGGAGGCTGAAAAATTTTCCAGGCCCCATTTGGCATAACAAAACTAAAACAAGTGTCAAATTTAACTGTAATCAAAATATATATAAAATACAAAAAAAAAAAGAATAATTTCACATTTTTTAAAATTCTCCCAAAGTAAATGATCAAATTATCAAATAAAAAAGTTAATTTGATTTTGTGAGTTTGTCTTTAGATTTCTCTTTTGAACTGAGATTTATTTATTTATTTTAAATAAAGAACAATTAAATCAAACCTCCACTTTGCTAGAAGAATTAAAACAGGCTCTTCCATCAGCCTCTGATTATTCAAAAATAGATAAAAAATAAAGCTAAATGTGTAATCACTTTTAAAACTAAAATAATAAAGTCTGATCTGTGTACAGAAACCCAACAAATATAAATTCATAAGAAATTGTCAAAATGTTTTGTTATAGAAAAGGAGAATGAGCAGGATTTGTCCCAGGGTACACCACAGTGGAGAAATAGGCCCTGACAGAGCACAAAAACAGCTAAATTCATATTGTCAACTCGAGAATGTCACCAACAACAGAAAGTTTAAAACTTTTGCATAAAAAGAGACATACCTGGTTTCCTTTATAAATCTTTTACTCTAACTCGTGTTAACAGTAAATGTAGTTCCAGAAATTCTGTATTTGTTGAAAGGATTACTAATAAAAACAGTTGTCACAGTTGTGACATTTAAGCTACGTATTCTTTACTTCTTTGTATTTGGGATCTGATACTTTAAGTTTTAGAAATATTAGGAAAAGGCAGTCATATCTTACAGACATACATGGACAGGTTTACACAAACCCACACCGAATAAGAGCATCCCTTTTTGGTGATCCGTGAAAAAAAATCCCAAAGCGATGTTGCCGTGTGTGCCCCGTCCTTAGTAGATAAAGTTGACCTTTAAGTTTGAGGCTCCCCCGCCTCCCACTTTTCCTCCCTTTTACTCATCCTCCTGTCAGAGCACGACGAAGCTTTCACTAACCTGTTCTGTCAGTGAAGAGAGACGTGTGAGTGATTGAAACTTCTTAGACCCTTTCACCTTAGCTGTCAGCGTTCAGGTCATTCCTTCTTTTGCTTCATGCTTTCTTTCTTTGTTTGTTGATATGATAAGCTTTTTTAGCATTGCTTTAAAATGATAAGCATATATTCGGCTTCTTAAAGTCTTATTGTAAGCGATGATTTGTAATTAAATAGCTATCACTTGATTTTTTTTGCATCAATATTCAGTGGTGAAATATTTTAACTCGAAAAATAAGCCACCAGCATGGATCACGTAAACTCTTCTTTAATACCCACAGTGATGAAATATTTAAACTCCCTTGATATTATGAGTGTGCACTGGGAGTAGTTATTGACATTTCACCCCAACCATTAAAATCTATGCACATTCCCAGTTGTGCCCAGCCAACAAAATGCACATGATTGACAGAACAGATGGCTGTAGGACACAGAAGTAAAGGTTTAAATTCATTAAAATGGGCAAAAAACCTGTAATATAATAAAAAACATTTGTTTTTTTTTTGTTACATTATCACACAGTCAAAATGCAAAATCTAATCATTCTGCCAGAAAAGGCTAATTTGTGACTTTATTTATATAAATGTTTAGTTTGACTTTATGGCTTTATCATTTGGTCGCCAAAGCAATTAAAGAAGTATAATAAAGACCAATATATAGGATATGCAAAAAAAAAAAAAAAGATGTTTTGGTGTAACAGACGGGAAAAAAAACAGGAGATGAGCGGATGGCGCACAGCACCAGGGGGAGGATTGAGAAAGCCAGAGCTAGTTAGGGCCAGGGCGGAGCTGACTGAGCGTGAAGAGATCGTGCATTTCTAATGACATGTTCTGCACTTCCAAAGCTTTTGTTTTCTGCTCCATGTGCAGAGCTCCACAGAGAACTCACGGTCTCCTGATAACTCTTGTCTTGACTGTGATGGTGGTCGGCTCATGTGGTCACTGCTCACACTTACCTTTGTACTTTTTTTAATTACAGTGGGTTGCAAAAGTATTAACCCTCCCTTGATATTCTGTTTTTTGCTTTTTGCTTTACAACCTTTGAATTTAAAAGGCTTTTTAATTTGACTACAAGTGATGGTTCTACACAAAATCATCCAGAACAATTAAAATAAACAAGGGGGAAAATACTGTAAATAATTCTAAAATAATATAAAACAAAAGTGGTGACTACATATGCATTCATTGCCTTTGCTTTGAAGTCTCAACCATCACCTTCAGAAGCCACATAATTAGTTAAATAATTGACCTGAGAGCAATCTAAGTGTCAAATGATCACAGGGTATATACCACTGTTCTGATAAACCCCAGAATCAACACCTTTATGTAATGCGGGCTACCTCCAAGCAACATACATCATGAAGACCAAGGAACTCTCTACATAAGTCAGAGACAAAGTCGTGAATAAGTACACATCTGGGTTGGGTTGTAAAAAATATATATATCCCAGAACCCTCAACATCTCACAGAGCTCCAATAAATCCATTTTTAGAAAATCGATGATGCCATCACAGCAAAATTGCCCAGAGAGGGTCGTCCCCCAAAACATGGAAGAAGGAGAGCAAAGATCAGAGAAACAACCAAAAGGTTGAAGTCAACCCTCATGGAGCTGGACAGCTCTTCTGCAGAGATGGAAGGATCCATTTTTAGGAACATCTGTACTAACAGAGCTGGGCTTCATAGAAGAGTAAAAGGGAAACGTCATAGGTTAAATGACAATAAAGTACAGAAAACTGTTTGAAATTTACCAAAAGGCACATTGGAGACTCCTCAAACAAGGTGGAAGAAGGTGTTGTTGCAACATTAGTGAAACTGAACTGTTTGACCATCAAAGATACCACAGTATCTGGAGCAAACCTAACACCTTTCAATTTGCTGAGAACTCTGTTGCTATAGTAATGCATGGTGTTTGCAGTATCCTGCTGTGGGGATGTTTTTCATCAGCAGGGACTAGGAAACTGGTTATAGTTGAAGTAAAGATGGATGAAGCAAAATACAGAGAATTTTTTTTTAGATTAACTTGTTGGAGTCTTCCAGAGATGTAAGACTGGGACAGAGGTCCACCTTCCAGCAGAACTATGACCCTAAACACTCCACCTGTTTAAGGAGGACCAAGTAGAGGTCCTGGCATGGTCCAGCCAAAGCCAAGACCTCATTCCAAATGAGAATCTCTGGTTTATTTTAAAATGGGCACAAACAGCACCCATCCAACCTGAAGGAGCTGCAGCAGTTTGATCATGAAGAATGGACAAAAAGTCCAGGTTAGATGCACCAAGATCATGGAGACTTAGTATTGACTTTAGGCTGGGGTGTGTGGATGGTGAACAAGCTCTGGCTGTTTTTTTCAACTGTTTGGAGAGAGTTTATGTCTCTCTGCTATTCCCTCTCTTTACCCTCTTTAGTCACACAACAAAGAATGGCTGTTTTTACTAGTTCTCATACAGTCCTGCTCACCATTATTGGCACCCCTTTATGATTTGCATAGCTGAGTGAATATCTTCATGATCATTCATTGGTTAATTCATGTCATATGTGTGGAGGCAGTCCATCACAAGTGATCTTTATGTGTGATTTGCAACAGGTGAGCCAAATTGGGTTTTCATATTGATTTGCAGCAAAGGGTGCCAATACCATTGGCATGGTAAAAATTATGTTTTTCTTTGTTTTCCTCATAATGTGTATCTTTTTAAATGTTTTTGATCATTTGCTGTTTTACATCAAGCACAAGCTATCAGCAATAAAATGTTGTTTCACTTGATGAATTTCCTTGAGTAAATATTCCATTACATGTACTTAAACTTCATGGGTGCCAATAATGGTGAGCAGGACTGTATATGAGTCTTGTGCCAAATATAAGTTTTGTTTTTATATTTTCTTATTTAGTACTGTACTCGTTACAGTTATGTACTCACCATACTGCTGTTTACTTTAGTTCAAGTGTTCAGTAACTGTTTCATATTGTATCAGGATTTTTTCCCACTTAATTTGTGTGGACGTAGCTTGTTTTTTAGAGCTGTTACTGCTTTTGAGTCCAAATGAGTTCAGGGCTCAGCTTAAAATTCTAAAGTTTGTATTTTTGTTGTTTCTCATCAGTTCTACGAGTCTTTATCCTCAGCTTTATATATTCTTCTTTTTACTTTTTTCAAGTTATCTTTTTGTCCTCCTCCTATTTACGTACAAGTGGTGGAGGCAGTGTTACCCCCTCGAAGGCCCTTGGGGGCTGTAAAGCTCTGTGAGACATTCGTGTTGCACTGCTGAGAGGATGAGGACACTGACACTAATGACCATAAAGCTATGTAGCTGGACCTCTTAGCATGTTAAACTGGCAAAGAAACCAGCCTGTGTACTCTGTCAAAAAGCTAATAGGCTCCTAAATGGACAGAGAAGGCAGACAAACACACATGCAGTTGTAATAATGTATATGTAACTACATGAGAGGGTTCCAATAAAAGAGAAAATAAGATTCACCGTCCATTTTATTTGATTACTATAATTTCTGAGTATTGTTTTATAGTCCTTCGTAGAAACACATGGATCTATACTAATGATGTTCCAGTCAAGTGAAGTAGCTAGTTCCAGCAATACAATCTTTATTAAAACAATGTAGCACAGTTTAAATCTTACCTGAAGAAGCTTTTTGTTAATTTTTTCACGTGTACAGGTTAAAACTGTCATTTGAAATATCTTGCAATTCTTCTGCTACTGTAATTGTCTAAACTAGAAAAAAAAATGGCTTGATGGAAGTAATGTAAGATTTTCTGTAAGATCACTTTTTTTTAATTTATCATTTTAAAGTTTTAAAATGATAAATGAAATAAAACATTAAAGCAACTTTGTTTCATAGTAACAACACCTTGTAACTTTTATTAATCTTACTGTTGTTTAATCCAGTTTAGTTTTTGGACCAGGGAGCAGTGTGTGGGAAAAGTATTGACCCCTGCTGGCATTCTTTTTATTTTGTTGCTTTACAGCCAATTCGATTAGAAGTGATAGACAGACACAAACTACTTACGTATGTTTCCATGTGTATTCAGCAATCCCAAAGTCAACATTTAGCACCGTTTGCTGCTAATACATCAACAAGTCTCATTAGATTAATCTTCATGATCTTGGTGTATCTAACCTGGAAGTTTTGTCTGTTCTTCATGACTAAACTTCTGCAGCTCCTTCAGGTTGGATGGATGCTGCTTGTGGTGTCCAACAGTCTTTAGCTGTGTGCTCTGCTTTTATTACATAACCCATTTTAGCTGATTGAAACCAGCAGATTTCTGACAGATTGCTTGACTTTGCCCAAAAAGCATTATGACAAGCTTCTGCTAAATTTTGTGATGAGTAATGTTGAAAATGTAATTTCTGCAGTTGAGATTTTACAGCAGTTTGTTCAGTTTAGGTCGATCTCTGCCCTGCTTGTTCCATCAGTGTGCTTCCTTTGAGCTGGACACCCTGGACTGGTCTCCAGTCCATCATAGGGACACATATAAAATGAAAGAGACAGACAATCAGTCACAGTCCCACTCACAGCCAGGGACCGTTTAGAGTTACCAAATAACCTAAAATGCTTTTGGTCTGTGGGAGGAAACCACAGTACCAGAAGAAAACTCACCTTTTTTGAGCCTGCAACCTTCTTGCTGTGAGGTGACAGCTCTAACTATTGTGCCGACGAGCTGCCACATCAAATATGTGTAGTACTTTTCTACAAGCTAAATTATTTTCAACTATGATAATTTTACCTAATATAAGTAACTGAATTGGTTCTTATTGTAAGTGTGAGTGTGTTCAGGTTTTTTGATTTTGATGGGATTTTTTTTTAGCACCCTATAATCTTTACACCATATATGAAGCATTATCTTTATAGGTACATGTATGTGCACAAACAAATGCCTGACCTGTTCATATACATTGTCACTTGCATACTCTAGGGCTTATATGTGCACATTCTACCAAGAACACACATGGACCCAGACACATTAACTCATCTGTTCCACATTCACACAACAGCACCCCATTGATAGGATAAAAGGTGCAGGTTCACCTTTTATCTATTTAAACAGCTCTGGCACTTTGGACGCCTGCACAGACTGCATTCCCAGAACAGGCATAACTCGTAGACACTACAGCCTAGGCACGAAGCGTGGCATTTAACTGGCCTGTTGTCTTATTGTGACAAAGGTCAAAGGTTGAACTTTAAAGTCATCTGCAGAAAAAGCCATGCCAAAGGTGGCATAACACCTATGGAGTTTTTCAATAGCATGTTTTAACAGTGAACAGTCGTGTCCTGCGTAAGTTAGGTCGAACAATAAGTAGCTTAAACAAGCAATGGAAGGACACAACTGATAAGGTCTCTTTTCCTTTCTAATGAAGAGTTCACTAAAGACGCACAGAAGATTTTAATTTCAAGACTGAGAAGCACGTAAAACAGATAAATAAAGGGGATTTTGGAGGAATGTTATAGAGTTCAAGGAAATCATGGAAAAGGGGATAATGGATGTCCATCACACTCAAGACAGTCCACATATGGCTTTCTCATCAGCAGCTGAAGGAATGCTTGGTGATAAATTATCTCCAGTTGCACTCTCCTTGTCAGCACCACAGGTCAACTTTAGAGAAATGTCTTTTTTTGCTGATTCGTATCTTCTAGAACTTGAATGTAGGCATCCGGGTACACAGAAAATGATTTTATGCAGTTTAAAACAGCTTTAAATAGTATATATTTTGTACAAACCCTCAATATGGTCAACAAAACCTTAAGTTTACTGTTTGTATGAACAGAATTAAAAACAGATCTGCTTTATGTGAATATTTGTCAAATGTTCAAATTGGAGATTCTAATTTAAATTAATTAAATGACCGATGGAAAATATTGCCAGGAATGGAGTGCAGCGTACTCTCCTTTTTGGCTTCCAATTTGTTTCTCTGCATTTACTTTGCTATATCCAAAAAAAAACAACAAAACTATTCAGATATTCTACTGAACCACTTAAGTCAAATTTTAAGTAAAGTCAAACCAGATTACAGAAATTAGCAAAACATTCATCTATCCATTTTCTTTTTTCTGCTTTTTCTTTCGGAATCTTGGGAAGGTGGTGTCTGTCTCCAGCGGTCACTGTGTGAGAGGGCGGGGTCACCTTGGACAGGTCTCCAGTCCATCAAAGGGACACATAGAGACAAATGAGACAGCAATTCTCACTATCACTCACACCTAGGGATAATTTACAGCAGGGGTAGGCTATCCTGGTCTTTGAGTGCCGCTATCCTGCGAGTTTTACTTGTTTCCCTGCTCCAACACACCTGATTCAGTGGTTTAATTACCTCTTCGTGCTCTGCAGAAGCCTGTTAATCACTGATTGATTCAATTTAGGTGTGTTGGAGCAGAGAAACATGTAAAACATGCAGGATGGTGGCCCTCAAAGGACCAGGGTTGCCCACCCTTGATTTAGAATTACCAGTGAACCTAACATGCATGTCTTTGGTTCTGTAGGAGGAAACTAGAGTACCCTCAGTAAATCCACCGTGTGCACCGGGAGAATATGTAAACTCCACTCAAAAAGGATGGGGGGCGAACCTGCGACCGTCTCGCTGTGAAGCGACAGCACTAACCACTGCTCCACCTTGCCACATGTTAGCAAAACAATTAAGTAAAAAGAAAATAATAATAATAAAAATAACCAAACTAGACGTTTAATGCCAACTACTCTTAGACAATTGGACTGACAGATATAATTTGGACTGTGGGTCAAGTTGGTTTGAAAGGCCAAAGATTGCACCAGTTTGAGCTCAAATTGTCACAGTGTTCTCAAGTTTTATATACCGTATTTTCCGCACTATAGGGCGCACTGGATTATAAGACGCACTGTCAATAAATGGTCCATTTTCAAACTTTTGTCATATATAAAGCGCACCGGACTATAAGTTGCATTAAGCGAAACGAAACAGCCCCGTCTTCTCGGAGAATACTGCACCGACGTAGGTCTGCACGCTGGACACGGAGCCCTGCGTAACACCACAAAGCGCGACTATATCTGAGCCTTAATGCTGCGAGCGATGCTGCTTTGTAGTTTACCAAAGTCGTACTAAAACATTACGACTGCTTACATGTATAAGGCGTTCTGGATTATAGAGCGCACTGTCGTTTTTTGAGAAAATTGAAGGCTTTTAAATGCACCTTGTAGTCCGGAAAATATGGTAAATTGTAATTTCTTTGACTTGTTTTGGTCAAAATACCTCATTAAGAAAGTTAACTATTTCTTTACAGCTCAGTAGAGTGGCTAGTTTAAAGATGTGAAGCGAAACACATGAAGCCTAGTTTAAAATGGATTCCCCTCTCAGATCACATACTCAACGGCTTTTTTTTTATCCCTTATTTCTCTTGTTTTCAGTTCAACCACACACAATTGGTACTGATGAATATTTCACTCACAATCTCTTCACAAGGCTTGCATTAATGTGGCCCAGGCTGTTGAAACAAAGATGCAAACTCTGAAGTCACATAACAATGTTATAATTCCTCCGTCACATCAGTTTTGTAAACTCTGAGTATCATTGTATCTACGTTCCTCTGTTTTAATAGTTTTTAAGGCTTACGCTAAGAACAGATGCACATATGAGCACAGTCTTTTGTGTTTCACAAATTAACTGATGAGACATTGAACAGCTATAAAGGAATTTAGAATTTTCAACTCTAGTGTGTAAAAATACAGAAAAGCCCAACAAGTAATACTAGGTGAAAATGACCCGTTCCACAAAGTTGTGGTTGAGCATTATAAGCACATTCCCCACTTAAATGAACTACACAACTGCACATGAGAATTTTGTTATTAGCAAACACTTCTGCAGTACAGTGGTGTATTAAACTACTGTTGCACGGTGGTGTATTTTGCCCTGTACTGTATGTTGGCATATTTTTGAAATTCTTTTTACATGTGCCAAAACTTGAAGAAATAAAATGTAATGTCGCTCTTGGGCAGAAACCTCGTATCTCCAAAAATGCAGATTTTAAGAAAATGGAGCAAAAAAAACCCCAAACATCTTTCTTTTCAATTAAATAAAGAGTGTGGTCATATGCTTATTTTGACACTTTTCATTGATTAGCTATTTACAAAACCACCAACAGATTCGAAGGATGAGTTCATTTAGTACAGAATAGAAGTCTTGTGGCTTTTTTCCCCCAACTTTGGGGATGAGTTGATTTATGCTAAAGCATGAAAATAATGAAAAATAGCAATAAGGAGTTTTTGCCTGACAGCAACAGTATGTTGTAAAAAGTTAAGTTAAAAAGTTAAGTCCTGTGCCATAGATGATGTGTTATGTTCATCATTCATTCCTTTTATGTACTGTATATTGCATATGTACTGTGTTGAAGGATAGGAAAGTGACAGTAGAAGCATGGCATATGCTACATTGCCGTGGTGTAGCTGTCTTGTTGTTGTGGCGTTTTGTTCTTCCGTGCGACATTAATGCAGAGTATCTGTGGCGCTCATCAGCATCTTGTCTCAGTTTTTCCATGTGGTAATGTCTTAATGTCAGCCTTCTGTCACCATCTAGCCATGGTCTCACCCACCATCTTCTGGGCTGTCTTCTTGCTCTCAGTCGGACAGTTTGTCTTCTGCTCTCCTCAGTTCATTGATGTTTTAATTTAACAATTTATCTCTGAGTGGAACATAAGCCCAGTGCAATTAAAGACTAAGTGGGACTGTGTGCCGGCTGGTGTGAGCTGATCCATGAGCATATTGGAAAGGAGTGTGATAGTCTGTTGCCCTTGTCAGTGTGGGCGCACACACACCGGCGGTGTCTCGAAGGCGAGCCACTCAGCTGTCAGCTCAGCCACATGTGGCAGATGAGGCGCTCAGCAATCTTAGTGACAGGCACAAGATGTCCCGGACTGCCAGGGGCGTGCACGCTGATGCGCACACACACCCTGTGTAAAATGTAGCTCAAGCAGATGCGCTCAGCTGCGAATCATGCCTAGTGGTCAAATATATGTTTTTAGAGATGAACAGGTTGCTTTAGAGGACAAGGCCAAAGCAAGCGAGTGATCCCTTGACATTTTAACTAATCCCTTCTAGCTTGTGGTTTCTTGCACATTTGTGATATTTGCTAGCAGCCAGAATTGGCTTTTTCACATATGCAACCTGTCATGTTAGATTGGACGATGACATGGTACGCAGCAGGGATGTGATGGCTCCGGTGCTGAAGTGGACTGTGATTGGATTTAGATGACACTGCTGGCTCAAGGCTACCAGCCTTTTTGTGGGTTGAGAAGCGGATTCTTTAACTGCTCTGGTGTCTCATACATTGGCAAAGCTCTCACCATGAGGCCAGCAGCGTTCTAAGACTTCCTGTGATATGGTTATGTGGATGTCTTTAACAGTCTGCTCGACTCTTTTGAATCTATTGGCAAGGCTTGCTTTATATTCTCCAAATGCGTTGGGGAGTTTTGTGGTGGCAGGTGTTGCATGGTTGCTTGAATAGTTTCTTAGGTGAGGTGTAATTAGTCATTGTTCAACTTTGGGGTAACATTTAGGTTTTTTTTTTTTTCCTTTTGTGTGTGTGTGTGACTGCTTGTTTGTTTATATGCGCCAGCCATGACAGGACATTGTGGTGTTTCGTGACGAGCACGAAGGAACAGGCGGTACCTGCCATGGCCCCATGTTTTGTGGCTCTGGGCAAACACACGGTACCTGTCAAAAGCAGTTAGAGCCCTGCTCGGCAGCCTGCCTTGCATGCCATCTCGTCAGACGCCAGCTGAACTTTTCACTTGTCAATTCTAAAAGGTTAGCACCAAAATCAGCGACGACAGATGCAAATGGATGAATGCTTTTTTGGCATTTTTGTGCAGAGATGTTTGATGTCACCTTTCCTGGACCCCTCCCACCCTCTCACCTTCACTCTTTTTCTGTCATGACCCCTCTTTACCCCTTTTTTTCCCCTTTAGAATATGTTCTCAAATATTATACATATATGAGCTCTTGTTTCCCAGATGTTGCCATGGCTGGAGCGTTTTTGTAAATGGTAGTCTGTTTAGAAATGTGATTCAAAGTACTAGAGTTGGGAGGCATGTAAATAAAGCTATATTCCGACTTATTTCATCAAAGCTTTCAGACTACTTTTTTGTGTTATTGGACATTAATTAACTTTAATAAATTAGTTGATTAAATTCTGAAATTGCAATAGAAAATTATAGTTAGAATAAATTTAATTGTTGAATGCTAAATAGATACAAACAAAATGGGACACATCCACAGAGAACAAATCCTGTTGTTAAACTTAACAGCTCAATCACTTCAAAAATGTACTGTGTGCTGTTTTAGGTGGAACTGAAGATGAAGTATAATGACCAGCACTGCAAGTCCCGAGGTCTTCTTCCTGGCCATCGCTGGTATGAGATTCAGGCCTACAGAGCTCTCAACCAGGCCCTAGGGAGGTAAATCTGCACTTGAAATTTATTCCACAGTATCTTACAGGATTTTCTTTTGTGCTCTTTTATTTAAATATACCTTTAACTTTTTTATGTAGGTGCATCCGCCACAGGAATGACTGGGGCGCCTTAATTCTTGTGGATGACCGGTATAGGAATAATCCCAATAAGTACATCACAGGTGCTCAATTCTTATTTTATGATGAGCCGAGTTAAGCTGCCAACCTGCTCAGCCTCTCATTTTGAACACTAGATGGCAATAGTTATCCACTTTCAGATCTTCATTGGCCCTTGCCTCTGCTGTTTGTGTAATCTTAGGTTTGTCTAAATGGGTCCGTCAACTCGTTCAGCATCACAACACCTTCAACAACGCCATGCAGTCTCTGGTAGCATTCTCTCAGGGGCAGCAGAAGGTGGAGGGGGCCCCTGCTGACAGCCAGACCTTCAGCTCTGTTGGCTTATCAACCAGGAATCAAAGTCTGACCGAAGCTCCAGAGCTTCAGCTACCCAGCTCATGTGACAAACCACCTGAATCCCAGCAGGACACAAGTACACAACTGAAAGCTGAAAAGAATAAAGAAGCAGGTGAGGAAAAACAGAAGTTTAATTAAAAGACTTGAAACTTCAAGATTAATCTCTGGCAGGTTTAGTCACAAAAAGTCTAAATTTGTCTGTACTGGTCTAGAAAGACCAATGTATAGTAATGTCATCATTTTTTAATGAGTTTTAAATCTACCATATATCTGAAATGAATAGTAAAAGTTTAATAAGTTTTACCTCCATGTTTTACATCACATAGTGTCTCTTTAATATGGCTGCCACTATTATGTGATTAATTTTCACCTATTTATTGATTATCTAAACTAATCTTCCTCCAAAAATCCTAAATCACAATTTTATTTTAGTTGTTTTTACTTTTACTGTAAATGTCAACTTAGACATTTACAGTATATCCCAAAAAAGACTGTAAACAGACTTGCAATTTAAAGCCCAAAAAATAAGTTTAAAGAGCCAACTCCAACATGGCAAATAAATAAAATAAGGCACTGATTACACTTTTTAACAGGATTTGTTCCTGGCAAGTAGGTGTTATTTCCAAACTTCTTTTTTTTGCAAAACAATAGAAAATGTCCATTATTCTGTTTAAACTTCGCTTTTGTGACTTACAAGATGAGTTTGTGTTTTACATTAGGTTATATTTTTTCTATTGTTTAAACTTAGCTGCCACGTTTTGGAAACTAAATTTTGTTCCTTAACTTACTTGAACATCATTAGTAACTGGTATTACATTACGAAAGGCAAATTTGTAAATTACTTGTCAAACCGCAGGAGTAAAGTACAACACAACTATTTAAAATGGAATAATAAAGCATTCAGATGTCCTTTTGACTTAACTACACTTTTTATATCACATATAAATTGTATTTATTAATTACATGCATAATATACTGTATGAACCTGTCTGATTTAAATGTTATTCATTTAGCTGTTAACAATACACTATATTGCCAAAAGTATTTACTTGTCTCCCTTCACACACATAAAACTGAGTGATATCCCATTCTTAATCCATAGGGTTTAATATAATGTTGGCCCACTTCAGCTCTTCTGGAAAGGCTTTCCACAGGTTTAGGAGTTTTTTATGGGAATTTTGGACCGTTCTTCCAGAAGCTCATTTGTGAGGTCAGGCACTGATGTTGGACAGAAGGCCTGGCCCTCAGTCTCTGCTCTAATTGAGGTCAGGACTCTGTGCAGGCCAGTCAAGTTCTTCCACACCAAAGACATGGATAAAGGTATCCATGTCTTTATGGACCTTGCTTTGTGCTCTGGTGTGCAGTCATTTTGGAACAGGAAGGGTCCGTCTCCAAACTGTTCCCACAAAGTTGAAAGCATGAAATTGTCCAAAATGTCTTGATATGCTGAAGCATGAAGAGTTCCTTTCACTGGAACTAAGCAGCTGAGCCCACCTCCTGAAAACAACCCCACACCATAATCCTCCCTCCACCAAACTTTACACTTGGCTCAATGCAGTCAGACGAGGACCGTTCTCCTGGCAGCAGCCAAACCCAGACTAGTCCATCAGATTGCCAGACAGAGAAGCATGATTTGTTACTCCAGAGGACACGTCTCCACTGCTGTAGAGTCCAGTGGCAGCGTGCTTTACACCACTGCATCTGACGCTTTGCATTACACTTGGTGATGTAAGGCTTGGCTGCAGCTGCTTGACCATGTAAACCCATTCCATGAAGCTCTCTTCTCACTGTTCTTAAGCTAATCTGGAGGTCACATGACGTTTGGAGTTCTGTAGCTATTGACTGCAGAACGTTGGTGCACTATACATGCATCCGCTGACCTCGCTCTGTGATTTTAAGTGGATTACCACTTTGTGGCTGAGTTGCTGTTGTTCCAATTGCTTACACTTTGTTACCATACCACTAACAACTGACTGTGGAATTTTTAGTAGTGACAAAATTTCCCGACTGAACTTTTTGATAGATGGCATCCTATCACGTTGCCACGGTGGAATTCAGAGCTCCTGAGAGGGACCCATTCTTTCAAAAATGTTTGTGAAAACAGTCTGCATGCCTAGGCGGTTGAATTTATACACCTGTTGCCATGGAAGTCATCGTATTCAATGATTTAGGTGGGTGAGCAAATACTGTTGGCAACTGTTGTCATGTGCTAACTCAGTGATTCGTTTATGATTGGTTCGATGCGGACAGGTCTGAAGAAATGTGCCAATGCAGGTATTGCCTGAAATTCCAACACCCATCAACTTTCCTCTCTAAAGCTCAGCAGTAATTTGGAACTACTGTTGTAATAATCTAAGTTGACAAAGTGCAGAAGAAAAGTAAAGAGAGCAAAGATCAAAAGAAATGTTAAAGCTACTGCCAGTGGCCCACCTTACTCCCTGACAGCACTCTTTATATCACAGGCAGAGAAAGAAGCAAACCAGACATAAGGCCTTAGACAGTAACTGCAAAAACAAAGTCATACTGAAGTTCTGTAAATGAACTATAAGAGGCAGAAGTGTCTGCTGGTCACACTTGGTAATTTTTATTTTTCTACAGTGTTTTATGTAGTAAATATGACAATTTAAAAAGAGCTTTCACTTCCAGGTTTGGAAGCTCTGATACAATGAAAGTGGGGGTACGCCCTCTGCACTCTGGGGGGATTTAAGAGAAAACATTGAGTCTAATAGCATTGTCAGACACACTGGGTGAAAGAAGACAAAAATGCTTACATTGTAATGAAAAAACTAATTTAAAAAGTTAAAGCTTTTGTGAAAATGAGACGCTTGTTCACAAAAATTGTGGCTAGTTCAACTTTGAGTTGACCATTTTGTGGTGACGTTTTCTAAAAATCCAAACGTATCTCTGCAACTATATTTCTCATTGGGAAATATAAGCATAATTCAGCATGTGTTCAAAAAAGGTTTTCACACACACTGGTTCTGTGTTAGAAATAAAGAGCTTGAGTGCGTTCCCACTAAAAGTTGGGGGTAGGGATGTTAGCGTTAAACAAATGGTGTCTGTGTGATGCAACAATAAGCATGTCTGATGTCTTGGTAACACTTTTTGACCAACAGTGGATGACTGAATAAATTCTCCTGTATAAATAAGTATTGGATTCATTCAGACCCTAATTAAAGGAAAACGCACATTGTTTCTGATGATGCTTCCCTGAAAGTTGCTTCAGTACACTGCTCCAAATTTAATATAGAAATCGTTTTTTCTTTGTAATTAATTTTTGCACTTGGGGCCACATGAGCGCGACATCAGCACCAGAAAATTGGTTGAGGTGACGTGTTTGCACATTGTCTTGGTGAGCGCCCATTGTCTTTGGGGTCATGATGAGGCTGAGCCCGGTTGGATGAAGTAGTAAAAAAGGCAGCAACCCTCCTCCCTCCACTTGGAGTTGGGGGTAGGGGGCCACGGGATCAGTTGAGTGGCTTGCCTCATTACTGTAAGGCCTTTTGCGTGCCTAAGTGGCGCTGGAGCGAGCTGATGAGCAGATGTTGGACTGTTGCTTTTAATTAAATCCCCATGACCTTTGTTTGGGTTATATTGAGCGTATGCCTGCATTTACTACACCTTTATTTACCCTTGGCAGTCACAGCTCTCTGCCGGTTATTTTCTAGTTTATGGATACAGTGTATGCTGTGAACTGATTCCAAGTGTTAAAACTCTTCTTTTGATTTCTTCCTGCAGAGCCATTGAAGACGTTGCCGTTCGCCCCGGCGAAGCTCCTCTCTGATAAGCGCGGAGCCGCTCAGCGTCTGTATAGCATTTTCACCTGCAGCCCCATAAGCACCAACTTCAAGAAGCCGATATTTAAAGAGAAAACACAAAGTGATTCCAGCCTTCATGAGAGAAAGCAGATGCCCTCCCCACCAGTGAGTCCTGAGGCCCTTTGCCCTGAGCAGAGAACTGAAAACAGTTCCAGTGAAATAAAAAAAGAATCCAACAATCCCACTACTGACCCCCCCAGCTGTGAAAGTGAAACCCCCTCAGTGAACGATGAAGACGATGAGGACCAGACTATTTTCTTTACTCCAGAACTTTTTGAGGGTGAAGAAGATGAAGGTAGCCCACAAAAAGAGAATGCTGAGTCAACTCTCAGATTTGTCCCAAAGACGGAGAGCCCACCCCCGCTGTCAGAGGAGCCGTTTGGGTCTGAGCAGGACCACAGGTTAGCCACCACTTTGGATGGACTGGCTTCTGTTTCAGTCAGGGAGGAGAGCACAGAGCTGTCACAAGAACAGAAAGAGGAAACGAGAGAGCAGGAACAAAGTGAGAAAGGAGGGGGACATGAGAACCAGAGCAGACAGAGCAGCAAAAGACTTCACAGGCTGTCCAGGTCCAGGCAGAGAGTCCCCCTCACTCAGACAGGTAACCACCAAACTCAGCACCCAGAATAGTGTAGACAAAACAGCTTATTCAAAGAAAAATAACCTTCCATCAAATCTCAGACACATACAGTTCGAGCATCCGCATAAAGTTCACGTTTTTGTTTTCATTTTTGCCTTTTCATTTCCTTGTTTCCTGTGTTGTGCTGTTAAGTATTTTCATATGTCACAACTGCCTCAGGCAATTAACCCACACACTAATACCCCGCACACATCCAGCCATCTCAGGTCAGCTTCTGATCAAGTATGACAGCTCAGCTTATTAAAGCCTGATCTCAGTTTAAAATAAATAATAAAATAAAAAAAACTCATAACTAACCAACAGTAATAAAATAGCTGCACAGATTGATTTTCTTCCCTGCAAATCATTAAAATACAAAGGAGGGGCTTATCTGTGTTCCAGAGGCATGCTGAATGTAATCACTTAGTTCTGTTTAATGATGTGTCTGTAGGTAATGGCTGAACAACATGCATGCTCTGTCATGCATGTTGTTCAGCCCCTAAAGACGGGATCTTGTTTTCCATTTCCAATGAGGTGATTTTATATTGTAAACCAAAGTGCTAATGATGAGTTGATATACGTTGGTCTCAATTTACAGAGATTGAAAGACACAATAAAATTTAATTGTACAGTTTTGTTGATGTTTTTTGATTCTTTCTTTTTTTAATAATACATCTATGATCTTTTTGTTTTTAAGGTTCCTTTCACACTGGATGAGACTCCGCTACAATGTTAAAAAATCAGCCAGATGGATGATTTTTGCAGGGTCTTGGCATGTATTAGGAACACAGTAGGTGCTCCACTACGCATGATCTGCTCATGATAGTTTTGAGGCTGCAAAAGACTTCTGTAGCTATGTTATGGTGGTTTGTCATTAAGTTGGCAGTATACTGAGGACCTGCGTGTAGTGTGGTGGCAGCGTATTTATGACATGAGGTCCACTCGCACCGGCGTGACTTGGCCATTCAACTTTTGAAGCAGGATTGACCATGCAGGCATCAAATCTATGTCAGAATCATTAATATAACAACTTTGTGGAAACAACCTAGTAGTCTTGATACCTGTGGTGATGGTGTAGTGCTAGCATGACATGATCTTCTTCATGACGTGATCTGAGAAAACTGTGCCATGACGGGCATATAAATTCTTGTAAGGGTGCAGCAGAGTGTCTTGGGGATGAAAAAAAATAGCTGGAAAATCCAATTTAGTGATTACTAAAAACTCAGCAACGTCATAATTACTTTAACATTGAGGGCTTTCCAAATTCCAGCCACATGGCAGGACCACCATCCAGTGTGAAGGGTTCCTAAATATGCATGTTATTAAGTTTAGATTTAGAGGCTAAACAAGTAATTGCTCCATAAATAGAAAACAATAGTTGATTACAAGTACATATCCTGCATTTAGAAGTTACTTTTCAAAAGAACAGAAGTAAAAGCGGGGAGGAAAGCGTAAGGTCTAAAAGTTTAGGAACTAATGATAAATTACCTTTAATTATCATCATTTACATAATTTTATAGGGCGATGTAGCTCAGAAAGGAGAGCCATCATCTGCCAGGCAGAAGGTTGGCAGTTTGATCCCAGCTCCATTCGGCACATGTCAAAGTGTCTTTGGGCAAGGTGCTTCAAGCCCTCAGTGTGTGTAGTGTTGTATGTGTGTGAATAGGTGAATGTGACTAAATAAATGCAGTCCATTGACCATAAAACCAGCCTACTGTTGTCTCTGCTGTTTGATTCACAGCTGGGCTGTGTGGTCTTATAGTTTGTTTGTTTTTTTTAGTTTGTTTGTTTTTTTTGTTCTCCATGTTGTTAAAAATAGGAATTTCAGTTGTTTAAAAAATAATTTTGTCAATGGAACTCTGCTTTAATATATGAAAATGACTTGTTTTCTTTCAAAAGAGATCTGTTTGTATCAAAGAATGTTAAATTTCCTGGGTGAGTTTAATGCATCAGATCTTCAGCCTGACGCTGATGTAAAAATACATGGTAGAGTCCAGAGTTTACAGCTTTTTACTAAACTGAAACTCCTCAGCAGGTCATGTTTGGAAAAAGTTCACAATCTGTTTATGGTGTAGTTTACATCTTTGAGGTTCCTGGATATTTCTTCACTTCTGTATGGCAGCCATTTATAACTTCACCTCTTTCTTCATTATTTCTTTGTGGGGGAACAGTTGTCGTGTGGATGTGTAATGCGCTCTTTGTAATCAGCCATTTAAAGGCCGTATTTTAGTGTTTAAGCCTGAGGAGTGGATCTGATTTAATCAAGTTGATGCTAAACGAGCATCATCAAACAGAATGAACAATGACATAAAAGATGATTATCCTGATGTGATCTGTCTCATTACATGGCAAACTTCACCAACGTGTGATCTGCGCAGAGAAGAAGAAAAGTGGTCCATTAAAGCCTTTCTTTGCTCATCAGCAGCCTAACCAAGACCCTTATCCTTATAATCCACTCGTTAACATAATCAAAACTCCAAACATGGAGAGGCCAGCGAATGTGTGTTAAAAGCACTTAATGAGCAGCCTACATTAGCAGAAGACTCAGCTGTGGCTCACAATAAAAGTGTTTTTTTTTCTTTTTTTACCATTAACATAATTCAGGCTTTTACCCAACCAAAACGCTGAATGTATTGAAATTATTATTGGAGCTGTATTTTAAAGAGTCCTCTTTGACTGAAGGCTTAGATTAAATATCTCCAAGTTAAAGATTTGTGGCTGTAGTTTAAGGAAACGAACAGAAAAGAGAAAGATACATCAGAGAGACATACTGCTGCTGTCTGAGGGACAAGCCCAAACACCTTAAAATTTGAGGCTTTCTTGCTGACTGAGCAGGACTGCCTCACGTACTTTCCTGGTTTTGGGTGCATCAAACTAAAACTCACTATACACAAAAGCAGAAATATGAGTTTTTTTTTTCTCAGGTTTTTAAAGCTGGGCATGTATGTTGTGGCTTTATAAATTTCAAAAAATCTTGTTTTACACACAAGCGCAAACCTGCTTTATTTCTGGTAATGTGATTACTTTCCATAGATATACTTTGCATCAACAAGCATAGTTTGCATCACAACTATAAAGGCACGACAAAGAAAGCAACAGCAAAGAAGCACACTTTACTTGCCGTTTTGCTGCTGTGAAACTCAGATTAGCATCAGTGAAGTAGAGAAAAACAGACAACTGAATGAAATAAGAAAAAGAAACAGTTTGTTCTGAGGATCCAGGATCTTTTCACAACTCAAGAAGAGCAGCTTGGCAGAAACCTTAGAAATATGGTTCAGACAATTTGTAGAGGGGTTCTGTGGAAAGGTTATGAACTAATAACATCTTACCAATTGTAGATAGCTTATGGCCTCCGTTTGTAGAAATAGTTCATGAACGGACAAACTAATGGCTAGTCTGAAAGCAGCTAAGACAAAAGTGGATTACTGCCATCTTCAAACCACTCCAAAGTTTCATATCTTTTCATGTGAAAACTATATTTAAACCTTTGAACTGCTGCCAGTTTCACTATATGCAGTTATTCCAGAACAAAATGCGAAATTCTTCCTGGAAATGCTACATCTTTGTGCTGTTATGTGGACCTGCTAATAACCACAGAATTCCATGTAAATAACCGTGTAGTGATTGATGGTGATGTAACGGCCTACGAAATAGTTCGGAAGATCTGCTATGAAATTTCTGAGATTGGACCTGTTTTAGGACGACAGCGCTTTGATCTTGACCTCACTCAGGTTCAGCTTGTCACTCTTGTTGGCCTCAAACAGAGACTATTCAAAGAGCTATCTACAAAAGGTAAAATATTAATAGTTCCTAACTTTTCCTAAGAATTCCACTTCAGATTGGTCCTTCGCTTTAAGAGGGACACGGACCAACTATCACCGCAGAGGAAGTCAGTATCCGGTAATCCTATTTTACTGTTGGAAACGCACCATCCTTTAAAAGAAGAGGACCTTGTGCTTGCTGTATCTACAGATACTGATGTTTTCGTTCGTCTTATCATGTGCCAGAAAAGCAGAACAGTCTCATGAAAGCCACAGGAACATCCATCCTTACACAACTGAAACATGGCTGTATGCTTTTAGAGCTTACACAGTTTCAATTGAATACATGATTAAATAGTAGCAGAAAAACAATCATACGATTAGTGTGGTCAATGAAATTGTTTTGTATTATTTTTTTCCATACTATCAGGTTAAAATTGTTGTAAAAATGTATATATGTTCTCAAGAATGTGAGAGATATGCACTTTCTTACTGCATTGCATGTGTACAAATGATTTATGTGTGTATGCCACATTTATGCTTTTAGCTCAAAAGATTTCTTTGCCTTTTGAAACCTTGTCACCAAGATATATGAATGTTTTTAAAGATCTTGATCTTAACACATGATCAGAAACGTGGGGATGCACAGCTGCCATTAAAGTCTCATTTAAATTTTTCCTCGTTTATATATTTTGTGAAAGTGAAGCTTCACTTTAGCCTCTTTCACCAACACGCCTGCACTACTGTCACCAGCTGTTTCCTTCACATTTATAGAACACACAGCACTTTACTTACTCCTTTCTATAGCAAGTCTGTTTGCAAAGAGTTTTCATTTCATTTCATTTAACAGAAAAAATCAAGGAATTCAAAGCTTCAGGGAGACCGAGTGCTCAGCAGAAAGACGGGAAAAGCAGCCACAGGAAGTCAGATGAGGCAGGAGCAGATCAAAAGCTAAAGGTACAGATCCAGGCTTTGAAAATCCCCAACAAACCACCCAGAGTCGGCCCTGACGCAGCAGACAGCTCAAGCAATACTTGCCAGCAACATCCATTACCGGGGGTTCAGGAAAACAGCTGGATCTCCGGTCCTAAAACAGGACAGATGTTGACACAGAATGTAAACTACAGAATCACTGAGTCAGGGAGGGAACAGGAAGCCCTTCAGAAATGCTCCATTGAGCGTGGTCATTTCTTCAGGGTTGATTTGGACACTCTTACCCCTAAACAGGAAAACTCACAAGGTGTACAAGAAGTTGCAGCAGCAGGCGGCTCAGCAGGGGAGAGTCCAAAAGGGCGATGCACCAAACCACAAGGTAAACCTCACCGCATGTACTCTGATAATTCATGACAAGCAGTTCATTTAAATTGTTATAATTCTGTCTTTCTATGGGAAGTTATCGAGATGATTAAATAAGAGAAACAAATTAAATCTATCAAACTATCCCTGACAATAAATGCATGAGAGATTATTTAACTCCGAGTTTTATTTACTCAAGCTCAAAGTGTCTCACATCATTGCTGTTGCTCCATCACTTTAACTGGCACACTGATATTTTCATGGTAAAGCAGGTGCTCCTATATTTGAACTTCTGCCTAAAAATAGACCCACCTTGTATCCATTGGTTGTCAAAAGATGGGTGGATGGATATAGCTATGGTGATGTGTAGTAATTTGCTTTATTACATGTTGTCTATCTATGCTGACAGCTGAATAAAGATCTCTCCTCCGGCTGCAGCAAAAGGAGAAACTTCTCCACCTCCCGCAATGGCTTAAACCCGAGGTGTAAAATCCGTGCACCGGGCACAGACTCTCAGCAGTGCAGGTGTATTGAAGCAGACACTGCTGGTATTTTCAGGCAAACACATTGAATTGTCATATTATTTTAAAAGTCCAATACCTGATTCGAATTGAACTGCGTTTTGTCTATCCTGATTTCCAGAATTTTTCAGAAAACATCTGGAGCTACAGCCCCCAATACTCGTGCCGATGATGATAATAATAAAAATAAAAGTAACAAACAAAAAAAAACCCAACTAATCTGATTACCTTAATTTCAAAAGTGTACTCCTGTAGATTAAATTGTCACTCCTATGGTAAAGGTACGAAAAGGCTTTGATGAATGAATGAATTAACTTGGAGCTGGTATAACTTTGCAGCCGAGGGGAAGAAGATTGGAAATGTGCTGAAGTGGGTCAACCAGTTGTGGTAAAACGACTGGAACTGCCAGTAGTTTTTGTGACTAAAACACTGCAGATGAACTGGTCAGATGGAGAACTTCTTCCAGTTGGATGGGTTTGTTATCCGAAGTAAAACCTGAAATATTAATTTATTATTTTTCACCAAAGTTGGCTAAAATCCTTGGTCTCACAAAACTAAAGCCAATAAATTGATTCAGAAACCGTAAGTCACAGGGAGGGTGCGCTCTGATTTTTGTGTTATGATTATGAGTTGTAAAAATGACAGGACAATGTACAAACCTATGTTGTAGTGTTCTTTTTCAATAAGCTATAAATACATTTATTTGGTCCTTAGAAAAAGACTAACAATATAGTCACATTGATATAAAGTCACAGTGTTTTTGTCTGACAGAATGTTTTGTCTTTTTTTGCTGTTGAGTAAATGAGGTGCTGTATACCTCAGAAAGACAAATTTATAGTTTCACATGTTTTGAAGTAAAAGTCTGACAAATCCCCCTTTTTTTTCTTTTTGAAAAGTAGAAAGAAGCAGTTACTGGGATATTTTTAAATGTATAATGATAAAACTGCATTAATTATTGTATTATATATATATATATATATATATATATATATATATATATATATATATATATATATATATATATATATATATATTTTTTTTTTTATTTTTTTTTTTCTTGTTTAGATCAAGCTGTAAAAGTGCGAAGATCATATAAGCAGAAATGCAGGAGATTGAGAAAGGTCCCACTAAAATCCAGTTGCTTAGTACCATCACAGGAGCAGGTCAGGATGTTTCCTGCTTTTTATAAAGTCATGGTGAACTCAGGTCGTTGTGCCTGCTCTCATCTATTTTGAAGTTTTTGGATAATATTATAATATTATTCATTTTAATTACAAAAGAGATCAATGTTGGCACTGATCAGTTCTGTGTTTTGTGTGTACAGTGGCTGTGACTCAATCAGAGAAAACCCGTTTCACAAGTCCAGTCATCAAGTTTTACGTTTTGTATGAAAATTAGAAAGATGTAATAGAAACAAACAAACTGTTCAGTGTCAACGTAAACATTAAAATCACTACTTTTCTTTAGGTTTTTGTGGACTATTCTAAAAACTAGACTTTAGATGAATAAACTTCTAGTGATCCTTTAATTCTTCTCTCAGAGCATCAAAAACCAGAAGCCTTGTTTGGTGGGACTTTACTGTTTGCTGTGTGGACAGGAGCTACTTCCTGATGCACATGGTAATTTCTGAGAAATTACTGCTATCTTTCAATCTCCATCTCAATCCTGTATATGAAGGGTTTAATTTTGGCTTTCACTTTCTTTCCTTTTTGTGGCTCTACTTTTCAGATTCATTACGTCACGCTGTGTGTAAATTCAGACCTCTAGCTGTTCTAAAGAGAGACAGATTTAGTCCTTTAGCAGTGACCCACCGCTGCCACTGTGCACCTCATCAACCATCAGTTTCTGACGACTGGCTGCTGGTTCAAACTCCTTCCTCACTGAAGGCTTTGAGATCATCTCTACGGCCCTACTGCGACAACAGCTTCACTGGTAGGCTCACAGCTGCTCTCCTTAGTCAGAAGTAAAAGCTCACTGTCATGCACACAGTAAACAACTGAGAATTGAAAAATACTATTTTCTGTAAATGCTGACTGTTAAATGATTTTGGTGAAGACTGAAATGTAAGATGAATTGTCAAAGATGAAACAAGCAGAACAAATCTAAAATGAGTGAAATCGTAGCTAAAAGCAAAATTGAGCAAAACTGTAGTGAAAAGCTAAAATTAGCAAGGGAGTCGCAAAAATCTAAAAGAAGCATAAAAACAAACAAAAATAGAGCAAGTATACTGAAGCAGATTTTAGAGAACAGTGTTTTAAAACAGTTAAAGAGAGCTCTATTTATGTCTATGAAGAATTTTTTGTAAAGATGTTGAATTATTCAAAAAGTATAAAAGTTACAAATGATATAAGTCACGAGTCCTGACCAAACTCAGTGTTTTGGTATATAATTCAGTAAAATAGTGCAAAGTATGCAGAAACAGTTTGTAGTTATTTTTCATATATTAGCCATGAGGTGTCCAGCTGTGCAGTTTGACATTCCTATGTTACACAGTTGAAGAGTTAGGGAGCTCAGAATCACCTGTGACCTTAACCTTTGACTGGATCACCACCAAAATTTAATCACTTGTTCCTTGTACCAAGTTTGACGTTTCCTGAAAATTTCATGAAAATCCATTCATAACCCTTTGAGTAATCGTGTGCACAGACAGAAAAGCAGATGCTACTAAAAACGTAACCTCTTTGGTGGAGGAAAACACATTTGTTATGTATTAGTTTTAATAGTGTGAATGCTTTTCACACTATTAAAAATAACTTGTAAGAAATAGACTATGAAGAAAAGAAACGTGTCTATTAGATCTTTTTGAATCACTTTTTTTCCCAGTAAAGCCTGCCTCTACATGCTTACTGTACATGCTTTCTCTCTGATTCTTCTTCTTGTAGCATATAATGCCATCTGGAACGCGGAGGAGTGCTCTGTTATCAGATTTCTGCAGTGCAAAGGCTGCTCTTCTGAGAGCTCCGATCTGTCTGCAGCTTTAATCGCAGCAGAGGTCCGGTTCCCTGCTAACAGCACTCAAGATCAGGTACTTAATGGGAAGATACGTGGTTTTTATTTGGTAAAAAGATTTTTAGCTAACACAGAGAGCCTAGTGAAAGCGTGTGTTTTTTTGGGGGGGGGGCTCCAGAGCTGAGCAACAAGAAAGTCTCAGGTTCGGGTTTCTGTGTGTAGGTTTCGCTCAGCATGTGGGGGTTCTATCCAGGTACTCTGGATTCCTGCCACAGTCCCAAAACATACATCCTAACTAAATCATTTTTCCTAAATTGACCATAGGTGTGTATGTGTGTGTGTGTTTGTTTTGGGATGGACTGGCGACCCGTTCACAGTGTACCCTGCCTCTCACCTATGGACTGCTGGGATATAAAAAGAGTACTAAATAAATATGAAATACAGAGACAATCAAGTCTGCAGTGTGCAAGGTGAAGAGGAAAGAAGCCTGTGGGAGCCTCATACTGTAGAAGAGAATTATTTATTTATTTTTTTTGTTTTAAAAATGGGTGAACATTTTAGCTGTTGTTTAGTAACTCCAACTCACTATATTAACCTTCTTCCCGATTCTCACCCTCTTTTAAGATAACTCCTTGGTTCCTTAACCACAATACTAAGCAGCTTTGAAGTAGATTAGAAAGTTGACACATCCACTGAAAGATTAAACACCTTAAATGTGGCACAAATGCATGTTTGACACCACTAAAGATTATTTCCAGAAACTGGACACACAAAGACAATGGGTGAACTTGTTTCTGCTGTAGCTGTGGCTTAAGGTGGGATCTCACCGAGCTGCGGCTTGTTGGGTAACGGGATTTAAGAGGGAGTCTTCAGAATGTCTTGCGTTGTTCGTGGTGGTTTTCAGTTTCTTCTGGTGAGTCACAGAATTACACATTTGTGACACCTTTCTCTCAAAATAGTCCTCATGGGCGTCTCCAACCCATCTCAAGAGCATGGAGGTGTATTTTGACACCTGACAGAATGAAAATCTCCAGGTCTAAAAACCATGCCAATGACAAATAATATTTTTAGAAAAAATTGTTAAAAATCTGCCTATCTTCATTACAAAAGTGAAATCACAAAAAAAAATCGTAAATCTGGGGCCATTTAAAATGCAGCCACATTGCTCACTGTTTGCCAACACTCAGAATTTAGTGAGACAGCAACAGAAAATTTGCACATTTCCTTACAATTTTCTCACAAATTTGGTTGTGGTGTAGTTTTACTTAACAGTTACAATCTCAAAAATATCATAACAGGTAATTCAATTGCTGTTTTTAAACGTCCACATTCCCATCAGTTTTGCATTACATGGTTCTTTACATGATTCTTGTATTTATTTGCCGGCATAAACAGAAGTGGAGAAGCTAGCTGTAGCACTGTCAGTGCAGCATGGGGCACTTCCTGCAGGAATTTCATGAACCATTGTGAACCGCTGTGCTGATTTAAGATCAGAGTTGTTTTAAAATGGCAGCACTCCACCTTAGACCTGCCCCCTCTCGGACTAGCCATTAGCTCATCAATCCAGTCAGAATAAAAAAAAAAATACTAAAGGTAATTTGGTTTTCACCCCTCTGAACTTTATATGTCATAGTAAAATGAAAACAGTCTTTTATGTTTTTAATCATTAGGAATATTATTTATTTGACATCTTATATCTTAATTTTACCTGCGGGAGGGTTAGTCACAGAGTCCAAATTGTTAATGGGAAGAGTCTCCACTTTTATTTGTGAAGGAATGCACTAAAATCTGTTTTCTCCTTCATAAACATGCTCCAGTTTGTTGTTGTTGCAAAAATATTAGAATGCTTCTCCTTTTTCAGATGACCACAGCCTTGTTCAGCAGTCATCAGAGACAGTGTCAGCTGCAAACACAACTTACAGCTGTTTTCATTTTGAATTGACCACTTTTATCTTGTTGTCTTGCCATTATTTTTTTAAAGCTGAGTTCTGGCTGGCACAGCAGTGCAGTGATTAGAGTGGTAGCCTCACAGCAAGAAGGTTGTAGGATCACCTCCTGCCTGAGGCCTTTCTATGTGGAGTTTATGTTCTCTCCATGGGTCTTCTGAGGGTATGCCAGTTTCCTTCTTCAGACCAAACATGCATGTTGAGTTCATTTGGAACTCTACATTGTCTCTATGCATCCCTGTATTGAACTGGGAACCTGTACAGGGTGTCCCCCACCTTTCGCACAGTGACCTCTGGAGATAGACACCAGCTCCCCACAACCCAGAAAAAGGCACAGTGAGGGAAACTAAGCCATTGATGGATAGCTTAGTCCATTTTAGCAATTCAAATATCCTGTAGCTACGATCTGCTGAGGTTTAACTATCTGTTGATTTAAAGTGAAAAAAAAAAGTCTGCTCAAACACAATCAAGCTGCAGAGTTGGTTAGAGAAGTTGGAAAAAACATTAAAAAATATACATGTTCCTCAGAAGATTTTAAAAATTAATTTTGATAACATTGAGGCTTATTAGATTGTTCTTTACACAAACCTGAAAACTTTGAAATACAGTTTGATTCATATTACTACAAAAGGGCCAATGTAGTATTGTTTGTTTGGTTAGTAATCAGTTAGATCAGCGGTTCTCAACCCTGGTCCTCGAGGAACACTATCCTTCACGTTTTCATTGTTCCCCTGCTTTTCAGCAGGTCCTTTCTGTCTGCAGAAGCCTGTTAATCACTCCCTCATTCAAATCAGGTGTGTCAAAGCAGGGAAACAACTAAAACATGCAGGATGGTGTTCCTCGAGGGCCAGTGTTGGGAGTCACTGAGTTAGATAATCATTGCATTCATACATTGCAACAGAGAAGTAAAATATCTTGTGTGTGAGACAGTCCACCCAGTGCCACAGTGTGGCGTTTGTGTTTTTAACAACAATGTTGCTAAGTGGAATACGAGTTCACTGCTCACTGCCTGGTGCAGTTCTTGTGTTCTTCAAAGACCCAGTGAGATTTACAGATTTAAACCGTTTAATACCAAGCCAGTTTTACATGGAGGATGCATTCTGAATTCAGACTGCATCTCATTGTTATAATGCTCAGCAATACGTGAAGAAATGTCAGTGAAATTAGATCCAGCCTTCTTCAGTCCCAGAATATGCTGATATTTTTGTCAGGATATGTTTAGTTAGGTGCTAGTTTTTTTTTCTGCTTTTCCACTTGAACCCTGTACTGCTACAATGTTGATGCATCCTGAGCCAGGAGGTAACGATCAATCAATAACTACTCCCACCCTGCATAATCTGATTTACAGTGGTAACAGAAGCACTGCCAGAGGCTTGGTTGGTCTTCATTGATTTTTAAATCCTTTAGCTGTTTTTGTCCCCCCCAAGAATTTATCTTGACGGCAGGAGATGCTTGATGTGATTTTTAAAGGCATGTAGCCATTTGATGCTCTGGTAATGCAATCATTCGATAATTAAAAGCCTAGCATTCCTTGATGAAATGCATATGGTCATATAGCTGTGGCGGCTATCTTAAATTGGATTAACTTCAAAAGTTAATTAGTTGTAGCTGTTCATTCTGTGATTACTTTCTGAAAGTTTTATTAAAATCAGTCCATTACACACTAATGAAACATGTTTACACTGATGCGGGCAAAAACATGATCGCTCTGCTTTATGCATTAAAACCGTTAAAGTTAATTACAGGAAAATCTTCTGACATTTTGAAAACAAGATGTGAACTTGTTCATTTTTTGAGGTGATTTTTTTCTGTCAAGTAGTTATGAGTAGTGTCTTATTAATTGTGACATCAGCTATAAAGAACAGTATGTGGAAGGTGAAAGTAGTCCTCTGCAAGCTCGTTTTGTAGTCTTTTTTTACTTTTAGTTTAGTTTGTCACTGTTTTATTAACTGAACAACATCCATGTTGCTACGTGGACGTACAGCAGGTGTGATGAGGCTGCAGAATGTATCAGTCCGCCCGATCAGTGCATCTGTTATTGGTTTTGATAGCATGTAAATTTACATTTACAGTTTTTCAGCTTTGAGTAAGATTACTTTTTGTTTTGTTAGTGATTTTTGGGACTATTCAGTTAACTGATACCCGTTTTAGTCACTCAAATGTAAATTATGCAACAATCACCACCATTAATGGTTCCTAAAGACTTCAGTAGGATTATGGCCGCTTTCTGACTGCATATCTCCTCAGATTATCACTGCGACCTGACAGATTAAACAGATTAACCCTAAATGACCGGTAAATTCAGGTTAAACTTTCAAAACTTTGTCATACTTTCATCTAAGTTCTCATAGATTTTCTACATTTTAGTCTTCCGTCTACATATTAACATACAAGGACATGATTTATAATCAAAACCAAAACACTGGTTTGTTTGTTTTTGTTTTGTTGAGAACATGTTGGATGTCAAATCTTTGATCAAAATGAAATTCCATATGCAGATACTATTTATTGACACCTCATTAGTTTCAACTTATATGACTCTAAAGATGTGATAAATGTAATGTGTTATTTGTTTTCACTCAACTGCCACTATATCAAATACTGAACTGTATCATGTTGAAAAACTTTTTCTCCTAATTTTCACGAGTTGAAGTCAAAGATCTAAGACTTTTTCTATCTACACAATAGGCCTTTTTCTCTTTAATATTGTTTACAAATGTGTGTAAATCTGTGTTAGTGAGCACTTCTCCTTTGCTGAGTAATCCATCCACCTCACAGGTGTGGCATATCAGGATGCTGATTGGACAGCATGAATGTACAGGTGTGCCTTAGGCTGGCCACAATAAAAGACCGCTCTAAAATGTGCAGTTTTATCACACAGCACAATGCCACAGATGTCTCAGGTTTTGAGGAAGTGTGTAATTTGCATGCTGACTGCAGGAATGTCCACCAGAGCTGTTGCCCGTGAATTGAATGTTCTTTTCTCTAGCATAAGTCGCTTCCAAAGGCGTTTTAGAGAATTTGTCTGTACATCCAACTGGACTCACAACCACAGATCACGTGTAACCACACGAGCCCAGGACCTCCACATCCAGCATCTTCACCTCCAAGATCGTCTATGACCAGCCACCCGGACAGCTGCTGCAACAATCGGTTTGCATAACCAAAGAATTTCTGCACAAACTGTGAGAAACCATCTTAGGGAAGCTCATCTGCATGCTCGTCATGCTCATCGGGGTCTCCACCTGACTGCAGTTTGTCTTTTCAATCTACTTAAGTGGGCAAAAGTTCACATTCGATGGCATATGGCACGTTGGAGAGGTGTTCTCTTCACAAATGAATCCTGGTTTTCACTGTACAGGGCAGGTGGCTGACCGTGTGTATGGCGTTGTGTGAGTGAGCGGTTTGCTGATGTCATTGTTGTAAATTGAGTAAGACATGGTGGTAGTGCGGTTATGGCATGGTCAGGCATATGTTATGGAAAACAAACAAGGGTACATACCGTGATGGGATTCTGAGGCCCATTGTTGTGCCATTCATCCATGACCATCACGTCCTGTTGCAGCATGCTAGTGTTGCAAGGATCTGTAACAATTCCTGGAAGCTAAAAACATTCCAGTTCTTGCATGGCCAGCATACTCACCAGACATGCCACCCATTGAGCATGTTTGGGATGCTCTGAATCGGCGTGTTTCAGTTCCTGACGGTATTCAGCAACCTTGAAGAGGAGTGGACCACCATTCCACAGGCCACATTCAACAACCTGATCAACTCTATGCAAAGGAGATGTGTTGCACTCAGTGAGGCAAATGGTGGTCACACCAGGGACTGACTAGTTTTCTGACCAAAAGTGTTGCGTTTGTATTTTTGTTCAGTTTACATGTACTCTGAGATTGTCATTGTGATAGGAGATTGCACATAACTTTATTTTCAGAGTTTGACCTAAACGACTAAGTCTGTCATTTGTCATTAAAAGATGATCTTGGTCTGAAACTCTGGCATCAAAGATAGCGGGCGGTATGCATTTTTTGAGGGAATGCCTGGCCTTAGTTTACATTAGGAGTGATGTGATGTGGGATGGCCCGATCTGTGGGGACATTTTTATACTAGGAAATCTTTGCTTTCATCTGCTGACTTTTTTAAATTAAATTGTTTGTCCCATATTTTCTGCTGTGTCTAACTTTTTATTTAATTTTTTTTCTCTGTCCACCAAACAAGTATGCAGAATAATTGTCTTGTTTGAGAAGTAGTCCCAGCATTTTGGCCATCTGGATCACACCGAATCTTAATTTAACTAAGTCCGTTGGCTTAAAGCAAGTGTCTAACCCCCCTTTTGGTGGGGGGTTAAGGTCCTTCACTGTTTTTTTTTTTTTTTTTTTTTAAATGATTGCATGAGGCATTTGAAGTTCCTGCAGCTCAGCTGTGAAGTTTACAGACACCATATTGCATGTGAAGCTTTGGAGTGTCTGGGTCTGTCTGCAGGCAGTCATGTTATCTGACCCAACACTCTCAGCCTGGGTCACAACACGCAGCACCGTCAGCCATTGTCATTTTGACACATTAATCTCAAAGTCATCAACATCATCACAAGATCTCCCTCTTCATCATGTATCACTTTGCCATTTGCTTCAAATTGTGTTGCTGCTTATCTCTGCTCTCAGTCTTCGTACCTCACTGCTGTCATGATGGTTTATAGCTCCTCATTTAGTTATTGTTCGTGTTCACATAAAGGGGGGCGCGTAGACACCATGTGTGTTTGGATGTGCTTTGTTTTTGCACAGATGAGAATGGAGGCTTGCACGCTCTGAAATACTGACCTTTAATAAGAGGCAATCTTCGTGCCTCAGTGGATATTAAAGATGATTATTTTCATCTGACTGATTTATTTGAAGCAAATATGAAATCTGTTTAGTATTTGAACAAAACCAAAATAATGACATTTTGTTTACATTTATCTTAAGAATGTTTATTTCCCTGAATGGTACACAACATTATTGCACTATTAAGAATTTGTTACATGTAACATTTTTGTATGCAGCCTTGTTAAAGACACCAGCTGAATCCATTTGAAATTATAATTAGAGAAACTGCATTTTCTAGGAAAACAGAATGTGACTGGTGAGTGCTGAATGACTTTGCTGAGATTTGCTGATGAGGCTAAAATTGTTAAAGTAGAACAGAGGTTAAAATGAACAGAACACAGGCTGAGAGGAGCAGAACATAAGCTAAAAGCTAAAAACCGTTGAAAATTAGCTAAAATTAGCAAAATAGTAGCTGAAATCAGCAAAAGCATGTGCTAAAGCTAAAGTCTTAGCTAAACAGATTTTGTTATTTTTTTAAACAATAGTTAAAAATAGGAACATAATCTAAAGTTAAAATTAGCTAAACATTAGATAAAAATGGCAGAATGGTAGCTAAAAGATGCATCAGAAGACAAAAAAAGTATGCTGAAGTAGATTTCTTTTTGAAGAGACCTCAATGTTTTAAGTAAAGTTAAATATTCTGAAAATTAAAAAAGTTAAAAACAAAACAAAAGTCATAGCACTCCATTCCTGATCGAGCTGAATGTTTTAACATAAGAAAGGTTAAAATAACACAATGTATGTGCAAGTATTTTGCAAAAAACGTACAAAAGAATCTATAAACAGAAAAACAACTGTGTGAATGCTGACTCAGCTTTTATAGAAGCAAAGACAAAATTCTAAATTATACAGAAACAAAAAGGTACACCAAAACACTCTGTGCCCTCAAATCAAGAACAACAAACATAGGATTCAATTAAGTATGAAGTTATTTTGAGATGTTGGTGGATGGCTACAAACACTAACTGCTGATGAAACCAACAATTGAGTAACTGGAGTAGATTATGGACGGGATTCAAAAAAGTTTTAAACTTAAATATTTTGTTGTTCTTTGCTCAGTTTTTTTGATTAATTCTTCTCACATTTGAAAGGGCCATAACGTGCACTGGTCATTCTGATACTTTAAGTGAATAACTAATGAAATTGATTTCTTTAAGCGCATGCAGCCTGATGAGGATTGCTTGACCAGATCATCTCGTAGTAGAGGGTCTTTAGCAGTCTGTCTGCTGGAGCAGCTGTCAGAACTTGGCTTGAGTCATAGGTTTGGAGCTCCTTGGATAATAAACCCGGATTTATTTCAGAGGGGTTAGTGGTATTAGACACCTAATCTGCCTGTGTGGTTTTATAAGTTGACTAATCTTGATATAGACATCCGTTATTTGGGCTCATCTCAGTATACTTACACTATAAGCTGATTATCGCTATGTGTTATTGTGGCAACTGTTTGTCTTTTTCATTCTGCATATTGTTGTGGGGTCACTAGTGGGAGATCATTAAAGACGGGCAATTAGCCATTTATGGAACCTGGCTTTATTTACAGCCGATCACTCACTGAGATAAGAAACTGTGATCCATTAAACTACTTAAGTTCTTTGTTTTGTGTCATGTTGAAGTTTTTAGTTCATGTTGTGTAACTGTACATACCTGCGTACCTCCATGTGTTACACCATGATATGTATAAATGTGTGGTTCAGTTACTTAGATTTACTTACTGATTTAGAAAACTAAAAGACATGAAAATAATATTGGTTTTCTCCTTTCATCATTGATTTTTGAGAATTTATCCCTTTATATTCCAATCAATGCTGAAGACCTTTTCACTACTATTTAAGGCGATCTGTGGCATTGATTGATCTGCTCTAGACAAGAAAAAAGTAACAGTTAAATTGGATTTTTTTTAGACCCTGTTCTAATTTCTTTTAAATCCCTTGAATTGCTCTTGTGCGCCCCTTCATACATGGTCATTTCTAAAAGGTTATTTTGTTAGCACATGAAAAAAAATATTGGCAATAGTGTTTTAGGGCTTCATAGTGATTCAAGCAATGCAAACATAATGACTTTACTGATTTGGTAAGGTTTGCCTTTAATTTCCTAACTTCTTAATGGATGTAAGGACATTTGTGAAGTTATCAGGTATTCCAGTGATTAGAATTTATTTGGATAGTGAGCAGAGATTCAATTAGTCTGTTTTTTTCTTTTGGGAGGATAAGGACTTAGAACCTCTTCACACCAGATGAAGGCCACGCTGCAATGAAAAAGAAAATAATCCAGAACATAGGTTGTCTTTGTAGGGTCTTGGCGAGGTCTTCAAGGGTGTTTTAAGGACGCAGTCGGCTCCCCGTTACATGTGACAGAGTATGATAGGTTGTGGACGATTTTGTGCATGTACAAAACTTTCGAAGCGAGGGCATGGTGGATTATTGTCTTGTTGGCAGCACCTCTGGATCCTTGTGGAGGACAGTGGCAGCCATGCACCCCTGGCTGCAGCTCTCAGCAGTCTACTGAAGGTGTTTCCTCCTCTATAGCAAACCTGAAACTGATGCTGGAGGCCTAGAAGCCACTTTATTAAGTACTAGCGTAATTTAAGAGCCTCTAGGCTAAGTCTGGTACTTTTACAGTTATCTAATGTTCATTAATGTACACTGTCCTTGATAAATAAACAAATATACAATAAACCTGTTCAATTGCTTGTTAACACAAACAGCTAATCAGCCAATCACATGGCAGCAACTTATTGCATCTAGATGTGGTAAAGACAACTTACTGAAGTTCAAACTGGGCATCAGAATGCGGACGAAAGGAGATTTAAGTGATTTTTGAATGTGGTGTGGTTGTTGGTGCTAGACAGGCTGGTCTGGGTATTTCAGAAACTACTGATCTACTGGGGTTTTCACACAAGCATCTCTGGGATTTAAAGAGACTCATCAGACCAGCCAGTGTTTTTTCCAATCTCTGATTGTCAAATTTTGTTGAGCATATGTGAATTGTAGTTAAAGTTTCCTGTTCTTACCTGACAGGAGTGTCTGCTTTGGTGTTGTATCAAAAAAACACCCTGACTGGAAAAGCACCATTAAAAAAACAATTACCACGTGCCGGTGTTTAAGGGAAAAACAAAACAAACAACAACAACAAAAACGGCTGTGACAGTTGCATTAATTCTTCAAATTTACCCAATTTATACTAAGAGTATTCAAAAATTAAACATCACTGACACCTACCACCCAAGTACTGTCTGACCACCCCCTTCCAATTAAAAAAAACAAACAAACTCTCAAGTGTTTTGGCATTTGTTTCTGCTACTGTAGTTTATTTTGAAAGGGTGACAAAGTGAAAACTACCATGGGTGATTCAGAATCAGAAAACGTTATTGATCCCTGAGGAGCAATTGAGGAATCACAGAGCAGCATGAAAGCTGAGCTCATTCTTGGTGGACTCCTCCAGGGCTGTCCCTTTTCTCTGATCCTGTTTTTGGTGTTCATGGACAGGATCTCAAGGAGCAGTTCTGGAGAGGAGGGTGTCTGGTTTGGGAACCTCAGGGTCTTGTCTGTGCCTTTTGCAGATGATGTGGTTCTGTTGGGGTCTTCGGGCCTTGACCTTCAGCATGCACTGGGATGGTTCGCAGCTGAGTGGGAAGTGGCTGGGATGAGAGTCAGAGGTTGGAGATGATACTAACCGCCGACAGAGACACAAGCTGCTGTAGCTCCACCGTTTGTGTCTCCGTCTGTGCCTGAAGCTGCTCCATCTGGAGGGCACTCTGCTATGTCGGCCAACAGCTGACTGAGCTTGGCAAGGGTTGCTGCTGTTGCTTTGACATGAGGAAACATGTTGGGCGCCACTTGTAGGGTTACTCTTCCACACACACGCACACAACAGTTTGATACAATGCACTTTATTTGATTTTTTTTTCATACCCCGTCTGTTCCCAGATGTTTTCCGAAAGAACCACAGTCCTCTTTCTCTGTTCCTTCCTTGCTCCTCTCACCTTCCCCTGACACTGTTGCCACCACCCCGTCTCTCCACTGCAGCTAATCCTGAACCACACCCCACCACTACACGTGTAAGTAGATGATGAGTGCGAGCAAACATTCTGAACATTTCTTTATATTACATTTTGTCCTGTTTTATATTTACAGTATTGGAAATGAAATTTCATTTTTTCAGTTGGTTGTCTACGATTGTATAGTCAGCATAGAAAACAAACAGACAAAATATTGTATTAGCCTTATTTTCCCCCTTCTGTCCTTTTTCATCTTATAGTTTACTTTGCAAACCTAACCTTTATATCCTAAATCAGATGTTATCTGAAAAAGCAACAGATTTTCTCTTTGAAATCATACTCCAGTGCAGAGCTCTAAAACATTAGAGCTCAATAAATTGGCCATTGCATCAAACCCTCTTTTCACCGCTTACATCCTCTCTGTTGCAATGATGGTGTTATTGTAAATCTGCTGTGGAAAACATTTGCTTCTCATTTGGGAACATCGCTCAGGGTCGACTTGAGTTCGTCCAGAAGAGATGACTTCCTTCAAAGCAGTGCTCCATTAGTCTGGTATGCTGCAAAACAGAAAGTGAACTGCATTCCTCTCAAGTGTGCTGAATTATTAGTACTCAAAGGTGCTGTGAAGTCTTCCTGAGTCAAAGAGGTGTCACTTGTTCAGGATGGAGAATGTGGACATAAAGTAAACATGAAGACATCTTTTTACCGTCAGGTTATAAATTTCTGGATGCTTGGAAGTTTTAGCTCAGCTTTGAAAATGACTTTAAGGTGCCCTGATATACAGAAAATACTGACAGAAAACCTGCTGCTGTGTTGTTTAGTCTTCTTTGAGGTCCAGCTGTTGTAACAAAGTCAGAGTCATAAGGTAATGAGACACTGCACAGCAGCTGGGATCTAACATAGCATCAAATAATGAAGTAGCAGTTAAGCAGTGGTTTTTAATTTCTTTTAAATCATATTTGTGTGAATGTTGAGTCAGCATTAAAACTATAGTTTATAGTTTCTTCCATATTTATTTTGCAATCAAACTACTGTTGCACACTTTGTACTACTTTAACCATTCGTGTATGAAAGGGTTTGGCTCGATTGAGAATAGTGAACTATGACTCTCAGTGTTTGTAACTGTTACACTTTTTAAGTTGTTTAACTTTTTTGCAAAAAAAGTCCTTGAGAAATCTCTTTTTAATTCTTATAAAAACATCTGAAATATGCTTCGACAAACTGGTTCTGTTTTTGTGCTACTTTTATCTTTCAGCCACTATTGTTAATTTTGGCTTTTAAGAACAGATTTGCAAATTTCAACTTTTAACTACAGTTCTGTTTAGCTTTTGACCACTGTGCTGCTCTTTTTATTTTTTAGCTACGGTTTTGCTAATTTTTACTTGTACCTGCAGTTTTGCTATATTTAGCTTTAACTATATTTTTGCTAATTTTAGTTTTTAGCTAAAGTTTTGCTGATTTTAGTTTAGCTAAGGTTTTGATCATTTTAGCTTTTATTTCCAATTTTGCTAATTTTGTTTATTAGCTACAGTTTGCCAATTTTAAGTCTTACTTACAGTTTTGCTAATTTTAGCTTTTAGCTACTAATTTGTTCATTTTAGCTTCTTGCAACTGTTTTGCTCATTTTAGCCTTTACCTGTGGTTTTGCTGCTTTTAGCTTCTGTTTTACTTGTTTTACCTTCAACAATTCATTCTTGTCAAATTTTAGCTAAGTCATTCAGCACTAAGCATTCACACTACATTGGTTGACTAACACAAATAGTTAATTAGGGTTTTAATTAGGGTGGAGTTTGGCACCTCCCCTGTCCTCCTAACCCTACTCTAAATGAACTGGCATAGAATTCTCCAGAGCCAATATTCTGCTCAGCATTGCGGTTGTTTTAGACTTTAACAAAGCCAAACAAAATCAATGTTTGGAGTACAGTTATGATCACAGGGTGGAGGTTTTACTCGTACTTGGGCAGGTGTGGGGAACTCCCTGTGAAAAGCCTAATCCCCCTTGCATTTGGGAATCCTTCTGCAAATATGTCTGTAGATCAAACATGCAACTTCTCACTCATCTCCTGCTAAATGCTCTGCTTTTCTCTCCCTGAAAAGATGGACTACCTTCCTTTTGACAAAGTGCAGGTGAAAGGTGAGGAATTAAAAGCTGTCAGAAAGCAAAGTTAGCTTTGGGGACTTACAGATATTCAAGATAATATTAGTGCTGTTGGTGGTCTAGACCTGTGTAAATATGGCAAGTGTTGGAACATCATACGTCCAAACATGCTGCAACTTTAAGAGAATTTACAAGTAATTTCAGAACTGCAATAAATGTCTAGCATTCCTTGAGGGGTTGGATATCATCCGCCACCTTTCACACCACGGACTAAGATCCTATGTTAAGAACCAATCAAACCTTGACAATAATCTTACATTAGATCTTACAGTAGATCCCTAGATCTTGCAGTCTCTTAGTGCTCAGAGTATGTATTAGGAATCTGTACATCAGTATCTGTAAAACTGACTGAGTTAATGCCATTTTTATAATTTATAAGGTCACTTAGCTGTGACAGCCATCTTGAATATGGTTAACTATGAAAGTTAATCAGTTGTAGATTACATACAAGATATTTTTCTAAGAGTTTCATGACATTTGGCCTAGAAATTCATGAGATATGTTGCTAAAAGACAGAGTTAACTTCAACAGTTAAAGGCAAAGTTTTAAGCACGGATGTCGCTCAGTGTGCAGTGCTCAGAGTATAAGAGTATATATATATATATATATATATATATATAAATTGGGGTTGACCCTCAGTTTTAACCACATGAAATTTGATCATCTCAATATTTGTAAAATTGACTGAGTTATAGCCTTTTTTGTTTTCTAAAGTTGTTTAGCTGTTGCAGTCATTTTGAATCTGCTTGACTCCGAAAGTTTATCAGTTGTAGATGTGCATGTGATAATTACTTTCTAAGAGTTTTTTTTAAATCCATCCAGTGGTTCATGAAATATTTTGCTGACTGACAAATGAACAGTTACACACACCCACACACACAGACGAGGGCAAACGCATTATCACTTGCCTTTAACTATTCAGCAGCGGGTGATAAAGGTGTTCTTCCTTTATACAAAGAGAAACCCTCAACTGACGTGGGACCGGACTTACTTTTTGCATCTCTCACAAAAACTTTCTGCCCTCTTCGTTCCACTTTCCTTACACCTATTTTTCACCACACACAGTCATTCTGTGCATTGAGGAAAATCCCAACAGGGTAATGATGGGAAAGTTCTTTGTTCTTGCCTCTTAGTAGATTTTGTTGGTGCTGACAGACAAGACCATTAAAAACCAGGAGCTCTGTAAATCAAACAGGACACACTGGGTGTTTAATTCTGTGACAACATACCTGAAAGCTTGTCCTGACTCATTATACTTTCAAAGCTCGCCGGCACACCTCAATGTGGGAATGACACTTTTTCAACCCATCTCTATTTGAACAGGTTGATTCCACTTTCTCTGTGCTCTGCTATGGGCGTTCAGCAGCTTTTGCACCTTACAATGGAGCGCTGGATGAATGCAAAAGCTCAGACTTCAAAAACGCTTAACAAATTCTGAATACAAGTCATAAATGGACCTACTACCCCCTCTGTTTGAAGTATGAACTGATTCTGCTTTATCCTCGATAACCTGGCAGGTTGACACAAAGATGAAGACAGACTGGAATCAATAAATCTTGCTGCTGAACTCAGTGTGGTTTATATGCCACATGAAGTTTTTAAAAACTCTTCTTTACACTAATCTTAGCTCTGTCAACGCAGATTTAGGTTGAAATTATTTACTTCATTTAATCATAATGTTTCTTTTTTTAGGTCCAAAATGCTCTGAAGATTGACCAGCTCTACATGATGGTTTTTCATTACAAAAAAAGGCCATAGTTTGATTTAAAAGAATGTTGAGGTCTTTGTTGTAACAACATTGACCTTACAGGAGTAATTTATAACACCTAGTAAGGTGGTGCAGTCGCTACTTTAAAGCTCAAGTTTCACAGGTAATTTATCAGTGGGGCAGTTTGTACGCAGGCCAGCAGTTTATCTGGATTATCAAAGCTTCGTTGCTCAGGGGGTGGGGGAGAACTTTAGGCAAACCTAACTTGAAATTTGGGAAGTTTTTGGTGCCACTGTAGAGCACCAGAACAACTGTGGCTAAATAAAACAAATGCTGAAGAGGAAATCTGACCTGTAAATTCTAATGGATGGATGTTGGACAGTTTTTCTTGCGTTTTGTTTTTCCACGTTAAGAAATGTTATTGACTCTCTACTTAGAACCTGAGTCAGATTTCCTGACTCTTCATGTTTATTGCTTCATGCTTGTTTTGCTTTTATTTTTCTGCAATTATCTTTGCTTGTACTGGAGATGTAATAAAGTGGAGTAATAGCTGAAATGTTGGTAGTGTGATGGGCAGATTTAACTTCATGCTGACTTTGTAAAACTGAAGAATGTTGGTCAGCTCTTCCAGCCAATTACAAATTGATTTATTGTAATATTTCGATAAAGTCATAGTCAATAAAAACCATCATTATTGTTGCATCAAAACTTCAGAACCTCATTCAGTTTTGCTCCATCAGATGTATTAATCCTGGTCTTTGTATGTGTTGGAGCTGCAGAGAACAGGATGTGAAGGTGCCTTCTAAAGACTCGCCCAGTTCTACCAGTCTAGTAGGTGTTCAGTCACGCATCAGTGACCACAGCTTGCTCTCAACACCCCCTGTTCGTGTCAAAGAACAAAAGCCACGGGTGTCCCCGCAATCCATAGCCGCTGGGGCAGCCAGGCCAACACCTCTAAAGCAAACAGGCTTCCCCGCTCTTTATAAGAGCAGCATAATGCTCAGCCTTTGTTTCCTCCAAACCTCCACCCTGCTCCTCCTGCGCCATAACAGGTGACGCTTCCAGTTGTTTTTTTTCACTCATTGTTCCTGCATTTCCAAAAGCCCATCTGTTTGTCTATGTGCCCTCCTGACTTTGTTGGTAACTTTCTGTAAGTGCACTCAGCAAACCGGCATGCTTTTATTTTGTGTAGTGTGATGAATGCATGGCTTAGTAAGCAGCATTCGTGTGTGTGCTTATGTTTGTTCAGTTACTGTAATGAAGGGACGTGTGATCTTCATGTGGTACGTGATATTGCTCTATCTCTGCTCTGTTTTGCTGCTTGTAATGTGGAAAAAAATAGCATTTACACACAGGAAGGGATGCACTGATACAGCGTATTTTCAAACCAAGTACAAGTGCTTACGTTTGAATGTTTGTCCATATAGAGTATGCATTAACAAAACTTGTTTTACACATTTTTTTCCTTTATAAATAATGAAAATTAAAATAATTTGTCCCAACTCCCCACCCCCATGTTTGTTTTCAGCACAACAGAGGCACCGTTCCTACCCAACAACATTGCTCAAAGCTGAAATATAAAAAATATTAGGAAAACAATAAGGCAGTGGACAGAATTTCATTCACTCACCTCTTTAAAAGACATCCAGCTCAAAGCAGCAAGACTGGAGATGACAAAAGAGATCACTGTTATAAACCATTAGCCTAGCATTAGCTTAGCATCTTCTGTCAGCAGCTGTTACATATTAAACAGCTTGTTAAGCAGCTGATAACTAACAGTGAGTTTTGACCATATCCACTCTCCCCATTTGATCCTCTCTCTTCATAAAAGTGTAGATTGATTATGGCAACCAGCAGGATCGACTCGCTGCTGATTCTTTGGCCCAAAAAAAACATCTCATGCTTTCTGCCAACTTTATTATAAAACAGTTTGGGATTTAGTCTGATTAAACAAACAAAATCCTGGTTGAGTCCTTTGTTACAATTTCAAATTTGAGACTTTTACCCCAACACAAACACTTTTTTTATGCAGCTTGAATGTTTCAGATATTATGCTGTGCATGTTTCTGTGAACAAACTTCTATTTTCCTTTAAGCAATAATTTTATTCATTAAAGAAATTTTAAGAATGGGCCTTTTATACAAAGTTTTTAAACAGTGGATTCAATATTGAGGCTTAAACTGATGACGAAGCTCTCCTTTAAACCATTATTACACCTCTGAAGTTTAATTGTAAGTGTTGTAACATGTATTAATAGGATAATTTCCATTTACTGCTTTTTGTAGGAAAGCCTGCCAATAAAAGGACCAAAAACTAAGATAGGAGGTTGTTGTGATTTAGCATGCCCTAATGGTCAAAGTTTGCTAAGCTTTGGATTGGGCTTTAAATTTTGACATTAAAAAAGTGGAAAGGTTCAAAGCTAGTAGAAAACATTCAAGAACTGCATCCTGAAAATTGTAGATCAGTTGGAGAAACTAAAAATTGGATCCTTCTTTTTTTTTTTTTTTTTTTTGTTTGTTTGTTTTAACTAAAACCACATTGGTTCTTTGCTCAGAGGCCAGACCCACTTTAGCCAGTCATTGCCATATTAGGGGAAACAAGTCAGTGTCTTCCTCAACATGTGTCTTTGGTTTGGTTTTCATTCAGTTGGATCAAAATTCTAGCAGGCGTTTGTCCCTTTTGTAAAGAGTAGCCCTTGTATAATTGAAAGGCCGTTTGGGTCCTAAATTTCAGAAATTCACCAAAAATCATAAGTTTTTCAGAAAGTTTGGAAAATATTTTTCAACAACTGGTTATAAGTTATGTACATGCACAATTTTTTAAATTTCCGTCTTGTTAACAATTATTAAAATAAAAAAAATGTTAATCATATTGGGTGGCACAGCAGCATAGTGGTTAGAGCTGTCACCTCCCAGCAAGAAGGTTGCAGGATCGCATCAAAAGGTATGACCAATGAAGCCAGAAAAACATCCTTGCCCATCTTCATAATGATTGGAAAAACTGTTGCTGACTTCCTAGCATTTAGTTATTTACTGAAAAATAAAATACAATTTCAAAATGCCAGAAGTTTGAGCATCAGAACAAATTGGTATAAATCAGAGAGTATGTCCAGTGGGTGCTAGCTCTGTAGGAGAAATGTTTGATTTTTTTAAAAAGATTTTTTTGTAGTGCATCATCCACAAGCCACGCCCACTTTTGCCAGTCAAGTGGATGATTTTTGTTATTTCTTCCCTCATTCTCCATTAGTCTTTGGTTACTCATAGCTAGAAAAACACAACCTTGTGATAAATTAGTTGAGGAAAAGTGGTTGATCAATGGAATGTTTGTCTAACTGTTTATGTTCTGCTTTAACCACACCCACTTCATCTCTTGTTCAATGAGTAAACAACCACAGGTCTCTGTTCTACCCTCTATTTGCCATGATCCTTTACCTGTGTTTAGCAAAGAGAAGGCTGTTTCCCTACCACCTCATCACCCTTACGACTGTGCCATTGATTTATTGCCCAGAGCCCCACTTCCATCAAATCAACTCTATAACCCGTCAAGACCTGAAAAAAAAAGATCATGGAAAAAATACATCAGGGACTCATTTGCTGCTAGGATCATCTGTCCGTCTATATTGTCTTTCAGTGCCGGGGTTTTCTTTGTTGAATAAAAGGACAGGACCCTCTGTCCATGCAGCAACTATCAAGGTTTGAATAACATCGCAGATAAAAACAAAAATCTACTGCCTCTGATTAGCTTGTTTTATTTATTTTTTTGAGCAGTTGCATTATGCCAGGGATTTTACCAAATTGGATCTTTTGAATTTATATCATTTCATATGCTTTTGAAAAGATGATGAATGGAAGATGGCTTTTAAATTTCTGTTTGGCCATTTTGAATATCTGGTTATGCCTTTTGGACTAACCAATGCCCCAAGTCAATTATAGTACTGGTGTGGTTTGTAACCAAAGGACGTTTTACTTACAAAAAAAGACAAATAGTGGCTGGCAAAATGTTTGAGTGGCTGGTAAAAAATTTTCTCCACCAAAATTTTTACTGTCCACCCCTGGTCAGACCACAAGAATTAGCCTACATGGACTTGCACCGTTGGATCTCTCTTACCTGCTGCAGCCTTATGCTCCTTCACGGGTACTGAGCAGCTGTTATTGGTTGTCCCAAAAAAACAGGATGAAGCTCAGGAAATCGGGCTTTTTCTGCTGTGGCACCTAAACTGTAGAACAACCTGCCCTCTGACATTAGACAGGCATCTTCACTTCCTCTTTTTAAATCTCTTTTAAAAACGCATCTGTTTTCACTGGCTTTTAATACAGTTTGAATTATGTTTTTATACTCTTTTTTTTTTTATACTCTTATGCAACTTGTTTTCTGTTTACTGTTTATATTTCTGTGTTTTAAATTTATTTTGTTTTAATCTCGTTCTATGTTTGATGGTTGGCGTAAATTGTGAAGCACTTTGGTCAACTACTGTTGTTTTAAATGTGCTATATAAATAAAATTGACATTGACATTGACATCTACAGTCAGCCAAACGTCTCAATTCCATGCAGGATCAATGGTCCTTGTTTTTTGCTCACTTCCAGTTCACTATCACTTACTCTCCAGGTTCTCACAGTGTCAAGCCTGTTTTCCTATTCTGATGATCCCAAGACTTCAGAAATCAGGATTTCAGTGTTGTCCAGTTTCCTTCTCCCTTTTCTATGTTGCAAGAAGAGAGACTGCAGACTTGCTGATCTTTGTCGATGACCTCATTCTATATTTACGTCTGAGCCGAATCATTATTTTTCATCGGACCGTTAACGTCACACAGCATTTGTTCTTGTTTCAGCCTTCCTCCAAAATCTCCGTTGATCACAATGGGTTGGCGGTCATTTCTGCATTTCTTGAAGTCCAGAATCAGTTCTTTTGTTTTCTTTTCTTTGTGTTAAGGAATAAGTTATTAACTGAACACCACAAGGTCAGGTTTTTCATCTTGTCTCTGTATGTTGATTCATTTACTTCTGAAATGAGACAGACCACTGTGGTGTCATCTGCAAAGTTTATGATGGAGTTTGTGGGGTGGTAGAGTGACCAGTCATGTGTAAAACAGGGAACTCAGTGCCCAACCCTGTGGGGAGCCAGTGATGAGAGTGACAGCAGAAGATACTGTAGGTGGGGGATCAACCTAAGAGCCTTTGGGCGGTTGGTGAGGAAGTCCATAATCCAGGAATACAGATGAGAGGAGAGGCCGAGGTGAAGTAGCTTCCTGATAAGTATGTCCAGGATGATTGTGTTGAAGGCAGAGCTGTAGTCAACAAAGAACATCCAGACACACATCCCTCTGTGTTCCAGATGTTGAATAACTTGAGTGGAGCGCAATGGTGATGGCATCTTCTGTGGACCTGTTCTCCTTATAGGTAAATTGATGGACGTCAAAGGTGGGAGAAAGACTGGATGTTATGTACCTCAGAAAAGGTCTATTTATATATTTTGACAATTGGAGTGAGAGCAACAGGTCTATAATCATTGAACCATCCTGCTACCCTTGGGTCAAAATGACCTCAGTTTTAATACTGAGACCTCAGGGGTCATTTTGACCCAAGGGCAGCAGCAGGGTTAAACTGGCTATGGCTGACTGCTTGGAGACTGGGATGAAAGTGGTTGATTTTAGGCAAAGTGGAACTTCAGCACTGTGCATCTGCAACAAACTGATTGAAGATGTTAGTAAAGACACCATTAAGTTCAGAGATACAGGCTTTGAGCACCTTTCCAGGGATGCCATCTGGGCCAGTAGCCTTTCTTGGGTTCACTGCTTTGAACCGTTGTCTCACTTTATGTTCCTGTACAGTCAGTTGTTTGTGACAGAGTAACATGTGAATTGGTGGAGGAGCCGCTTCCAATCTGGCAAAGAACCAGTTAAGCTTTTCTGCCAGCTGAGGAGCTAGGTGCAAAATGCTCACCAGCCTTGTCTGGAAATTGTTATTGTACAAGGTCTATATCTTTAGATATTAGAGCATGTAGGATGAACTCTGCTCTCTGCTGCTGAAGCAAGCCGGTGTTTTTGAAATTCTTAACCAAACAAAAGTTGCTGAGCAACATAACAAAAAGCTTGTAGTGCTGATTGATGCTGCAGTGTTTGGGATCAGGAAAAAAAACAAGAAAAAATATTTAAATTATCATTGTTTAAGAAGGGGCAACACAATAAAGCTGCAGAGTGCATATTCTTCCATTATCAACAGTATTCTCTGCTGTTAACTAGTACTATTAAAAATGACTTCCCTTATGTTGATTAAAATGATAATCAAAATTGCATATGCAAACTTTTTTCACCTGCAAATGTAAAGTATAGCTGCTACAAACATTAGGAATTTGTGGTTTTATTCCATTTTCCATCACAACTGTGTTTTGTGTGTTTTTTCTAAAAGGACATGCATAACTTAATCTGACCAGTTCTTGTTCTCTTTTATTGACTGTAACATCTAAAACACAAACTGTAATTGTGTTTAATGTTCATGAAAAAAGAAAGATGCTTTATCTTTCCTGCTGGATTTTCTGATGTATTTGATATACATTTTTTCCCCTTTTCCCAATCTTGATCATCATTGCGACTCTGGAAAGTCAACACTGGAAATGTGTAAATTAAATTTCTTAAAGGAGTCTTCTGTCTGATGCCCACAAGATAGCTAAAGTATTCTTGCCAACATTTGACAGATATTTGTTTCAGGGGACTGTTTTGGGGGGTTGAAAATTTTCCATAGACTCATACTCATTCTGTGTTATGTGTCAGTAAGTCATATAGCATTTCTGTGGCATTTTGCTTTAGCTGCTTACCTATTTTTGCTAAATCAGAGTTCGGTGCCTTTATGAACACAAAGATTCATGGGACTTCAGGCACAACATCTCTTGGGTATTTAGAGATTTTGTCCGCACAAATGCCACTCACTGGATAAATCCCAGTAGATCAGCTGTTTCTGAAATACTCAGACCAGTTGTATGACACCAACTACTACACCACATTCAAAGTCACTTAAATCCCCTTTCTTCCCCAGTTTGAACTTCAGCAAGTCGTCTTCACCACGCCTACATGCATAAAGACATTGAGCTGCTGCCATGTGATTGGCTGATTAGCTATTTATGGTAGCAAGCAATTGAACAGGTGTACCTAATAAAGTGGCTGGTGGGTGTATATCCTATATTACATCAGTATACATCTTTTAACATTTCCAAGCCTAAATCAACACTGTTATCACATTATGTTCACTAAAATGATTTTGTTATAGAGTAGAACAGGTTTGTGTTTTCTTTTTTTTGTCTTTGTTTTTTTCTACAATGTTCAAACACTAAAATTTGAAGTCAACTGGTAAGATAAATGAGACAAAAAAAAGAGAGAGAACATGTCAGAAACTGCTGTGCTGATCCCTGTGTAGCACAGAAGCCATACTTCAGTCAGTCATGTAGGTGGTGTCGAGGTGCAGCAGCAAATAACTTAGCGGAGGTAAAGCCGTAGGATCATGAGAGTGCAAACATGATTATTGACAGAAACACAAAAGGAGGTTTAAGGTAGTCTCATCCCAGCTGTGTGAAACTTCAGAAAACACAGCCATGTGCAAAGAGGGTGGGCAGGTGATGGTGTTGCAGAGCATAAAGACACCCCTCCCATTTTGCTGTCCTTTTTCAATCGCTCATCTCCTTGGTTATTGCCAAATCTTTGATTGATAGGGCAGCTTGTGAGTATGTGTATATTCATGAATGTATTGTATTTTAATAAAAACTGATTTGATGATGATTAGATTTGAATCTGGATATGAATTGGAACCATGATTTGGACTTTTTTTAGTGCCCTGAGATGATGTTTGTTGTGAATTAGCATTATGGTGCATAAATAAATGGAATTGAATTGCATGTGTGCAAACTGATCACAGGCAGCCTAATAATCCTTTTGTGACATGAAGCTGTTGGAGATGTGCTGTTTTTGCATTGCCGACCTCCTGCTTGAGTCCCTAAGCCTTATTGCCCTTGACACACTTCCCTGCTGAGACAAAAGCCACCCTGTTTGTCTGACTCGTTTTGGCCAGAGAGTGGCACTGTTTCCCTGTGTTGCCTGAGGGAACTGGAGTGATGAAGCTCTAGGACTTGTGTTGTTAGGTTGTGCTTACTGTATGTCAGCAGCAGTTTCTGAAGTTAGTTCTGCTTGTTTGCTGTCCCGACACAGCTGTAAAAAAACTAACTTATGGACAGAAAAGTGCTGCTATTGTTTAGTTTGTCCTGTCACTTTTGTTTTGGTAATCTGTCCAAACAGATTTACTGTTACTACAGTTTAGTGCACCAGAGAATGTTGAAAGAAGTTAGCGAGGCAGCCGAGGCTCCTGCAGAGTTGTCATTTATAATGGAACAAGCAGAGCATTTCCAAGCCTAAACCAACACTGGGAGTGCTGGGGTTGAACCAGTAACAATACCAACTAGCAGGAAAGATCACAGCACTGTCTGGCCCTGACGCTGCCCTGAAATTCTTTGCTGTTGTGCCATTACCACACAAACATATAGAGAAAGATTGTAGGCAGATTGCTATATTTTGCTCATGATGCCTTTGTGAAAAGCTTACTTTGAATATTACCAACAGAGACAGAATCACAAGGGTTTGCCTTTATGACTCATAATGTATCACTTCAGTTTGAAGTCACCGCAGTGTTGGTTAACATCCAGGAAAAGTTACTGTTTTTGTTTTAAACTACCTACAATATATACTCTTGAAATGTTTTAGACACTACTAAATTGCTTTACAGGCAAGTGAGAGGCTGTAGTTTGTATCAGCATTCACAGTGTTTACCTATTTTGTTCTATTTTCTATCAATTTCCACATCAGTAGGCAGTCAAGTTAAACACACAGAGCATGAACTTTAAAGCCCACTCCACTAGTCTATGAATGTGAATTTTCAGATGCTTGATGTTCATTAGCTGGTCGTCACAGCATTTACATCTCCTACCAAGAGTCTGTATCTATGTCTTCTTTAAAATAATTTATTGCTCAGATTGCACATCAGTCTTCTTTCAAATTTTAATGCACATCTGTGCAGCAACCATCAAAGCAAAGATGTTCGATGAAAAGAGATGTTGAAGTTTCTTCCGAGACAAAATGAACTGCAAAATTTAAAGAAAAAAAAAAGGTACATTTTTCATTGCAGCCTTGCTGAATTCTGAGTGTTTGCAACCAAATGACCCGTGAGCCGCGTGTTTATGAAAATCACAGCTTATTTTTTTGTGCTTGACTTGCAAATTTGCATTCCTGGCTGTGTGCATTATTTTGTTACCCACCTCGACTCATTTTTTTCCCACCTTGGCAGCCTCCCCGACGTTTATGATTTAATTTGCTGGAGTACACTTTTGAAATGAAGCTTTGGACTAGTTTTTTTTCAATTATTATTATTTATCATCAGCATGGTTTTGAGATATTGACATTGCCTTGGTTTTCTGTCAAAGGAGAACTCCAGTGCAGATGTGAAAATGCAGCTCTAGTGCTCTACGACAATATTGTGACTATTTTAAAAGAAATTTTGAACATGTTCAAATTATTTGAACATGTTCTATACTCGAGCAAAAGGACTGTGCGCCTCGGTGACTTGTGAGTAAGATGAACCACCACAAAAGTCCCAAGATATTCTGGAAACTCCCTCATGAATGCCATTCACCAACATTCACAGCCCAGTGAGATACTATCTTTAGGCCCTTTGCACAGTGGGTAAGAATCATGCTACACTGTAAAAAAGAATCAGCCGGAACATGGATGGTTGTTGCGTCTTGGTTTGGTTTTCAGGCACATGTTGAGACCTCGGTGAGTTCACCACTATGGGTTATCAGTCCCCAAAGAATCTGAGCATGCACCAAGCTGCTGTAGCCTGGTAGTATCATTATGGTGGCAACATGTCAAGGTCCTGGTAGGAGAGTGCAGGCATGTAGTGATAATCAATCCATTACAGGTGGCCTGTATACACCAGCCTGTTTTTTTTTCTTTCTTTTTTTAACCAAGAGTTTGAAACAAGACTGGCCACACTGGCCTCACTCCTAGACTATGACTGTGATTGTAACAAGGTCATGGGAACAACCTAGCACACATGTGGCATCTGTGGTAGTAGCAATATGCTGATCTTCTAACGTTTAGCCACATTCTGTCATGGTCCGAGAGAATTGTGCCATGTGAACGTACAAAGCAATTTGAGGTTGTTGAAGAGTGTCTCGGGAACATGGAAAAAAGCAAGGAAACGTATTTGGTACTAAAACCAGTCTGGCAGCCACCTGATTGCTTTCCCATTGAAAGAGGTTTTCCAAATTTGCTACAGTACACCCACATTCTAATAGGTCATGGAAACTTATCTGGGTCTGCATCAAAATCAGACTCTAAACAACATTTTGCTTGTTTTGGATAAGTGCATAAATCAAATTTTTGGCCAAACAAATATGAGTGAAGAGGCTGCCTTCAGAAAGAATTTGAAGTGACAATTGTCCGTTTTTCTCAGAGATAGATCAGGTATACAGAGATGAGAAAGTAGGATAGTTATTCTTTAAAGCTGCTTTACTTATTCTTTAACAAATCACCTCCATAACTTTTATTGCACAGACAAAATGAAACTACAATTTTGCTTTAGAAAAGACTACAACTTAGTCCATTTGTTCAACTCATTTACTCAGAACGATGTTCTAGATCAGATATCTTTAGATCTTAATATAAACCATACTGAAACCCTAAGAGGAGAGCTTCAGAACATCGGACATTTTTTTTTTATATGATTGTGCAAATTTGTATGAAAGTTAAGGTCCCTTATGGAGTTTCTTGTGTACATTCTGAATAAAAATTAATTGGTGATGTCTCCAAAGGTGCTAACTCCTGAAGCGTAGAAAATCAAACAGGAATGCAAAATAAACATGTAATGTGAAGAAAAACATTTCACCTTTCACTCACCTAGAAAGTACACAGCAGTTCGAGGAACATGAGCAGAAGTGATGCGACTGTGCTGCACAGCAAACAAAGGAGTGGAGCCTAAACCTTTAAAAAAAAATCTCAGACTGCAAGGCCCGTGGGTGTCAGGGAGAGCCCTACCTCTCACCTTTTGAGTTGTGTTTGCTCTCACATGTGTTTGCCTGCCTGCCTGTGTGTGTATGTTTGCTCATAAGTTGGATAAAAGTGTAATGTTTGCTCTCTTAGCCTGCCTGACAGCTGTCTCTCAGATAAAGCCCTATCTAGTTCGGGCCTTTCACCAACACTGAGTGCTAATAGAAAAGCAAGATTTGAAAGGAGAGTTAATGTAAGAGAAGTCATTAATTTGCTGGCAGACCTTTGCATTCACTGACTTTGAGAAATGGGCCATCATTGATCACTGTCATTGATTGTCTTCTGATCCTACAGCACAAGTACTTTGTTTAAATTTGCGCAACGTGTTAGAAATCTTAAACATGACACTAATTTGCACCCTTAATCGCAGTAGAGTTTGATTACTTTAGAGTCATCAATAATCTTAAATGCACTGCTGATCCTTTTTGAGTTCTTGGTGTAGATTCACAGTCATCTCTTGTGAGCCAGGCTAACAAAGACCCTAATGACTCTCCAGTGGAAGGGGAGTGAGATTAATCTGCATGTGAATTTGAAGTTTAAAGCTTAGAACTCCACAGTCTCCAATTTTGAATTGTATTTGTCACTGTTTTTTTCTTTTCAGTCTCTGACCCCTCTAGTTCATACAGTAAAACTGACACAAGTCTGTAGTATTAAGTTCTTTGAATTGAACAGCTGAATATGTTTTTCTTTTACTTTGGAATGGGTTTTACTCTACAGGTCAACACTGTTAATGACCATTTGGCTGCAAAAAAGTTAGATTTTCACTTGTAAAGTATGTGGAGCCATTAGAGTTAAAAAGCAAAAAGAGAATGCACTTCCATTTTCAGACGGAAATAAATTTCAGTTGCATTCTCTTTGCTGGCTGTAAACAAACAGCTCATATTTTGGTTTAGATTAGTTTACAGAGTTTATTGCCATTTGCACAAATATAGTTACAGTTCATGTGGATTGGAATTCATGTTGTGTTTTCCTTGCATTAGCTTTATAAAAGTAAAGAGGATACACATTTTTGAAGTTGAGTTTAAAAGCTGCACAGGAACCAAAAAAAAAATTGAAGAGATAGTTGAAAAAGTGCACAATTATTGCACCTATTTTTACAGGAAATTAAGTTGTCTAGGTATTATACATACATTTTACAGGAGATGTTACACATGCCTTTTTATAAAAATATGGTTTGCACAGACATTCTTTATAGTTAAAATTGCAAATTATGCTAAGCAACGTTAGGTCACTTCCTTGTCTCTCGAATGGCCACGCCTCCATTTACGGAAAACAAACCTTAGTGGTCCATTGAAACAAAAAAGTAAACATGCTTAAAAGTTGTTTTGTCACATTTTGCACCACAGTTGTTAAAAAAGAATCCACATGTGTGCTTTTGTTTGCTTCCTCAAAGAGAAAGGGGCAGTAAAGCAGAGACTTGTGTCTCCAAGCCATCTGTAGAGAAAATGAAAAATATTAACTTTGAGACCCAGCAAGTCGCCATGTTTACATCTGCAGGGACCACTTTATATAACAGGTTAGTCAGTTTTGTTGACGTCATCGGTTTAGATTTCTAAAATGTTAGTAATGAACACCTTGTTATTTTACATTTAAGTATATTTGTCCTATTCTGACTGGTTTTAAGTTTCCATGTGAATGACTGCCAGCATCCTTGTATCATCTTGTGAGGGAATCTGGCTTCATTTCACCTCAGTACCACTGTCCTCAAGATCAGGTAATACAGTACAATGTTTTATGTACATTACATTATTACATAGTGAAGAATTGCAGGAAAGTAATATGACACTTTTTTTTTCAATTTTCATGTAGATATACAATGTCTGCATGTTTAAAAAGCCATAGCTATAACCAGATGAGTTAACATATCGTTTTTTTCTCATATCACGGCAGACTGGGTTTTTACCCTCAAAGATGACTGGTTTGCTTGGAGCAGATCTTATAACCCCAACTTTTACTCACAGCAGAAAATAGCTTCCAGGGAAAGATGTTGAGGAATCTCAGGTGAAATCAAACATTCAGATTAATATTGGGAAGTACATTTAGTGGATGCAAAGTCACCCTTTAGACAAACTGTACAAGAGTAATAACAAAAAAATACATGTCACACTATCACTATATATGTATGATGTAGGTATGCTGTATTACCATTTTTTACCTTAAATGGGAATTGAAATAAAATATCAAAATGAGTTTTCATGTTTTTCATTTAGTTAAACACTATATTAAAACACTCCAGTGGTCGATGTCTCTGATTTGAAATGTTAATGACTTGTTTTTAGAGTTTTTGTCTCAAAATCTTGAAGTGGGGTGATTGTATGGATGGTGTTAGCTCCTTGGTTGGTGACGTAGAATGAGCCGCGGTCAGCTGTAGCAGGTTACTGTGGAGATACTGAGGAGGTTACTGTCTCACTGTTTATCAATGAAAATGGAAGCTGAAGAAGAAGCAAGTTTTGTTGGGAAGAGTACCGATTTGAAAGGACGTTTTATTGTGTTTTTTTTGGTTTGGAGTGATGCTGTTGGGAACTCAAACCCCACATTTCACAAGAGGAACCCCCAGCCTTTACAGTGATGTCACACAGTCTTCAAGGAGTTTCCCATCCCGACAGCTAGAGGCGTCCGGTGCTGGTCAGATGGCGGGAGATGGTGGGTATCTCATTAACTGCACTGTCAGTCAGCAGACTTTGGGTTGTAATTTTCACCAGGAGCTGAACTAACCACATCCATCCAACTTTCTTGTCCTTTTGGAAGCTGAGGAATGACACAGCTGTTGGAGTTTTGGGTCAATTTACACAATTAATTGCAATGCCTTTGTTTAGTTCACCCCCACACTATCTTTATTTGCTATTTACTGCCTTGTTTGTGTTTCTGATACGTCACACTTCCGAGTGATCACAGAAAAAATGCCAAAGAGACTGGCAATTTTCTCGATCTTTGATTATTAATTTAAATTTGTGTAATTTTTTTAAAATAATAGACTCTGAAAACAAGCGATTTTTACAACTTTGTTTTGATTTTTGTTAGCTTCAAAACACTTTTCATTCCTCCTACAATACTGGTTAAAAATACAGTAAGAAAGAATAAGATAAAGATGGCACAGGTCGTTTTCAATAAAATTCATCAGTGTTTTACAGAAGCGGTGCACAGAAGCGTAGATTCCACACCTTGAATAGGCCACTTCCTGTTGGTTTTCTCAAGTCCCTGCGTGATGAAATAGAAAACAAAAATTGACTACAATTAACAAAAGTGAAGTGAAGTGAAGTGAAGTGAAATTTATTTATATAGCACTTTTCAGCAGCAAGGCGATCCAAAGTGCTTTACAACACAGAAACAACAACAGAATCAAATACAGAACAATCAGGTACAGAATCAAAAACATCAAAATCAAATATAGAAATACAGAAATAAAAAACATCAATCAAAATCAAAATAGTGCATGTGTATGCTGCCTTGGTAAGCATGTCAAGTAGCGTATTGTTCAACAAAAACAGATTGGTAAAACAGTTGTCTTGCAAACTCCACAATTTCTATTCCATTTAAACACATAACCAATATATGTATAAATATGTGTAACAGAAAATCAATATATTTCCCAAAAAATATAACTGACCTTTTTTATGTGACAATTCAGACTGAATAGCTTATTTTGCTAAAGTACATTACTTGTATGTGTTTTCACAAAAGGTTCATAACTCACAAATTCTATTTATATACAGTTTGATTTACCCTTTGTTATGTGTTTTTGTCTCACCTTTTTTACTCTGTACTTTGAGTCACATCAGCATACAGTTTTTTATGTTTGTTTTGTTTTCTTTTTGGTCACAGCAACTCAAATTAATAATGACCTACTATTAGATGTTACTTAGCCAACACAATTAAGTTTAAAATAGATAATAAATAGGTGCATGTCTTGCCTGATACATACCTGTTCTGTTTTAAGAAATGCAGTCTGGATGTGGGAACATAGGAACAAGTTTCTAGTCTAGGAAAAAAATAAGAGAAGCATATCTATACTTATAATATTTTTTTAATATGGCATTTTTGTTAAATGCCAAAAAAAAACAGTGAGGGTTTTGAATTAATTTTAGTCGGACTCCTTCCCTAAGGTCGGTTTGCCATGGGAGACCCTACCAGGGGCTAATGCCCCAGAGGACGTAAATTCTCAAACCCCTTCATCATGTTAGATTGTCAATTCTGTGGAGGGGGACATAGAGGTTGAACACTCTAAAGAATAAAACAATGCAACTTTTCTAGAACCATTTTCCTGTTGTCTCTTTGCTCCCAGAGTACTTAAATAAAACTCTCACCCTACTGTATATGAATGGCTGGTATTACTCTGTCAGAAATGCAGTTTGTTTTAGTTGCCTTTTACGCCTTTGGTGCAGCCTCTGACTTTATTTTATTTAATTTTTTATCTTACAAATAGTGAGACCAGAAGAAAATATGATATTTGAGTGTCGATCAACCTAAAAACAATTTGGTTTCTTAGTGCATCCATAATGCATTGTTGATATTTTCTTTCTCAACAGCTTTCTCTGCTGTTAGCCACAGTATTTATTGTTTCAAAATGTAAAATTGGTTATTTGGTGTTAAGGGGGGCAATATTGAAATAAAGGACCGTAATGCTGTGAAATGTAAGGATGAAAGCATATCAACCCAAAACAATTTTTTTATTAACAAAAAGCACCGCAGGGCCGGTAATCCAGAAACCGCCTCAAAATGCTCTTTCACAAAACAGTTCTGTAACATAGCTGCACCAACCAGTCCATTTTTATGCTGCCTCTAGCCATTCAAAAATCACTGATGGAGTCGCCCACATGCCGCACAGACATGAGCTTTCAAAAATAAAGTGAGCATTGTGGAACCAAAGAGGCGTAAAGCAGAACTCACCTACATTAACATGGAGTGCAATGCATTAAATGTGTAACAGATGTCTCCCTCGTATTGTTTTCAAAACATGATGAATTAACTCAGTTTAGTGATTCTCTTTGTCGTGAACTTTTTTAAAAACGAAATACAAAGTTGCTTTGCGTCAAAAATAATCTTCTCTCGGTAATAAATCTGTTTGTTGTTGTTTAATCCTGGGACTGAGTGGTCACACAGGCCATATGTCATCACTTGAGCCACAAAGCCAGCTTACCTTTTCACATGTCGACCATTTTGGCTCTGTTACTATCTCAGTTTGTGGCACAAAGGTGCATCAGGGGAGGGTTGACATTAACCCCCTTAAGGCATCGGTCCATTCAGAAATCACACCAAGGCAGCCAGAAGGCGTCTAAGTCCGGGCCGAGCACTCCACTATCTGCTACAGGACCAATTTCTGGCCAGAACTTTAAATGCTATGAACCTTCTCATCTAACCAGACAATATGTCTGATAAATTAAAGCTTCCACCTGGTAACTAAATAATTAGATTAAAATCTGTTCATTTCTTTGAGATGATTCGTCTATGTCAGATTTTATGATAACATGTTTATTTGAGGGCAGCATGGTGGCTAGCTCTGTTGCTTTACAGCAAGAACGTTGCAGGGCTTGAAGTTTGCATGTTTGTTCTGTGCAAATTTAGGTTTTTGCTGGGTTCCCCACAGTCCTAAAATGTGTTAATTGGAAAATTTAAACTGGCCTTTGGTGTGTGTCTCTGTGTGGCCCTGTGATGGACTGGCGATCTGTCCAGAGTGTACCCTACCTAATGACGAGGCTGAATTATTGACTTATATTACCTTACTCATCCTCCTCATTTTCTTTACCCGTTTCTCTTTTCTGGGTCGTAGGGAGCTGGTGTCTATCTCCAGCAGTCACTGTAAGAGGTGGGGGACATCCTGGACAGGTCTCAAGTCCATCACAGGGCCACATAGAGACTAATGAGACAAACGACCATTCCCACTCTCACTCATACCTAGGAACAATTTTAGAGTTACAAATTAACGTAACATGCAGGTTTTTGGTCTGTGGGAGGAAACCGGAGTAAACCCACATGTGCATTGGAAGAACATTCAAACTCCACCCAGAAAGGCCCCAAGTTGGGAAGTGATCCTTCTTACTGGGATGTGACAGCTCTAACCACTGCACGCTGTGCCACCTATATTACCTTACTGGTAAATAATATTGGCTAGTAAATAGATATAAAGTAAAAGATAGATATTTATCATGTTCTTAATCTTAAATATTGATATCAGTTTCTGCCTGGAAACATATTTTTGGCATTTTCCTCTGAACAAGTAAAAATGTCAGATTAATTTTTAAGCTGAAATGTTTTGAGGTCAGCAGATTTTTTAGAATGGTTCCTCATGGGACTACATGTATTTGCACAAAGGTTCTGGCTCTGCATTGTCATCTTCTTGTCCAGACACTTATCTGTAGAAGCAAAGCAGTTTGGTGTTGAACTTTTCCTTCCTCTCTATCACATACAGCATAGTGTACATGCTTGAGCTGCAGCAGACATACTGTCTGTTAATTTCCTGAATGTGTAATTATATCAGGATGTTGTTTGTCCTAGCAGAAATGTTGCTAGTCATTGTTTGGGCTGTGTGTGTTTGTGTGAGATGAGTGCCAGCGATAGCACAAACACGGAGCCAAGGTTTGCTATCTTAGCTATCTGAGATAGGAGTTTGTGCTCCCTGTGACTTCTTCACATAACAACCCCTTTCATGCAGCTTCTTTTTTTTATAAATGAGTAAGATGTGTGGTGCCAAGTTAAAACATTTTAAATCTGATTTATTTTTTTCTTTGCTAAGGAGAAACCTCAGGAGAAAGTGTGCTTGCAGGTTGAGCGGATGTTTTTCGAACACAGAAGGCAGACAGAGATCCTATCCAGCCAATTAACTGTAATTGTGCTTGTTTGGAGTTCATTTGACGAGTAGTAGGGCCTGTAGGAAGAAGGCAACGGAAGGGGAGGTGTCATCCTCTCACATCAGACATGAGGCTCTGGGAGCAGGAGGAGAGGAGGTGAAAATGAGTTTAGGTCACAACCAAAGGGGCCTGTGAGATGAATGTGATAAGTTTCCCTGTTGTTGTCCACCCTTCCTGGCCTCAGTGATGATAATCACTTTGCTTGTTTTGCCTCCACTGCATCATGATAGATGCCAAAGGGCTTTATGAGACGACTCTAAACTTTAAGTGATAAAAGACAGACAGCCAGTTCATAAAAGGAAGAGACCATGCTCTGAGACAGACTTACCGGAAACTTACTGAAATGTGGTGTTTTCTTTGTACTAACCTCCATTATCTCTAAAACTTTTCAATTCCTTATTCATCACTTAAAATATGTTAATCTGCTTTTAATTGTGCTTTTTTATCCTAAACAAAAGGGACATTAGTCTTTCGTCAGTGTAGATTATGTACTTATGTTCCTAACAAAGTGCTTATCAGATTGCTTAAGAGTGTAAAACCCAGTTTTGAATAGATGAGATGTCTCTGGAAATTTTCTTTTACCCCTTAAAGGATTCTTGCTATAAGCATACAGTTGCAGTCAGAAGTTTCCATCCATTCATCATCGACATAAATGTCATAATAATTTGAGGCTTTTAATGGTTTAGAAGTGGAGTTTTTTGTTTTGTTTTATTTTTTATTTTTTCCATGATGAATGCCTTTTACAACATACACCTTTAATTATACAGTTTATGCTTTTAAAACAAGAAATTGCTACACAAATTAGAATTTTATTTAGTTTTTTCTTTAATCCTTACAGGGTTACAATAATACATATAGGCTTAAATATATTCATACACCCACACTAATAGTTGATAACATGTCCCTTAACAGGTTGCACCTGGTTTTTTGTAGCCATCAATAAGTTTCTGGAATAATTCTGATTACTCTTCTTGGCAGAACTTCATTTTTTTTTTTAAATATAGTCCACAAATTCTCAACAGGGTAGAAGTCAGGGCTTTGAGAAGTTCATTACGGAAGCTTAATATTAGCTTGCTTTATTCTGTCAGAAACCAGATTTGATGGGATCATTGTCACCATTGGGTGGCTGTGTATCAGTGGTTAGCTGGATGTTCGATTCCACCAGTCTGCCACATGCCAAAGTGTTTTTGGGCAAGACGCTAAAGCCCTCACTGCCTCCAATGTGTGCCCCACTGGTGTACAAATGTGATCTAAAGCACTGATTAGACTCTATAGAGTTATTTATTTAGGTTAGCTTTGTAGAGGTTCAGTGCTGTGTGGATGGGTAAATGAGGGCAGATTGTGTTGTAAAGCACTTTACTATTTTGTGCAATATCACAAGTTGATCTTGACTGCTCCATTCCTAAATGATCTTTTATTGGTGAAAATGTCTTGTTTATTTTCCAATTTGTGCACCATAACTTATGTCCGTGCCCACTCTGTATTTTTTTTTGTTTTGTTTGTATGTATGTTTTTAGTCTGATGGTGCTGATTTAAGTTGAAATTCTTAAAAAACAGCTTTCTTTTTTTCAGTCTAAGCACGCTGCTTTGTTATTTACTTCAGTTAACAAATAATTATCCTGTTAAAGACTCTACATTCTGTATCATCTTTTTAGTGTATGGTCATATGAGAGGAAGTTGTAAATCTCTGATGTACTTTGCAAAAGTTGTTTTTTTTTTAAGTAAAAAGCGGAGACTTGATATATAGTGCAAAATGATCTATATATGATTTCTGGTTTTTTTCATTGATCTTACATGGGTCAAGTGGGGACAGCTGAAGAGCTGGGTGTGGCCCCCAGGTCGTACAATGCCCATGTCTTGTCTAGCTGCGGTTTGAGGTGAAGTTAAACCATTGGAAGGTAGTCCTCTTTCATTCCTCCATCCACATTGTGTTGCGCAGGGTTAGAAAGTGACAGGTCAGACAGGAGTAACAAATGGTCATCTGCATACAGAGCTACCTTCAACTCTATATTGTTTCTAGTTATGCTGCATATGTCAGGATAAGACTGTAAAGCAATGGACAGAGGCTCTAGTCCAATGGCAAATAAAAGACTTTGTAGACATCCCTGCCTTGTAGAACGATATAAGCAAAAATATTCAGGTATTGTGCCATTTGTTCTGACAGCAGCCTGAGGGGACGCATAAAATAATCTTACCCATGAGATAAATTTTTCCCCAAATCTAAATTTTCCCGAAATAGAAAACAAACAATACTGTACTCTGTCAACCACTTTTTCAGCATCCAGTGCAGATAAAACCTCAGGTAGAGTAGTTGTGGAAGTGTTGTAAACCACATTTAATACTTTACGGAGATTATAGAATGAGTGGTTATTGAAGATAAACCCAATTTGATCTAGGGATATAATATATAATATAAGCATAAAACTTCTTCTAAGCACCTGGCTAGTAACAGGCTAATGGGATGATATGAACCACGTAATAATGAGTCTGAAGAAACATGAAAGCAATCACTTGGGTACAGCCGGTTATAAAATTCCACAAGTTTTATTCACCAGTTTTTGGATTTCAAATTTAGTAAAAGTTCACTGTTGTACTGTGATGTGATAAGATCATATTTGACTGGTAAAGACATTTTTGTATGCGTATTTGACTGTTTTGTAGTAGGGTATAAGGAATCTAAAAACACAATGCAACCTGTTTAGTTTCTCTTGTCTAGATTTTCTCTAATGGACCTTATAAGAAATAATTTTGCCCCTTCCAAAATCCTTCTTTGCTTTCCACATCAGGGAGGCTGTGACCTCTGAAATCTTATTAACCTGAAAAAAAAATGTTTAGAGACAAAATTGACAAAGTCCTTAGTCAGGAGCAGATGTCTATCAAGATGCCATAAACAGTCAAATTTGGCATTATTGCAAAAAAACCTCTCTAATAAAAGAGTCAGCCTGCTATATAAGAGCATATACATTCACAAGAGGCATTTTACATCATAGATGTGCCCGAGGACAATTATAAACCTGCCAACACAATCAGAAAATGTTTTAACACAAGCAAAGAGAATGTCTGTATGTCACAATCATTGTTTTTCCCAGTTTTCATTGTTTTCTGATTTTATGTTTATTTTGTATTCTGTGTTCAGTTGTTTTCTAGTGTGTCCTTTGCTACCACTTATTTTCCTCAATCAGTCCAGCTTCTCAGTCTTCTACTCACACCTGTTCCTTATACTTATTAGGCTCAGCTGAAACCACTTTCTCCATCAGTCCAACCCCGCTTATTCTCATAGTCCTCACTTTACCAGTCTTGCATACAGGTTTTTTCTCTTGCCAGCCTCCAGAGTCGAATCACTCTCCAGAATCTCACCACGCTAAGTTGCATCAATGTCACCAATGAAAAGCCGGTCCCATTGCTGCACCTTCCATTACTCATTCGAGCCATTAACCCAGCTCCACACTGTCTTCAAACCCAAACTCCATGCTGTCTCTGCACCTGAGTTTCACACAATAATCATACCCTCAATCACCAAGAGACTCCATGTTACATTGTGCTAAAGCTGCACTCAAGCTTGCTAGCTGGCTGAATGCCGATGCCTCTCATCCCTGCGAGAGAGTCCCATCAGAGGTCGACTCTTCTGATGTTTCAGAGAGGATCCCACCTGATGCTGACCCCTCTCACGTCCTTGGGAGGGTCCCCCTGGATGCCAATGCCGCTCACATTCCCAAGAGGGTCCTGTCAGATGCCAACACGAGTGGCGCCTGACATCCCTAAAGGTTCCACCTGAAACAGACGTCTCCCCGCCGCCTACAGTCTCAGAGAGGGTCATGCTTCTCCCTCTGCTACCTACAGCATCTGTGAGGTTCGACACTTGGTCACAGTCTTCCATCTTTGAGAGGGTCAGTGCCTAGTCAGCCTTTAGTCTTTGTGAGGGTTGACGCCTTATCATAGTCTCTACCATGTGTTTTCAAGAAGGTCTAGGAGAGCTCTTCTCCACAATGTGTCTCCTAAATAGTAATGACTGTCATCTTCCTCGTGCCTTTACCTGATGTGACGCTTTCATTCAGTCATCTGCAGTCCATGATTGCTTTTCTTTAGCCCACTGTCACCATGTTCTTTTCTGTTTGGGTGTTAATGGTGGTATTTGTTTGACCTGTCTGTGTGTAAATCCCATTTCTTTTAGACAGTTTGTTACAGTTTGGTCACATACATTGATTCCAGTTTCCACCCACTTGTTTCTTATTCGTTTTGTTGAGCATTTTGTGTTTTCAAGACATATGTCTGAGTTCTCTGTATTGACGCTTTTGGGGTCTTTGTTGGTCTACCAGTATGCTTCCTTTTGACAACCTTCCCATTTTGTTTGTACTTGGTCCAGATTTTAGACACAGCTGACTGGGAATAACCAACATCTGTTGCAGCATTCTATGAGGATTTACCTTCTTGAAGAAGATTCATAATCCTCCTTTCTTTTTTTTATTGTTTCTTGATGCCAAAAGCTTGGGATTTTCAAATTTGGGTTTTGTGGCATGTCTGTGTTTATATATATATATATAAACACACACACACAGTTATGTTCATAATAATAGCAGTGTGTTTAAAAAGGCGAGTAAACCTTAAAATTCTTCAAATAAATTGTATTTTAATTAATACAAATGCATTGGGTACACTGCACATTCTATTTCAAAGCAAGAAAACTGAAAAAAGTAATTGAATTGGGGATCAATATATTTGGATAATATTTAACAGAAAGTCAAGAAATATGATGTTAAAAAATAGCAGCGTTGACATCTTTCTTTACATTTTCTATTTCAGCACATGTCAGCACACAAGTTTTCTATTGGATTAAGGTCCAGGGTTTGTGCTAGCAACTACATTACTTGAATTCTGTTTGTCTGGAACCATGATTTTGCTTGCTTGCTCCTGTGTTTAGGGTCATTGTCTTGTTGAAACACCCATTTCCCCATCAGCAAATGGCAACGTGACTTCTTCCAGTATTCTGATGTACTCAAACTGATCCATGATCCCTGGTATGCGATAGATAGGACCAACACCATAGTACGAGAAACATCCCTATAACATGCTTGCACCACCATGCTTCCCCATCTTCACTGTGTACTGTGACTTAAATTCAGCGTTTGCAGGACGTCTAACAAACTGTCTGTGGCCCTTAGAACCAAAAACAACAATCTTATTCTTATCAGTCCAGAAAATATTACGCCATTTCTCTTTAGGCTAGTCAATGTGTTCTTTGGCAAATTGTAACCGCTTCAACACATGTATTTTTCTTAACAATGGGACTTTGCAGGGCCTTCTTGCTGTTAGCTTGGCTTCACATAGACGTTGTCTGATTGTTACAGTACTCACAGGCAATCTTAGATCTTCTTTGATCCTCCTGGAGCTGTTCATAGGCTGAGCCTTTGCCATTTTGGTTATTCTCTGATCTATTCGAATAGTCGTTTTTCTTTTTCTTCCTCGCCTTTCTGGTTTTGGCTGCCATTTTAAAGCGTGTGATATCATTTTAGCTGAACAGCCTATCATTTTCTGCACTTCTTTGTAGGTTTTCCCCTCTTTTATTAATTTCTTAATCAAAGAAAGCTCTTCTTCTGAACATTGTCTTGAACGACCCATTGTACTCTGTTTTTCAAGGACAAATGCACAGCCAGCATATGCAGCGTCACTTGCATTGATGCTTAAATAAGGGCCACCTGTTTAACACCTGTTTTATCACATAATCAATGACCTCACTAATTGAGCTCGGCACTGCTATTGTTTTGAACACACCCCTTTCAGTAAATGATTCAGTCTCACAGAATCAGCAGCATGCATGTCATGCCTGTTGGGTCTGTTGGTTTTCTATACCTTTACTAAACCTTCTAAAAACTTACTTGCAATGTAGAAGTTCAACAAAAACAGTGATTTATGTTGTTAGTGATGTGGGTCTGCTATTATTTTGTATATATATATATATATATATATATATATATATATAATTGAACAATTGAAAGAACATCTTTCAAGAGTGGTGATTCTATAATTTTTGCCAGGGGTTGTATTTACTTGAGCCTGTATGTATAATTATGACCCAGTGTGGCTAAGAGGATATCCACAATAAATACAAATCTGTGCACCCAATTGTTGTTTTAAAAAGATATTGAAGTTGTATGTTTTATAATCACACCACAAAACAGAACGAGCATAGAAAAAGAACAATTCAAGTTAATTATTTCAAACCCAAAATAACAAGACATTCATGACTATGATAAGTGGATGTAAGCCTCTGACTGCAACTTGCTGTGAGTGCCATTTCTTCAGTCTCTTTATATATGTTTCCTTGGCTTTTCACAACTCAGTGCAGCATAATGATTGCTGCACTGACTCCATAAAAACAGTTCTACATTTTTCAATTAATCAAAGTCTGTGTGATCGTAAAATTTGGGCCACTTAAAACTATTTGGGCCTTTGCAGCCTCTCAAATACAGAAAATTAAATTAGGGCCCAAAGGTGAACCAGGAAACAGGTAAGCTCAGAACTTTAAAAAAGCTTTTCTTTTGTTTTACAAAATCAAAACTAGAAATAACACTTTGCATCTTTTGAATATCTCTGATTCTCTCCAGGTGATATAATCATGTAATCTGTAAATCACCTCTGAGTTCACTTGAGTTATTTTGTGTTTCCAGCGAGGGTGGTATGTGCAAAGTGAGAAAATCTTGAACATTCAGTTGGCTATTGTGACATCTGTTCGTCATCTTCTCACACCAACGCAAGTGCAGCTTACTGTTACCTGCAAAATGAAAACAACATTGATACAGTTTAACATGTGTCCTGTAAGTGTTTCTTGCCAAAAGATGCTGTCAGAATCCTTCCTGGAGCTGTTTTGGAACACATTATGGAGATTTCAATCCAGCCTAATGGGATCACCCTTTAAGTACCCTTTCAAACAGCTATACTAACAGGATATGTGACCCACTCTTCAGCCATCTCTCCGATCAGCCTGGCCACGCTGCGTTAAGTAGACACCTGATTTGATGGTCGAGCTTTGTCAGATCGTCACAGCCTAAGCCCTGAGGGGATGAGCCACAAATCACCTACTAAGAGTCTTTAGAGTCAGAGCTGAGGACCTAAATCCTCAAGTTTACCTTTATTACCTGTGCTTAGTCCTCTTACTGTATGCTCACTTTGCAGGACACGGGGTCTTGTCCTGGAAATGCCAGCTGGTAATCCAACACCTGCTGGAAGGACACCTGGTGTCCAGATTTACTGAGATTGCGTTACAACAGCAAGACCCGTCTTTTACACCTCAGTTGCCCAGATTAAGAACAGAAATTTGATCTTTTTCTGTTTTTGTTCAAACTTTTTTCCCTTCAGCAACCAGTTTCATAACCTGCAGTGATCTACATATTTGTAAGAGGTAAAGAAAACCAGTACATTTGATAAGGCTCCTGCAAACATGTTTTTCAACTTGAACTAAAATCAGTCCTAATTGTTTCCCCACCATAAAGCTGCATGGCATATAACTCAGTGAGATGTGTTTGTGGAAGGAAAAATGTGATTTAATGTAGACATTTTGCCACCTGACATTAAAATTTACCTTGTTATCCTGTGCGCAAGGTCATGAAACCATTTTTATGTTGGCTAAAATGGGTATAACTTAGTCAGATTTACATGAATTGAAGATTATGTGGCAGTAGCTGAGTCATCCTCAACACATACTACAAGGGCTAACACATCAGCATAATCTCGCAATATTGCACAAGATCACACATAACCTCAATTACAAGGGTTGCCAAAAACAGTTCTAAATTCATTTTTCATCATAAATTTCTTGGTTTAATGCCTATGTCATTTGTATTTATATAGCATGTTTAAAAACAACACGGTTAACCAAATGGCTTTTTCTTGCTGGTAAAAAAACAATAAAATAAATTCAGAAAAACATACTTATAAACCAACAGGTACAATAAAATTGACTAAAAATAAACTGAGACAGGAAAACACCACAACATAAAAGATCTGATGGAACTCAAACTAAACTCAAAAAAGCCAATGTAAGTTTATAAGGAGTGATTTAAAAGATTCTATAGACTGCAGTATAAATATCAATAGACTGTTCCAGAGTCTGAGGGCTACCACTGCAAAAGCCGATCCCCTCTGCGCTTTATTTTAGCCCTCGGCTGCACTAAGAGCATCTGAATAAAAGATTGCAGGGCTTTTTTGAGGTTATAAAAGTCAAGAAGTTCAGTTAAATAATTGGGAGCCAAATTCTGACATAAAAGGTTGTGGGTAATATGTGTCCCTTTAAAGAATCCTAGGCCTTTAATTGTTGTCAAAACTTTTGACTAACTCTTTTTAAAACCAAAGTGATCCCAGATCAGTGACTTTGTATTCTTGTTGACCACAAGTTCTACCACAGTTGTATGGTGAACGGTGATTGCCTTTAGGATTTTTTTACTTTTTCTCATGAACCATGACCTTAAAATCATAGTATCAATACACTCCTACTAATTATTAGTTACCCTGAGTGAATCCATAGAAAAGAACTGTGATTCCTGTTTTTCAAACAAGATAGGAAGTCCAGCTGCCTCCTAGCATTTATGTAAACTATCACCTGTATGACTGAGAATCTACAAAAACATATATATATATATATATATATATATATATATATATATATATATATATATATATATATATATATATAGATGACCTGATCAGTGTAAATTCTACTTAACTACAACATTTAGTCTTTCTTGTTCTCATACTGATCTGTTAAGCGACAGATGCCAAACAAAATCAGAAAAATAATAATAAAAAAGAACAAAATAACCCCCTATAAGTACTGATAGTTTATGCATGGACACTATGAGAGCAGAGAGAATGGGACGAAACAGTTGTAGTTTTCAGCTCCACCTGGACAGAGCGTGCAAAAAGACCAAGTTGGTTGTCTTTCACCCAGCCTTTCTTTAGATACCTAATCACCCTCAAAAGGATTGTTCCTCCTTTGGCTAACGTGCCTGTCAGCAGCGTGTGATCCCCGGTAAACCGTACTTATCAGTGTAAATACTTGATCCGGACCAAGCCGGCTGCTAAACATGAAGCACTAAGAAGCTGGCTCAAAGTAGTGTGATTACAGACTTAATAGAGGACAGTCGTCTCAGTTGGATGTGTGCCACTGCCCTTTGAATCCTGCCTTTACACGACCCAGCTTCGTTGTCCTTTTGGACAAAATATAGTCATAAGAACATGAATATGGACCATTTTATGATTATATTGATGGTTTAGTTACAACTTGCTCAGTTCTATTTCTTTACAGAAGTTACTATTTTTAAGGTCAGAAAATAGACTATAAACGCAAATATTTACCTCTGTCTCTGACCACCAGGCCTGTGAAATTTGTTTGGTAAAAGGAAAAAGTTATCTATAGAAATCAATTTTGTAATAAAGTTTAACAATATTTTTAAACAGCACACCTAACATTACATCCACATATAAGACCAATAATCTCACAGACTATATCCACGGTTACATTAAAGTTTCTTTGGCTTATTTGAGGGTGTCAGAAATCAGAAAGACATGCTTGCTTGTAAAAGATAATTAACAGATCATTAGTTTTTTTGTAAGAAAACAGCACTAAAATAGATAATAAAAAATATACAGATAAAAAACAAGTTATTCAAAGTATGAACCTTAAACAGTCACCAGCAAAGGAAATGAAAACAACACAAATACAGTCTTGTTTTGAAGTGTCTGACCAAAGTTTTGTAATTTCCTAACAAATGAATTATTCATGTTTTAAAAAGCATTGTTGTGTTTTGTGTCCTCCTGATGCTCATAAATGAATTGTTTTCACATTTTGGCTTTCTTACACAAGTGTAGACGTGGACTGAATTTCCTCCCTGTTTGACACATTTCAACCAGTAGAGGGTAGAGGCACTCCAAGAGCTGCACTGACTCACTGTACAACGCAAGCTTACTGTGTGTGTGTGTGTGTGTGTGTGTGTGTGTACACACTGATCTCATACATATTCACAAGAGAACAGGAGTTAACTTCCCTTTTGTTGGCGTAATTTCACATTACCTGTTAATCAGACAGTTACTGGCTGGTTGTAACCTAAAAAGTAGAGTTAAGGTAGTTACAGTGTTCTGGCATGGTGTTAAAATGTCTGGAAAAGTTTGCATTTTCCTTTTAGCATTTTGAAGGTCTAGATAACAATGTGGGGGGAAAAAAAAAAGCTATATTTATGTTTCCAGACTTCTCTCTTCTGAAATCTAAAAATCTGAAAATCTAAGTATACTCAGCCAACCAAAGTGCTCTGTAAATACAGTTGAAACCAGATGTTTACATACATTGTATAAAAAGACAGAACCATTTTTTCCCTTCCTGCTTGACAATAAATCAGACTAAATCTTTTCTGTTTTAGGTCAGTTATTATTCCCAAAATTATTTCTGTTCCCGTATTGAATATTTGCACAGAAATAATGATCAACAATTATTTCTCATATTTCAAAAGCTTAATAATCAAATAAACATATCCCGTTTCAGCAATGAACCAGGGAGGATATAAGGGCTGGACCTTAGGCTCCTTCCCCACCAGAGAGGTGACAGTCCATGTCCCCGGAGCCAGCTTTGGTAGGCTAGGGTCAGAGCACCAAGCCCCTGCCTTCGGCTGCTGCCCATAGCAGAATGGCTCCAGGGTGGGGCCCAGGTAACCAACATCTGGGCAAGGAACATTGAGCTTCTTGTTCTTTCTGGTCCAGTCGAGTGTTGTGAATCGCTCTTTGTCTGGTCGTCACCTAGGGCCTATCTGCCTTGGGAAACCCTACTGGGTCAATTGACCGCAATAGCATAACTGTAACGCTGGAGCTTATTAAAAGGCAATGACTATAAATAATTATTTGTCGAACTGTTTATAATGTTTAAGCACATATTTTAAGCAATTTTTCTAGTAAACATATCAGGATTTCCATTTACTGCCAATCAAACTGGAGGGACTGTTTTCCCCAAAAGAAGGTGGGAGCAATGCACAGAGGTTGAGTACCCTAATGTGTTGTTCTACTCTAATGTTAAACACACACATTTTATTTGGCTAAGACTTAAATTACTAACAGCTTTATTGTTTACTTACAGTATCAATCCTTCTGTCAGTGCATAGACCAAGGCTATTCAACTAAATTGCTCAGGAGGCCACAGTTACTGAAAGCCAACAGCTCAAGGGCCAAGCATCCAGCAATTGTTGAGTTCACCCACTGGCTGGATGTGTACCAATGGCCGCCAGTTAAATATCCCTGGCATAAACTGTATGGATTACAGTCCTGATCAGATCAGATTCCCAGCTGTGCCTTTTATTGGCTCCTTGTGTTTAACTTTGAACCAGTCATTGTTCCTCATGAGTAGCATCACCTGACTCTTCATATTTGACCCAGTCAGAAGTAGTGTAGAGTGAGTCAAGACTTCCTGTTTTCAACTGATATCCTCTGCATAATATAGTTTAACATTTAGCCAGAGATTACAGTTGGTGAAAGTGAAACCTGTGTACCAGCATATATATGAAAAGTGGTAGTATGCTAAGGACAAACATTTAGAAGTGCTGGTACTGCGTAACGGTGAGTACCAGGCCACTTTGAGCAGTGGTGATGTTGTAAAACTGAGGTATTTTTGCTCAAGGTTGTCATACCATCATCATCTCTAAGTGGTCTATGCCTAATTTCTTTACATATAAATTTTTAAAAGCACTTTGCCAAAAACTTGCTCGTCATGTTACTTCTTGAGTAGAAAACTGTTTTCTTTCCTGGTTGCACAGCAGAACTCCACATCTGCATCCTTGTTTGATAACAGTAGTTTGGGATTGATTATTTATTTGTTTCCTTTTTATTGTTGGTTCACAAATACCAGAATTCCCAGAACTCTTTGTATCTGAGTGTTTGTTTCTGATGATTTTTATACATCAGTTCCAAAATCCTTCCTTTATTGCTCTCTGAATGACCAACCAAAAGAATTTATTGCAATGACTTTAAGTTTTTCAGATGCTTTTACTGAGAGCCACTTTGAAGGCACAAATCTTGTTTTATCCTGCAGATTTAGCTTTGGTTTAGACTGCTGCCAGCCAGCTGCATGTTTGATCACAGGACACAAACTATTAATGTCCCTCCACCAGAGCTTTCAACCCACGCTGTGCCCTTTTGGTCCATTACTCAACCCCCCCTCTCCTCCCCCTTCTGAGCAGTGCCCACCTCTGACAATTCTTCTATTGTTTTCTCCAGACCTATATGATTATTCATGCAAGATGAACGGAAAAAACAAAAAAACTTTACCTTCCTTTTCTTTACTAAAATGTTACAATTAGCCCTGTGTTTGTAGCACGATTGGTAATCTGGTTGCAGCGCTAAATGCAAAAACTCCCAAACTGTTCTCGCTCATTGCGTGGCAGAAGTTTTTGCATGTGGATCAAATCCAAATTATTCACTAACTGACTTTTTACAAGGCTCCAGAAAAGCCCTAATAGACTTGATATGAAATCCCCTCTCATATTTAAAGTATCCTTTTGGAGTGGTTTGCCAAACAACCAAGCCTTTTCTTTTTTACAAGAAGGCCAATTTAAGCCCATCAGTGTGTTGAAATGGACCGGCCAAGTCCAGGCGGCTGTTAGGTGGGATTATGGGATGACAGTAAGGAAGGGTAGTGTGACGCAGGGGAGAGGGGAGCAGCCAGATCTCCCCTCAATGACTTCCAGATGAATTTTAATACCCCTGTTCTCTTATTGAAGATACATACCCGGCTTGGTTAACTTGTGCTCCATAAGGGGCTTAAACATGGCTTCTTTATAATGAGATTGACTGGGGTTTTATGTGGAAGTCCAATAACATAAATTTCAATGTGCCTTTCCTGCCCTTTAATGCACCATTAAAGCTTTGACTTAAAAACTTGGACTATTAAACCAGTCAGGGATCCTTCATGTAAACCACTTTGCTTTTAATGTCAAGAGTTTAAACTTGATTCTTTTTTTTCATTTTAGCAAAGCATTTCAGCACAGAAAAACTGTTGAATAGATTGGAAAGTTGTAGTTTAAATATTTATGACCAGTACCTAATTAAGTAAAAATATCAACTTTTGTTTTTTGTTGTTTACAGATCTGGTTGGTGCCTGAAGCGGTCCACTTCTGCTCTCTCATTCATTTAAAAAGCTAAACGGACAGCGTGAGGATTTCTGTTCTGCCATTTCGTGTTTTTTTAACATTAAACTGTCTATTTTTTACCTTGTGAGTTCTTTTTAACTTCTAAACAGATGGTGTCCATTAAAAAGTATTTTGACATTGTTTTAAACTTGATGGATTTTTGCATACTTGCAGCTTTAATATTTTATAACAAATTACAGAAGAATTGTTACAGAATGCCTTTTTATCTCCTCCAAGGAGGTTATGTTTTCAGTAGCAACTGTCTGTCTGTCCGTGTACATCCGGGGTGTCCAATCCTGGTCCTCGAGGGCCACTATCCTGCATGTTTTACTTGTTTCCCTGCTCCAACACACCTGATTCGGTGGTTAAATTACCTCTTCATGTTCTGCAGAAGTCTGTTAATCACCCATTGATTCAAATCAGGTGCGTTGGAGCAGAGAAACAAGTAAAACATACAGGATGGTGGCCCTTAAGGACCAGGGTTGGCCACCCCTGGTGTACATGATCACTCAAATAGTTATGAGCGGATTTTCATGAAATTTTCAGGAAACGTCAAACATGATACACGAAACAAGTGCTTGAATTTTGGTGCTGATCTTGTCAAAGTTGAAGGTCAGAGGTCAAGGTCACAGATCAGCCCATTGTCTAACTCTGTAGCTATCTAAAAGGAAAATTAAACTGCACAGTTGAATACCTCTTAGATCAAGGGTGATCACCATTGAGTCCAAGGTCATGCTGTCAAAGCTCAACATCACCGTTGACTTACTGCTCTAACTCTGCAACAGTGTAATGTAGGAATGTTAAACTCCACATCATGGGTCAAAGCTGATGCCTGTTTATTTTAAGGTTCATAGGGTCAAAGGTCAAGGTCACAAGTAACCCTTTTGTTAAAACAGTTCTATGTCTCTTCATGTGACCTTCATTTTATTACCTCTTAAATGGAAGTTATGCTTTCGATTGTGTCCTTTGATTTGTCTGTTAGCAAAGACCAGATAAAAACTAAAGAACAGATTTGGATGAAATTTTCAGGAAATGTTGAGATTATCACAAAAAATAATGGATTAAATTTTAGTGGTGATCCACATTATTATCTGGAGCTCACTATTTTTTTTAATCAGGCTGTGGCCTTGACAGAGGTTTGCCCTCTCTGAGTGCTTCTAGTATTAACATAGTTTCTAGAACTCACCAAATAACAGACTTATGTCCAGATCCGAAACCAAATAAAGTCTTATCTGGACTCAGCTGTACAGCCATTGCTGTAATTTACAGGAGGATTTCACAGGTGGGCTGCGAAGAAGTACAGATGCCTGAGAAAATGATTCTTTAAAAGAGTGAAGAAAATTGGCAATGCTGTTTGTAAAAAGAAAAAACCTTAAAGTAGGAAAATAGAGGTTTTCTTCATCTCATATGTTCAGAGACAAGGAGTTCTAAAATCAGCCATATAAACCATTACAGTGAAATTATATATTAATCCTTATGAGAGCACAAAAAACAAATGAGCTGAACCCAGTTTGACAGATCCATCAGAATCCTAACAGTCACTGACAGGCAACATATAAATCTGATTTCATATGTGTGTGTGTATATATATATAGATAGATAGATAGATAGATAGATAGATAGATAGATAGATAGATAGATAGATAGATAGATAGATAGATAGATAGATAGATAGATAGATAGATAGATAGATAGATAGATAGATAGATAGATAGATAGATAGATAGATAGATAGATAGATAGATAGATAGATAAGAAATTGCAATAGTCCAGAAGTACTATAATTGTTGGAAACTGAACTTTGAACTCATCACTACTGTCAGGCAATTTACAGCTGAGCATGTCATGATAGTTGAGTTCTGATTTGTTGATTTGAGGTTACGCTCCAAGGCAAGAAGTCTCTCAGGTGAACTGTATGGACAGCTGAGAAAGAGAAGTTGACATGAAGCAGGACCTGGCCTTCAACATAACTCATGATCTAACCGGAGTTCTATATGAGAAACTAGCCTACCATCGCTGTTTTCTGTTTAACAGACCTGATTCATCTGGAATTTTAATTACAGCCTCATTGATGTCTTTTTTTTCAAATGCATATTTTTGGTTCTGTTGTGCAGCAGCACAATCATGTTGTGTCCTAATCTTTACATTTTATAAGTTATCCCTCACTGAAACCAGATCAGTAAATTTACTGTAACATTTATCTAAGCTTCTCTACTTTTTGATTCAGGGCTGTAAATGATACATCTGTTTTCTTAAACACTTGAGAACATAATGTAGACCATAAAGCCTGCTTTCTGTAAGTAGTGTCTGTTACTTATAGGTCATATTTTTGAATCTCAGTTTATCTTACCAAGCGCATTGATCTACGGTTACTAGGATTTGATTTGTTGCCCATGTTCTTAAAGGTTTCCAGTGATATATAAAATATTTTCTTTTTTTAGCATCTGAATGTTTGTGTGTGAACAAAAAAAATACTAGAGATCTTGATATAAATGCATCCACATTGACAAACAAGAATGTGCGAATAGGAAAAATATATAAAATTAAAGGCCTTGTCACAGCTCCATCTGTTCCTGCTACGCCTCTTGCCACAGTCACTTAACTTTCCACAGTCCCACAGTTCAAGCCACACCCATGTTGCCATGCCCACGTAATCAGCTTCATCTGTCTCACCTGTTCCTGTCACCATAAGTACCCACAGTTCACACACCTCAGTGCCAGATTATTGAAAGCCTAACCGCCAGTAAATGTCCAGCGTACTTCTCATGTTCATGCCTGATCTTGACCCTTGCCTGTTTCCTGACCATCGTCTCCTGCCTGCCCCCTGCCTGATACTGCTCTGGATTCTGATCTCCCGTTACCGACCTTGCTTTACTCATCTGGACCTCGCCCTTTGGATTCTCCCCGTCTGGTTTTGGCTTCGGAACTCTGACCTACCGGTAACGACCTCACGCCTGGACCTGGATTTTCCCTATCGTCTCAGCCCCTTTCAGACCAGCCGGTCTGCATCACAAAACCAAGCTAAAGTGGACTTACCAGTTCCAGTCCCGACTCTAGTCGATCACGTGAGTGAGACGATCAAAGACTTTGAGCCTGCTTCCAGCTTTCTGGCAATAAAATCCTTAAAACTTCGTTGTGTGGTTGTGAGTCTGAGTTCTGCCAAGCCTCGCCTTGTCAGAATAATCTGGCCAAAAACAAACATGAACTCAGACGAACAACGCTGGCGCAACAACGTTGACGGAGCCATTTCCGGGTTATAGGTGAACATGCAGGAAATGATGCGGTTAATCTGCGACCTGTCGAGCAGTAGAATTAACGCCGTTTCACAAGCTCCTCCGGCTACTACTCGCTCATTTGTTTCTCCGCTGCATGAATCGAAGCTTCCTCCACCCGAAAACTTTTCTGGTGAGTCAGAACAGTGCCGACCGTTTCTGACTCAATGGGAAATTCATTTCCAACTACAACCTTTGTCATTCCCGTCTGAGAGAGCCAAGGTTGCTTACGTGGTTTCTTTGTTGTCAGGCAAAGCTAAACTTTGGGGCACAGCAGCTTGGCAACGGGACGCTTTATTCTGTTATGCTGACAAGGACTTTGCCACAGAACTTCGTAGGGTGTTTAATCCAGTCGCACCCGAGCGAGAAGCGGCTCGCATGCTTTTTTCATTAAAGCAAGGAAAAGGAAGCGTCACTGAGTTTATCATTGAGTTCCACACGTTAGCCGCTGATAGTCACTGGAATGAATCAGCGTTAACGGACACTTTCTTTCAGGGCTTAAAGGAGGAGATCAAGGACGAGCTGGCTACTCGGGATCGCCCTGCCAGTCTAAGGGAGTTAGAGGAGCTGGCAACCTGTATTGACCTCCGGTTAACTGAACGAAAACAGGAGAAACAGTGTAACTTGTCTTTTAGGAGCCATGCAAGGGATTTCAGGCCTTCCACTCCCCAGGAAGTCAGTAATCCAACAGGAATCGTCGCTGCTGAGGAACCTATGCAGATCGGACGAACCAAGCTATCTTTGGAGGAGCGTTCACAACGAAGAGCAGGAAATCTCTGTTTTTACTGTGGTGGCAAGGGTCATGCCGTGAGAAATTGTCCAGTAAAAGACCAGGCTCAGTAGGATCCAGGAGAGTCCTGCTGAGCTCGGTAAGTAGATTTAATTTCTCCTCAATGCTAATTCTTCCTGCTGAACTGTCTGTCCTGGGTAGCAAGACCACTACCAAGGCTTTCATAGATTCCGGAGCAGATTCTGAATTTATTGACTTGACTTTTGCCAAAAAGCTGGGAATAGAGTTAATTTCTTCTCCAAGTGATCACAGGATTACGGCTCTAGACGGTCATGTATTGGCTCAGGACAATTGCGAGACCAGGCCTGTTCAGTTGTCAATTTGTGGGAATCATCATGAGTCGATTAAGTTTTTTGTGATTCATTCCCCTGACCTTCCTATCATTTTAGGAGCAACCTGGCTTAAGAAGCACAACCCCCAGATTGACTGGATACGACGGGAGATCACAGGATGGGCAGAATCATGTTCGGCGTCATGTCTTTTGGACGCCATCGTGGACTCAGAGCCTGCCGACAGCAAACCTGAGAGTTTTCCCGACATCACCAAGGTACCCCCGGAATATCTAGATCTTAAGGAGGTATTCAGTAAAACCAAGGCCACCTCATTACCTCCTCACCGGCCCTACGACTGTTCCATTGACCTCCTCCCTGGAGCTACTCCACCTCGTGGTCGCCTTTTCTCATTGTCTCGCCCTGAACACGAGGCCATGTCCAGAGAGCCTTCAGGTAGGTATAATTAGACCGTCTGTTTCACCAGCTGGAGCAGGGTTCTTTTTCGTAGGCAAGAAGGATGGGTCCCTAAGGCCCTGTATAGATTACAGAGGGTTAAATAACATCACAATAAAGAATAAGTACCCATTGCCACTCATGTCATCCGCCTTTGACCTCATTCAAGGGGCTAAGGTATTTACTAAGCTAGACCTACGAAACGCTTATCACTTGGTTCGCATTAGAGAAGGCGACGAGTGGAAGACAGCCTTTAACACACCTTCTGGACATTATGAATACCTAGTCATGCCTTTTGGACTCACCAACGCACCCGCAGTTTTTCAGTCACTAGTTAATGACATTTTACGGGACATGATTAATCAGTTCGTGTTTGTATAGCTTGATGACATACTCATTTTTTTGCAAGACCTTAAGTCGCATAAGGACCATGTTAGGAGAGTTTTATTAAGACTCCTTCAGAATAAGTTATTTGTTAAGGCTGAGAAATGCGAGTTCCACCAAACATCTACCTCGTTCTTAGGATTCAACATTTCCCCTGACCAAGTGTCAATGGACCAATCCAAAGTTACCGCGATCAGAGAGTGGCCGGTTCCTTCTGACAGAAAAGGTTTGCAGCGCTTTCTGGGGTTCGCAAATTTCTATAGGAAATTCATTAAAGGTTTTAGTCAGGTTGCTGCACCCCTTCACGCCCTCACGTCCATTAAGACCCAGTTCACCTGGAATCAGGAAGCACAGAAATCTTTCAACGAGCTCAGGGAGCGGTTCACTCAGGCTCCCATTTTACATTCACCAGATGAGAACAAGACTTTCATTGTGGAGGTTGATGCTTCAAGCTCCGGAGTAGGGGCGGTACGAAGTCAGGTCCTAGAAGATAAATTGCTACATCCCTGTGCGTTCTTCTCTTAAAGGTTGTCTCCTGCAGAGCAGAATTATGACGTCGGTGAGAGAGAGAGCTGCTGGCCGTAAAATTGGCCTTGGAAGAATGGAGACATTGGCTGGAGGGAGCCCAGGAACCGTTTGTCATTTGGACAGACCACAAGAACCTCGAGTACCTGAAAACCGCCAAGAGACTCAGCGCTCGCCAGGCCAGGTGGGCTTTGTTCTTTTCAAGGTTTAACTTCCATCTCACCTACAGGCCTGGCGAGAAGAACGTTAAGGCTGATGCATTATCCAGGATTCATGAAAACGAACAGTCAGAGGAGAGGACCAGCTCAGAGGAGTTCATCTTACCCCAGGTGGTACGTTTGTCCATCACTAAGCTGGAGGAGGATATCCGTCAGGCACTTCGGGAGCACCCATCTCCCTCAACCTGCCCCTCTGACCGCATGTTCGTTCCCCCTGAGCTAAGAACGAAAGTGCTAATGTTTTGTCACAACTCTAAGATTTTTTGTCACCCGGGTATCACCAAGACCTTGTCTGTTGTTAGGTCTCAGTTTTGGTGGGATTCTCTTAATAGAAACATCCAGGAGTTTGTGTCCGCCTGCCCCCAGTGTGCTCAGGCCAAGGTTTCCCGTCGTCGCCCAGTGGGCTTGCTTTGCCCACTTCCTATCCCTTCTCGTCCTTGGTCCCACATTGCTATGGACTTAATAACAGGGTTACCCGCATCCTCGGGTAACACAGTTATCTTGACGGTCATAGACCGTTTCTCTAAAATGGTACATTTGGTTCTGCTCAAGAAGCTCCCGTCCTCCAAGGAACTGGCCGGGATTATGGCCAGGGAGGTTTTTAGGCTCCACGGTCTACCCAAGGACATTGTTTCTGACCGTGGGCCTCAGTTTATTTCAAAGTTTTGGAAAGAGTTCTGTAACCTTTTGGATATTTCCATCAGTCTGTCCTCAGGATTTCAACCCCAGACGGAACGGGCCAACCAAGAGATTGAGACCAAGCTTCGTCTACTCTGCTCCACCGAACCCGCTAAGTGGTCATGCAACTTACCTTGGGTGGAGCATTCTACAAACTGTCTTCCTTCTGCTGCTATAGGTCTCTCCCCATTCTACAGTTTTTGGATACCCGCCCCCGATCTTCACAATCCAGGAGAGAGAGGCTGGGGTTCCTTCGGCGTTTGCTGCAGCTCACAGGTGTCGCCGAACCTGGACCAGGGCCCGAAAAGCCCTGTTAAAGACGTCGGCGGTGTACTCCTGCGCAGCAAACCGAAGACGCTCTCAGCAACCAGAGTACCAGCCGGGGCAGAAGGTTTGGCTGTCCACCAGAGACCTTCCATTAAAGGTGGAGTCACACAAGTTGGCTCCCAGGTTCATTGGCCCGTTCCCCATCTCTAAAATCATCAACCCCGTCGCAGTCCGGTTACAGCTACCAAGAGCTACCAGGTTTCACCCATCATTCCACGTTTCAAGGATTAAACCCGTAAGGACGTCTGGACTCAGTCCCTCCTCCAGATCCCCTCCACCCGCCCGGTTCATCGATGGCGGCCCGGCCTACAC
>NC_051431.1:25920181-25959520 GCF_001649575.2 Kryptolebias marmoratus
CCAGCCGGTCTGCATCACAAAACCAAGCTAGAGTGGACTTACCAGTTCCGGTCCCGACTCTAGTCAATCACGTGAGTGAGACGATCAAAGACTTTGAGCCTGCTTCCAGCTTTCTGGCAATAAAATCCTTAAAACTTCGTTGTGTGGTTGTGAGTCTGAGTTCTGCCAAGCCTCGCCTTGTCAGGCCTAGCATATGTAATATTGCATTAAAGCAATATCTTGTGTGATCTTGCATGATGTGTTAGTGCTTGGAGTATGTGTTGTGCATGACTGTCACCACATTTTACCTCAATATTTGTAAAATTCATTGTGTTATCGCCATTTTTGTGTGGGCTGAAGTTGATTAGCTGTTTGCAACCATCTTGAATTCTATTGCCTTCAAAAGTTAATCAGTTTTAGGTGTACCATCAATAATTACTTTTTTTTTTACTTAATTCCTTTTGCTTGAAAGCCTAATTGAAATCCGCCCAGTGGTTCATCAGATTTTTTGCTAACAGACAGACAGGGTTGGCTCTAACAGTTATTCTCAAGGTTTTAAGCAAAGATATTACACAAAACTATGTGATGAGGACAATTTTCAACTACTAGCACACCAAATCGTAGCTCAGTATCTGTAATATTAAATGAGTTTCAGCCATTTTTGTGTTTTCTAAATTCAGCTTGCTAGGGCGGCCACCTTGAACTGGTTTTGATCCAAAAGTTAATCAGTTGTAGATTCAGTGATTGCTTCCTGAAAGGTTATTTAAAATTCATCCAGTGGTTTATGATATATTTGATCATAACAATACAGACAAACAAACACACAGACTTATTCCAACATGAAATATCTGCATGATATCTGTTTGAGGCGTGGGTAAGATTAGGTCAGGTCCACTTGAGGAAATTTGATCTCATCAGTTTGATCGATTAAAATACAAAAGTGTTCTGTAGTTAAAATAATTCTTATCTAGTAGAATGAAAAATAATAATCAGGCAAATGATCCAACTCTAATTATAGTAAATATAGTAACCAGTCAGAGGCACAAACATCTTTATTTATCATGAGTGCAAAAATGTCAATCACTTGAAAAATCTTGAACTTCTACTCAATAAAAACACTATGCACAAATGTAAGAGGGATCACCAAAATATCTCAAAAACAAATAAAATAAACAAATACCATCTATAATTACACACTCACTTCAACTCATGATGTTCGATAATTGTGGGCTTTGTACTAAGGAAATCATTTGGTTGTGAGATTTGTGTGCAGTTTTTTTTTTCCATTACTCTGCATGGCTCAACTAAAGTTCTTTAGTTCCCACGTGGCTCTGCACCATATGTCTTTAACTTGATTTAACAGGCACACTGTGAGAAAAGACCTGGGTCATTATTCTTCTTATCCTTAAGAATAAGAAGACTGGAGTTTTATGTTTACTCTTCTTTTATCAATCTATCTGTATATCAAAACAACAAATCTCACCCTGGCACTAATCAGGACTCAAAGCAGCTTGGCTTTTTTTTTTAAGTTCTATCTGTAAAATTCAAGTCTATTTCACCAAAAAACAGAAGAGAAACATTTCTCCACATGTCTGTTTTATAGTCCATAGAAATTTTTAGATGACAAAATAACCTTTCAGTAAGCTGTTTATTATATACCGAAGCATCTACATAATACTTGACCCTAACACCTAAAATGAACATATATGTTACTTAAACTCACACAATCACAACCATTCACCAATGAGACTGGTGTAAAAAAGTGAGGGATTGTGAGTGCGGAAGGTAAAAAGTAGGAAGACCAATTGTGAAACTGCAGCATTTCATATTATAGACCATTATAGTTGATTACACACTCTGTTTCAGGTCAGCTTAAGAATTTTCACCATTAAACTTGTCTTCTCTTTTTAAAAGACTGTCTTTATTTTACATGTGTTTTTAATGTCAACAAATCTCCTAACAGGATCCAAATCATCACAAGCACTTCACGGTAGAAAGACACCCTATTACTTGGAAATAAAACTACTAGTTTCTATTTAATCATGCATTTAAAAAAATATGTTTCTGTTATATAATAATGCATGTTCCATTGTCCTACAGAAAATACCAGCAGCCACCAAATAGGTTCCTTTTAGTGATGTGAATTAATCCTGCATAAACTGAACTGAATTTGAACTACGTTTAATATAGGTTTAGAACCCATGCAGTGTTAATGTTTGTGGATCAAGGCACTTAACGTGTTACTTCACACAACAAAACACCAATCTTATTCCAGCAGTAAGGTGAGTGTGTCAGAAACAAGGGCCTCTGACATGTTCTACTCTCAGCAGCAATAATATTGTTATGCTTTTTATTATGTTGCCTTACAACCTGTAATTTAAATGGGGTTTCAAATGGTAAAGAGAGAAAAAAAATGTTTAAAGTAATTCTTAAAAAATATTAAATTTCAAAGTGGTGTGTGCATTTGTATTCACCCCATTATCATCAGAAGCCTCATAATTAGTTCAGTAAGATCCACCTGTTCTGAAAGATTTCAGAATCAACAATCCAACATCTCTAAGTATTAAGAGCTCCCACCAAACAAGAAACTCTCGACACAGGTCAGAGACAAAGTTGTGGAGAAGAACAGATTAGGGTTGAATTATAGTTTTTTCCCCCTCTAATATGCCACAGAGCTCCAATAAATCCATTATTAGGAAATGGAAAGATGATGCCACCACAGCAAACCTGCCAAGATGGGTCTTCTACCAAAACTTACGGAGTGGGTAGAGAGAGCATTAATCAGAGATACAACCAGAGGCCAAAGATAACCCTGATGGAGCTGTAGCTCTTCAGCAGAGATAGGATCCTTAGCTTCAATGAAGCAAAATACAGAGAAATTCTTGAGTCTTCCACAGATTTGAGACTGGGATAAAGGTCCAGCAGGACAATGACCATAAATACACTGCTGAAGAAACACTCCACTGGTTTAAAAGCCCTGGAATGGTCCGGTCAAAGCCATCAAGCAAGCTTGTTTTTGTTTCACAAAAAAACAACAACAACTTGTGTCCTCAAAGTGGTAGTTATGTTGTGCAAATTAAAAGACACAAAATTCCTTTTAATTTTCAGGTTGTAAGGCATCAGAACAGTGGGGTGAGGGGGCTTGAACCTTTTTGCAACCCATTGTAATACTTTCAAAGCAGCATGTAACACATAGCTTAGCTTTCAGGCAAGAAATGCTGTAGCATCAAAAGGCAACTCAGAATCTACTGAAAGATGAGCTCAAATGTTGTGGCTTTGGTCCCCTCGGGGCATTTATTAACAATAAGAACAAACTATAGAATTGCTAGCTTCCTCCTTTGAACTGGTCTGATGTTAAAACTCTGCAGAAATGATAAAAGCCTCATAGCTGTTTTCCCTGAAAAGCTGTCATGTACCCTATGTACCATACTGTATGGCTTTCATAATGCAAGTACTGTATTTGATCATCTTCCCTTATAAATTAGTTTTTTATTCTCCTGTTTATAATTTTTTCCTGTTTGTATTTTTGAGTTAAGTTGATGGAACTACCTGTATAGGTGTTATCGGACTTTTCTTGTCCCTGTAAACTGACTGACACACTCCAAATACTACTCAAACCCATAACTTACAATTCGATTTGATAATCTGATACAACGGTACCGGATCACCTGTGCCTGTATCATATCGGTATAAGTAGATAAGTGGTCATGACTGTCAAATGCATGGAAGTTTTGTTTGGAAGTGCAGTTTAGCAGAAACAGTGTCTGTTGTCCATTACCACTGACTGACATCCAGAGTCCTCACTGGGATTTTAGGAATCTTTAATATTTTCAGACTTGTATATCGAACCAAAGTGGTATCTCCAGTGGCCCACATTAGCTGTCAGGCCAGGGATTCCCTGTACTACTCTGCCCCACTGGGTACTGATAAGGTGAATTGTTGATGGATATAGCTGTTTGTGTAGAACAGGCTGAGAAATCTCTATGAGGCCGGAGAGGTGATCCTGGCTTCTTATGATACAAAGGTGGATGGCTTGATGTTTCCCTGAAACCAGGAACAGCGGGAGAACACGACGAAGAGGAGGGTGATACGATGGGAACACCTCTCTGGATTGGAGCTGAATTATAGACCCCCAAGTCAGTCTGTGGTGGTCGTGACATCATTGATGATGCAGGGTGTGGTACCACAGGGTTGGGGAAGTGAGGGGTGAAGGGTTGGTATGGAACACCATCAACACTGTAACGAGGGTAAGGCTGCACTGTAGCCCACATGTTGCAGTTAAGTGAAGGAGAGTTGGTTAGGTCATCTTTGTTTGCTGGCCGTGACCCAGACTCTGTCTCCATACCGCTGTACATGCAAGCTTCTCTGGAAGCAATTGCCTCACTGCAGTACGAATGAGACAGTAAAGGTGACTCATAAGAAGGTGTACGAAAATAATGCTCCTCTGACACCACAGATGTCTCCAGGTATGGTCTTTTACATTCAAACTCCAAGTGTCGAGTGTTATCTGAAAGTCAGAGTCAAAAGAAATGGTTTAAATTTAAGAAAAGAATAAATATTAGTTCTCTAAAATTGTGTAGGATTTTGTACTACCCCAATTCTGAAAAAGTTTGGATGTTGTGTAAAATGAAAATAAAAACAGAATCACTGACATGCCAAATAAAAGCTAAGACAAACCTCTGTGTTTGAAGCAGTGATACATGAGGCTGGGATCTCTGCTTTGGGGAATAGGGGTTGAGAGAGCATCACTGGATTCTGAGTTAGACAAAGGAATCCCAGTCTCATATTGATATGAAGACAGGACTGGAGTGTGCCCTGTTAAAACTCCTCCTCGAAGTTTCCCTGCAAGGTGGCCATGTGAAGAAAAGATTCTTTGGCGTACCACGTTCTTTGATATGACTGGATATTCTTTCCTGTAAATAAGCAGGAGCAACAGAAGAGAAGAAAAGTTTACCTTGTACTGTCTAAAAGGGGGCTAAATGCTTTAAGATGTCAACTTTCGTGACTTGTTTCTTTTTGTGTAAACATACCTGTCGAGTCTGGAAACACGCAGATCTCCTTCTTCACTGCCTCGAAATCCTTTGGCAAATGGATTGTTTTCTATCTTCAGCTGAGTGATCTGAAAACACATTGTACTGAAGCTCTTGGACTAATTAGAATAAATCAAACCACATGTGAAGCAACAATAATCTTGTGTTTAACCAAAGACATTTTATGTGATGGACAAGAACCTTGACTCTAACTAAACCAAGCCAACCTCAGAGAAGAGAACATTGTTCCACCATGTCAATTCTTGCAGTTTCAGAATCAACAGATAACAGCTAAATAGACAAAATCATTGTAGTTGTTTTTAATAATCAGGTTGATGTTGAAAATTATAGCCTAAATATGAACTTCAGTTCCATATTAGTCAAATCTTTAGCAAGTGGTAAAAGCCCAGGTCCACTCGGCTTCCCAAATTAATTCTACAAAACCTTTTGGAAGCAGCAGGCCCCTTTCCTATTAGAGATGTTTACTGAGCAGGCTCCCCAAACTTTGAACCAGATTTTTATATTGGTGTCTTAAAAAAAGGGCAAAGGCCCAATATTATGCAATTTGTATCATTTCAATAGTTTGTTAAAGTTTACTTTAAACTACTGGCCAACTTACTAGCTAGGCACAAGCAGTTTTACCCTCAATTATATCCCTAGATCAAACAGGGTTTATCTGCAAAAGATACCCACTCAATCTACAGAAGTATTTAATGTGATTTTTCTTCTAAAACCATCTCCTGATATCTCTCCTAATGTTTTAACTGCCTTGTTTGGAGAAGGCCTGCTTCACTTTATCTCTCTTCTAAAAAGGACTTATCTAGATTCACAACTCTGCTGGCCAGGAGGCTAATACTGCTAAAAGGGAAACCTGCAGCTCCACCTTCACTCGCTGGATTAGAGAGGTCCTTTATTTTCTTAAACTGGAAAAAATGAGGCCAACTTTGGCGGGTAAGGCTGGATAATTTGAAATAAACTGGAATCCCTTTCTGTCCAATGTTAAAGGTACAGGATATCAGATCATTCTGAAAGGAACACCACAGTGATGCTGTTTGGCATGTAAATATACATATAATGTGTATGGAAGTGTATGTGTATTTATACATTTTTTTTGTTTCTTATACTATTTTTAATTGTTATGTTGTTGTTTTTTTCAACTTGTTTGCTTGGATAGGTGATGTGGGATGTTTATTTGTTGTTAATTATTTAATATGTTTAAAATTTAATAAACTTAGCATTTAACAAACACTTTTCTTTTTGATGAAGCTGATAGTTTGGGCCAGCTACTGCCCCCTTCACACTGGATGATGATTCCGTTCTGCTCTCTATGACATATTAATTTTGACTGGATTGCAGCAAATTGTGAAAACTTCCTTCGGTGTGAAGGCAGTCATGATGCTTGTACTCTCTTCAGGTGATATCTTACTAAGCTGCAACTGTTGGTCAATAGTTGGTAACACAAAATTGCAAATAAAGTGTGAAATAACAGGCAAGAATTCTGATTGCAACCAAGTGATCGGCTAGCTGTGTGGCATTTTAAATGGACTGTTTTTAAAAATCACAGCCTATTTTTGTGTGCAGTATGCACTTGCAAAACGGCATTCTTGGCCATGCACATTATTTTGTTGTCCACTTCCACCCATATCATACCCACCTCAACTTGTTTTGTACCGACCTTGGCAACTGCTCCTACATTTTTAGTTTTGTCTACTAGAGTACATTTTTTAAAATGAAGACACTTTTTCAACAATGATTATTCATCTTTGACATGGTTCTTAGACCTAGACTATTGCCTTCAATGTTTTCTGTCAGAGGAGAGGTCCCTGCAGGAGTCAAAATAAAGTTCTAGTGTTCTTAACACAGGTTGAAGGCACCTGTGTCAACTCTGACTGTTCTGAGAGAACATTTGCTGAACTAAGTTTTCAAACATTTGTGTATGATCAAAATTACTTCGAACCTATCATATTCTATCACATGTAATGACGAACCCACTATTTTCTTTTCAAGCTCCTGAAGACCTTGCCAAGACTTTTCAAAGATCATCATGTTTTGGCTGATATTTTATGTTGTAGCAGGCTCATTATCTAGTGTGAAGGGGGTCTTATGTTTACCTTTGTTTTGACCTTTCAAATAAACTAAGGGAAGGAGGAGTTTCTGAGCAAACTTCAGTGTAACAGATTACTAGATTGACATTTATTGTGTACCCAAACTTTCACAGTTCTTTCACGTTTTCACTATGTTGTATGTCACAAATGCTTAAAGTGAAGTTGAAGTACATAGTTTCAGTTAGAAATAATATACATGATCAGAGGATTTACTTCTCATGTGACATTAATGTTTCCCAACGAAAAACAACAGGCTACAATTTCCAACTCACCCACAAAAGATCACAGTGATTTAGAGATGTGGATAAATAGTAGCTACTAAAGTGAACATTCTGTAGGTTTTGTTATTATACCTTGTGATTCTGATAAGAAGTTACGGAAATAAAAGTTGTCTCATGAAAAACACGAGTGCAGTAGGCAGTGTTTTTTGATTCGAAGGCGTTGTTTTCGTCAGCTTTCACTATGTGAAGTCTGGGTTGGTACTTGTGCATGGAGTTCAGGATGATCTGAAAAAAGAGGAAGAGAATACAACTTGTTCAGTAAAAATTCTATGATATATAGCACATAAATATTTGAATTTATCTAAATGTATTATTTATTTTTTTTCCATCAGTTTTCAAATCAGCAAAAAATCAAAATCAAGCACAGTCAGGGACATCCCCAAAGGGGGGGTCAGGGGAGACAATGGCCACCCCTATGAATTTGCAGACAGTACCAATGGGGCCTTAACACATCGATTTTACAATCCTACTTTGGAAGTTAGTTTTATATTTGAAGTATACAGCTTTTGTTTAGTGTGCATTTTAATACCGCCTAGCTTTTTCTGCACACTTTCACAACAATTTTTGCACAATAGCCACAAAGACCAGTGTGTCTTTATGCTGCCTCTGACCAATCACAAATCATACATGGAACCAACCATGTCCTGCGTAGGTGTGAGCTTTTAGAGATGAAGCAAACATTTCAGAACCAAAAGTGGAGTGGAGCAGAACTCAGATGCGTTGATGTGCAGCACAACACATTAAATGTGTGACAGACCTCTGCTTCGTATCATTTTCAAAACATGATGAATTAACTCAGTTTAGAGATTCTCTTTGTGGTGACCTAACCTTTAAAACTACATGCAAAGTTGCAAAGTCAGGGTGGGTTGACTTCGACCCCCCTTGCTGCCTCAGTTCATTCAGAAGGCCTAAGCATTACATGTCAAGTGGAAGCAGCAGTTGTGATAAATGCTATACTGCTCTCATTGTTTCAGAAAAGTTTCAATGATCTTTAAACAATGTTCCTAAAAAGCCCGGCACTTGCCATCTACAATCCTGAACTGCCAACAATCATCATAACAGATGCCTCAGACCATTCATTGTGAGTTGTTCTGACACAGTTGCAGTCAGACAATGTGTGGCACATTGTTGCTTTTATGTCTCATACCCTGTCTCCAGCAGAGAGGACATACTCCATACAGCATAGAAAACATGGCTCTTGCCTACATATGGGCAGTTGAAACATGGAGGACATATGTGTGGGGATGTGGATTCACATTCAGAACTGATCAGTAAGCCCTCACCACTCTGCTAAGCACTACAGTGATGATTAGAGGTGGCATGAGATTTACAAGCTGATCAATTAGACTGATGTGTTTCCAGTACAACATGCAGTACTGACCAGGAAGTCAGAACATCACGGTGGACTGCCTCTCATGTGTTCCCCTGAGCACCTCAAATACTGCTGCAGATTCCAAACAGGACTTGATCACAGATATCCTCTCCTGACTGCAGTCTTGCTGATTTTAAAGCTGAATGTGAAGACTGTCCTTAACTAATAAAACTGTGTCAAATCATCCACTCAAGATGACCTAACATAAAAAACAACCTTCTAGAAGAATTCAAATCTTACTTCATGAACTGGCAACAAGTCACCACTGATATTCAGAGGAAAACGTCTCATAGTTCCCGAGTCTCTGCAAGAAAAGGTTGTGCACCTGGCCCATAAAGGACAGTAGAGCATGGTTTGCACTAAACAATGCCTTAGATACTTTAATGGTGGCCACATATGGATGATTTGGACTACACAGTCCTGTCATCATGCACTATTTGTCAGACGTGACAAAACGGCTAGTTTCTCACCTGCCCCAGTACAACCTGTCAAATTTCTAGAGGGTCCATTTCAACACATTGCTGTTGATATTGTGAGTTCATTTGAACATGGAGCTCATGACTGCAGGTTTGCCATAATCCTTGTTGATTATTTCAGTAAATGGCCTGAAGTAACATTTACTTCTAAAACAAACACTGTCATAGCATTCCTAACTTCTGTTTTTGCATGAAGGAAAACCCTTCTACCATCAAAACTGATAATGGACCACAGCTTCCATCTTCTGCTTTTGCTGATTTCATGAGTGAATGTGGCATTAAGCACATCAGAAGAAGTGTATATTATCTTATTATGTTTCGTATGTTAAGAAGTGGTTCAAAGGAAACAAAGCACATGGAGATCTGTCATGAATTCAAGTGTTTTTGTTTTGGTTTTGAGTCTAGGTGCTTTGTTTTTCTGTTTTCAGGGGTTAAATTTTCTTTTATTTTTCAGTATGGGTTTCTTGTTTCTTTTATTTTATTATTTAGTCGTTTTGGTTTAGTCCTTGTTCTTGTTGTCTTTGTTTCTTGTCATTCTCCACTTGTCCTCAGTCAGCACTTGTTTACCTGCCACGCCCATCTCCACCTGCTCGCAATTGTAATCACTCACCTGTGCCCGCTTCCATAATTATCCTCTGTCTTTAAAACCCGGTCATCTCCTCCACTTACTTGCTGGTTCATGCTTTGCTTGTCGCTCATGCCCACTGCCTTTTTCCATGCCTTGCCCTTTGCTACCCGACTCTGGATTCCTGTTATTATTTGTATTTTTGCTGCCACGTCAGCTTTTGTTTTCATTTCTTTTATTTTTTTAAATAAATTTTCATTTTTTTATAATGAGTCTGCACTCTGGGTTCATCTCGTTCTCCACCGTTCTTGATAAAGATCAGTCAATTGCAAAGTTTTAAAGGATTTTTAATTGAACAATCATCACAGACAGAACAGGGAGTTGGGAGCCTTGGTAAAAAACAAAAAAAAAAAACAAAAGAAGGAGAGTCCTTAAACCAGCCAAGCAGTTGACCTTCTGATTTGGACCACTCCTGTAAACCTATAGTCCTCAAACTAAACCTATGAATCAAAGCCTGAAAACAGGACTGCTGGTAATTCCCATTTCCATCTAACAATTAAAGACAGCTTACAAATGTGACATGGGACAAGGCTGGCATCTATAGTCAAAGGAAGGCAGTAGGAGTGAGAATGAAGATGGAGCGCAGAACCAGGAACCAACAACCCACAGACTTCTGGCCAATTCCCTTAGATTCTCCTCTCACCTCCCCTCATCTAGCAGGTGAAGTTTATTCCTTTTAAAGTCTTATCATCCAGTCAGATGATGATGGGGTTGTAGCCTGTGCATCAATGACCAAACCACATTGGTGCAAGCAGGCCACACAACATGGATCGGCTGCCACCGTTGCCCCACACTCCACTCAGGACCCCATTACACTGCTGTTGCAATAACAAACCATCACAACCTCACTATGGAATTTTTGTTCATGGTCAAAATCATCCACAACCTATTATGACCTTTCGGGCTCTATCACGCGTAATAGAGAGCTCACAGCTCACAGTATTTAGGTTGTTTGGTGGCTGCAGGTCAGCTCACTAGCATCACTCTGCTCACTGCAGCCCAGTGAGGCGTTAGCAACACTGGGGGCAGGTTATCACTAGTCCAGTCCTGTCAGCCATAATAAACATCAAGCTCTGCTCCCCCTCCCCCCATGCAGCCACTCTCTTGAGAAGCCTTCTCCTCAAGAGGGCTCTCAAAGAGAGGCAATGGTAGAAAAGGCCATGGGTGGCTAGGCGGTTGAGCTGAACACTAATGGCCCCTTGCTCACATTCTCCTGTTGCTGAGTAGGCTGGAGACAGAGATAAGCTACTGGCTGGTTCACCAGAGACCCTGCTGACCTGTCTGCCCTGCTCTCTTTGAGTGATATTGGAGACACTTGGATGATTGTCTGAAAGCAGGGATCAGAGAAGTCTTCCTCACATCAGTGACAGTCTGAAGAAAGGATTTGCTTTCATCTCCTTTGATGTAAAAACACACAGATCTGATTAGTTTTGTTGTCTCAAATGTGCTTTGATAAAGTCTGAAAGTGTCCAGAGTATTTTTGATAATATGTAGCATGTGATGACCCAAACTTGTCACCACATAAAAATGTCAACCAGTAAAACAAGCGTTTGCAACAATAACATACTATCTTTGCATGGCAACATCCAATAATGTAATTGCATCCAATAAGCTACTTGGCAAATTTGTTTCAAACATGATATTGTCGTTGATTACCTAAAAGTTTGAGTTTGGTCTCATCTGACCCCAGAACCTTCTTCCACTTATGTAGGAAAGAAATTCCAAACAGTCTAGCTTTTATTATTAATATTATTATAAATGTATTTTTCCTGCCACTCTTCCATGAAGCAGAGTTCTGCACAACTTAAAGTGGACAGATCCTCCCATCTCTGCAGATGAGCTGCCAGGGTTATCTTTGGTCTCCTGACTGTTTCTCAGATTGATGCCCTTCTTACCTGCTCCATGAGTTTTGGTGGATGATGCTCTCTTGGCAGGTTTGCTGTGGTGGCATGGTCCTTTGTTTCCTAATAATAGATTTATTGGATTTAATGAACTTCTGTGGGATGTTGGGGATATTTTTTATAGCCCAACCCTGATTTGAACTACTTCACAACTTTGTCTCTGGCCTGTGTGGAGAGTTCCTTGGTCTTCATGATGTCTAATGGTTGGTGATAGCCCACACTACTTAGAGGTGGTGAACTGGTGTTGATTATGGGGTCTGTCACAACAAGTATACATCATTTGGCACATGTACTACTTATCATTCCAAAGGGGCCAAATACATATGCATGTGCCACTTTTTAGTTTTATACTTTTAAAAATGATGTAAAACAAGTTTTCTTCCCCTTTTAACTTTAAAAAGTCCAATTAAATTCCAGGTTGTAAGGCAACAAGATGGCAGCATGATGGGTTAGTGGTTAGCACGATTGTCTCACAGCAAGTAGGTCCTGGGTTTAAGTCCCAGGTTGGACCTAGGAACTTTCTGTGTGGAGTTTGCATGTTCTCGTGTTTGTGTGGCTTTTCTCCGGGCACTCTGGTTTCCTCCCACAGGCTAAAAACATGGATGTTAGGCTACCTTCAGGCCCAGGCCTCCCTTGAAAGAGATCTGTGATCTTAATGGAACTTGCCTGATTAAATAAAGGATAACAAATAAATAAACAAGAATACCAAGAGGCATGGATACTTTTGCTAAGCACTGTAGAACTCCCAAAAGATCTGGCTGTCAAATGGCAAAAATACATCAATATCTTTTATTAAGACAGCAGTGATGATTAGGGTGTTGTTGACTAGAACATGCTTTTTGAGAAAACCACAAGCTTTGGGAAACAAATCAGCCTCCTTCAAAGGACAATGGGGAAAAGAATATTTAAAATTGGTTTCTGGTGCACACAGAAAACATTCTCATGGACATGTTATATTATCTAGTGAACATCAGATTCTTCTTCACACTTCTCGTGTGCACAAGAAACCATTTGTTGTCCACCAGATAACACTCTCGATATGCTAGAAAGCTAACTGTCCTTAAGTACTGTGGAGTATATCTTCAGAAGTATATATATATATATATCCACATTCCTGAAAACACAAAATATTCTTGATATAGTTATACAAAAACTCTATGACAGGAAGATAAATAATTTAAGTCTTGACAAAATATTCCAAAAGTAGTTTGAGATCAAAATATAGCTCAAACAAAGCTATTATTTCATTTTCCAAACTGAAAGCACAGACACTGAATTGCTGGATAGTCTCTTTTGCGTAACAATGGTTAGTGAGACACCTTTATGGCATCAGACACTTTTATAGTTTGCATGACATTATTGTGTGAGCTCCAAAGTTGTTTCTCATGCAGTTGAGAAACACATGGATTATTTTCTCACGAACACCTGTTTCTCATGAGCACAAGAAACCTATTTAAAATGGGAGGTTTTTGTTATTTTTTTAAATCAACATTTCTTTAGGAGCTCTGCAGTTTAAATCAGTAAAAAGACAACACATCCTGAAGGTCCATTGACATCACAAAGCCCTGAGATATGGATACACAAAACTTGTATCTGTATTTGAAAGATAGAAGCCTCCTGGTTTCTGGACCACAGAACAGATTCTACAGCAGAGGACCTGCAGTACTTTACCATAGGATGTTACACTGGACACAATTACTTTTATATTACAAATGTCAAACATTTTGGTTTTGATTGATCACCTTTATTACATAACACCAAGACAAAATATGGGGATGAAAGCAGGATGACATTTGTCCTCATGTTGAATTTCCCTTTACCACTATGCTTTTGTGTACCCCTCACTCCCACCCCTACAACACAGTTTCAGACATTTAGAGCTGGCCCTTTTTATAAACTAATTCTGTAATAAGTTATTTCAGTTCTCTACGGTGGAAAATGTTTCCACTAATTTCTATTCAGCTCATTTTTAGTAGTCATTCTGCTACAGAACAGAAGTGCAGAAAAAGGAGAGAACTGTGATTAAGTGAATCATTTTTACATACTCTGTAATTAACAGCAGTAAATTTGATTTCCCGCATGAACTTTGAGAAGCACTGCATTTATGCACACCTCATGGTCTGGGCATCATCTGGCCCCTGCTTGGCCTCTAACTCATTCTGTCCTCATTACTCGCCCTTATCACTAGCCGGGCACTCAACTCAATCTGACAGCAGACTCCACTACTGATCTCAGAGGTTATGAACCTAATGAGCCCGCCCACTGATGGGATGGCTTCAGACAAGCTATCCCAGAGTTCCCCTGGGAAGTGCTGCCATGGTCACACTCTTCACCTTCCCTTGCAGCCTCTGCCTCCTCTCTCACTGCATTTTCTCTCTTACACACTCATTCACCTCCCTTCATTCTTCAACATCCTGTGAAAAACAGCTTCCTGGTTTTGTTGTTTGTGTATCTATGAGCTCACATCACTTGCATGTTTCACAGTTCCTTCTCACTGTGATGCTTGTGACATTGGCTGAGATCTCTGTTTGGGCTGTTGGAAGTATACAGGAGGATTGAAAAGCTAAAATTAACAGACTGCCTGAATGCCAAAACAAAGAATAAAAACATATTTTTCTTTTTGCTGTACTTCTATATTAATTAGTCAGCTTGGTTGTAAACAGTATTGTACAAGACAGTCAGTGAAAATTTCCTTGTAAATTTGCTTGTAAAAAGCATGGACAGACTTCTAAAGTAGATTTTTGCTGTTTTAAAACAATTCCAATCTCAAAAAATTTTGTAGCGGTTCATTATTTATTACTTTACCACAATCAGTTTCACATTGTACCATTATTTCAGCAGAAATAATATGAAACTCCTCAGGTTGCACCCAAAGTACTACAGCTAGCTGCTGCTGCTGCTTTTTGCACTTGGAAATACCATAACGTCTTTAAGCATTTAAGCATTTATTGAAGAACTACCTATTACCCTCCACTTTTCATACCAGTTTTAGTCTAATATTGTCTTCTGTTGAGAAACTACACTATTGTAGCTGTTTTAGTCAAACCTTGATAAAAAATATTATGTGCTATCTCATGTAATATTGCAATACCTCGCATGATCTGTTAGTTCTTATAGCATGTGTTGTCTCTTAGCTACTACCACCCAAATGTTAGCTCAATTTCTATAAAACTCACTGAGTTATAGCCCTTTTTGTGTCATCTTGAATTGGGTTGACTCCAAAAGGTAATCTGTCGAGTGGTTCATGAGATACACACAAACACTAGCATAAACATTATTGCCTAGCTTTCAGCAGTGGGCGATGGCTGTAGTAGATACTCACATGTCCAAAAGGGTCCAGGTGGTTGTTTGTTAGCTTTAGCTTCTGAAATGACACCAGCTGCCTCATCCAATGAGCTCCTGTGGCGGGGGAATCAGGATGCACATAGAGTCTGCCTGGCATTGCTGGCTCCGCTTTGCCAGCCACCATCCTTAAAACAGATCCAAAGAGATCTCATAAATCAACATCCACAAACATGACAATGTATGTAAGTGCTTTTAACAATGTATATTGAGTATTTCAGAAACTGCTACTTTACTGGTATTTTCAGCCATCTCTAGGGTTTACACAGAATGGTCCAACAGGGGCTTCCAATGATCGTGCATGGAGTAGGATGCATTTTATGGGCACTCAGTGGAAATGTCTTTATAATGTCTTTTAATTTGATCATGTTTCTGCCCCCAGTACAGGGGTCACTAGTGATGTAGGGGTTAACGCTTCATCTCTCCCTTGGTTGCCACAGTTACATGCTTGAAGGGTTTTCAGTACCTATGCCCTCAGAGCTGTAGCTGGATAAATGTTGAGTCTTTGGATAAAAAAATGCGTCTGCCGGTGCTGGCTGAGGAGAGCTGCACTGCCAGACCTTGGAACTTGAGTGCCCCAAGAAGCTGGATGCTAATAAAGAGATGCTATGGTGTATCAAGTTAATAAGTAGGATAAGTGCTATATATTATCATCATTATATGTACCCATACAATATCAAAAGTTGTTCTCTGCATTTGACCCATCACACATGTGAGATGCATACAAGTGGAGCAGTGGGCATTTATTTAAGGTCGCAGGGAGCAGTTAGGAATAAGGTGTTATGTTCAAGTGCATCGTGGCAAATGGGCATGGTGTGGAATCGATCCTGTGCCTCTCTGGTCCCAAGACAGCTGCTCTACCACTGAGCCACAGCCACCACACAAAATGGTAATGATAGATGACATGCCAACTGAAATTACCACCAAACCTGAGTCAATTATATCAGAGTTTAGAAAGAAGGAAATGGGAACTGCTGGAAGAAAAAGTTGCTCATGAAAGAGGAACAATTTCTGATCTTGAAAGCACAGATAATGAGTATAAAAACCCACTAACTAAAACAAAAGCTAATATGGTGAAGCTCTCTGCTGCGGTAGATGCTTTGAGCAAGAAATGTGAAGACTTGGAGACACGCTCTAGGTTGAATAATATTTGACTTGTGAGCCTGCTGCAGGGTTTAGACCTATGTGCCAGACCAAGAGAGAGCCAGCTGCCTCAACCGATGGTCATTAGGGTGACACAGTTTCAAACCAGAAATACCATTCTGTGCCATGCCAGAGAGGCTCCCACCCCCCTACACAATGGGAAAAGAATGTATATTTTCCCCGTCTTCACACCTTTGAAAGGCCAGAGCCATAAGTTTGAAGACCTGAACCTAGCTTTGAAGTTTGGTGTAACTTTGGGCCATGCTGTAGTTTACTGTTCTGGTCTGTGTGTAGCTGAGATCTACACTTCAAGCATGAAACATCAGCTGTGTGCTGGGTTTGTCCCTAGTTACAGTCCTGGGCACATTATTTACTCAGCTGATTATGGTGACACTGTTTCACTTAAGACACAAAGGTGCTGACTGACATGCATAAAGTTATGCATGTATGTACATTGCCTTAAAATAGGTATTCACCGCTTGGATGTTTTATGTTTTTATTGCTGTCATGAATCAATCATGGTTAAAATGAACTGGCCTTCTTTACAAAGAAATTAAAAAAACCTTTAATGTCAAAGTGAAACAAATTTCTATAAAGTGATACCAATAAAAAATGTTTTGTAAAATAAGTGATTGCATAAATATTCACCACTTAAAATGACTGTTCTAATTCAAATCAGAGAAAAGATTATTGAAAAGTACAAGTCAGGGTGTGGATACAAAATTATTTCCAAGGCCCTAAGCATCCCCATGAGTTCTGTTAAATCCATCAGCAATAAATGGAGGGAATATGGGACATGTGTAAATCTACCACGTCCAGGTTGTCCTCAGGAATTGAGTGACTGTCCAAAAAGGAGAATAGTGAGAGAGACCACGAAGTCACCTGTGAGCACTCTGAAGGAGGTCCAAGCTTCAGCAGGTGAGATGGAGAGACTGAAACTACAACAACTGTTGGCCAGGTTCTTCAACTGTCAAAGCTTATATTATATTGTATAACATACTATATTTATCATATAAAATGAGTTAAATAAAAATGTTTAACCCTCTTTGCAAACTCTAGTCAAGATTTAATATGGATTTTTTCCTTAACAGTGGCTTTTTCTTTGCCACTCTCTGAAAAAACGTAGACCACACTGCCACTCCTGTCAACTAAAAACAGGAAACTACCTTCGTTACTGCCAATTTATGAAATAAATAGTTATTTATTTTTTATCTTTATTTTGTGTTTTTATGAGTGATAAACACAGTTGTTGCACAACTAAAATAAGCAGCCTCTACAATTTGCTCACATTAGCTGATGTCAGTAACCAAAAGTCAGTGATAATAAACAAGAAGTCAAACATCAAATGCATATTTATGACGTTTTTTTTTCACATTTATGATCTTTTTCAAACAACAACAGTTTGTAATAAGAAGGCTGTAGATCGGATTTACACAGACTTACCACTTATTATCACAGAATTTGTACCGGTGGTCATCTGCTGGGACAATGTCAATAAGAAGGATGTATTTGGTTTTAGGGTTCATTCCCGTCACTTTGACCTTGAAGCTGGGAAACATCCTTCTGTAGAACAATAGTAAAGTAAAAAGTTAAAAGTGCTCTTTTATAAACAGTGTGAAATATTTTCAAAAAGAACCAACCTCTGCCACACAAAACAGATGATCTGATTTAAGAGGCATGCATTCACCCGCTTTGTCCTGGAGTTTTAGAAAAATTTAGTCAACACCTGGGAAGTTCAGTGAATAAGGCTTCATATTCTAAAAATCAAAGCCACTGTTAGCTACACTTGTAGGTCAACAAAATAAAATCAACCCATATTATTTTTAATCAGAATCAGGTTTATTTGGTTAAGTACGTATTTGTTTCACATACAAAGAATTTGACTCCGATCTCACTAATAAGTAGTTTATCAGAACACTGTTATGTTTTATGTTAGATAATATGTGTAAAAAAATACATCCTACATGCACATCTTGGTGAACTAGGGGATATGTCCCATAGCGCTCCAGGGCTGACAGACAAGAAAAGGAGAAATTGCCATCTCTGAAACCTAAAATAAACCCAAACATAAGGTGGATAATATCCACTTTTACAAAGATAACAAAACATGTTATGAAGAAAGAACCCACTTGGCAATGTTCTTTATGAAAAAATTAGTCATATCTTTGGTCTTGAGGTAATTAATCTCTCCACAGGCATTTATTTCCTGTATAAAAAAACTGAAATCTTCTCATGCTTGTAAAACACCATAAAAACTTGGGAGCATCTTATATCTTTTGAATACTTCAGGACTCAAAGGTGAAATATGCTAATACAGCAGTCAAAGCTATAAAACACATGAAGGGAGCTAGATTTGCGGACCTTTTCTGGGAAACCAAGAACATTTTCATCCCATCTGCGCCAAAGGAAATTTCACAAAAGACTCTCCGCCCTCTTATAAAGCCCTAAGTGGTTTTTAATGGCACCCCAGATCGGACAGTTTAAACAGCTGGCTCTTCATCGCTCAAGAGGTTCTGCTGAAAAAGGCCTGCAGTTTATCCACAGCAACATGTTCAAACAGTGGACGACACACTCATAACAGCTTTGCATGCTTATCTGTGAGGGCAGGGACCATGTACCCCACATCCTCATGCTGGCCACTCCAGTTGTTGATCCTGAAAGGCTCATAGTGCTGATCATGTTACTGTAAATATTCCCCCATGTCAGTCAGAGGCAGAAGGAGAGGTGGTGGTGGTGGTGCTGAGGGGGATTTAAATCTCTCTCCCAGGGTTCAGATCCAATCAGTAGGACAGATCAGTCCTGCTATCATCCTCACTGAAAGACAGCTTAATCTGAGGGGAACATTCAAAACAGACCACTGCTCATCTAAGGCTGCACACACACAAGCACCCGCACACACACCCGCACACACACACACACGGGCAAAACCAAAAAAAATTGATGTGGTAGTACCTGAGAGTCATTCACAACAGAAACTCAAAGCACTTACAGATCTGATATTATTATGAGACATCACGAATAATGCTGTTTTCAAAGTTTTACTAAAATGACTATGTACAGAATTTCTCATCACAGGATGATGAGAAATGAGTTTAAAACTCTGCCGTGAATGGCAGCAGCTGTTATGCATCTCTTCAAGTAAGGCTGTTTTTTTTTTAAATTTATAACAGTTTTTGTTGTTACTGTGTAAAAAGTTGAGTATTTTTCTTGTAAATCATCCATGCAGACTTCCAAAATTTCAACTCAGTCGCCAATAAGAAGTGATTTTAGTGGGGATGATTCAGTGGGGTTCTGAACCACTGGTCTAAAGAGATATACAGTACCTCTGTAGTCCTTACAAACACACAAATCCCATTGAACCAACTGAACCAGCCTCAAACACAGCAGCCATATAAAACATCAAGGTTAAACAATATATATTATATCTGTAATGTACAGCCAGTTCACAGACAATAAGGTTCTGAAATCAAAGGTTTAATTATTTAGTAATGTTATTTAACTGATAGTTTAGAACCTTCTTTCTTTATTATTTTTAATAATTAGGTGCCAAAAAAAGGAAGAAAAAAAAAATCAAATGTAAGCTGTTCGATTGAGCCAAAAAGTGTTTGAGTCTAAGCCCTTCCCCTGGTTCTCGGCTATGTAAAGGTGCATTGTTGTAATGGGTTTTTTTACATGTTATACAGAGACAGATCTCAACACGCCATAGAAACGCAAAAGTGAGGCAGGAGGAGGAAAATAAAGTTACATCACTAAAGGCATACCCTTGGTGGCTGTAGCGGTTTTTAAACTTCATGACTTCCACTGCCGCCTTATCGTTTTACTATCGTGTTGCACAGACGTCACATGTATTAAAACATGGATACGTGTTCCATGCATCAGATGACTGAGAGGAAGATGAGAAATGGCAGTTGGTGAGTATGTGTGTGATGTTATTGTCAGGGTATGTGTGTTTCTGTAGCCAGCCAGCTGTTTCTCCCAACAGTCCCACATGTGTTGGCCCTCCAGGAATCCATTCCCCCTCTGGGAATCTGCAGTACCCCAGTGAGATCAAAAGAAGCCTTGAGGGCGGAGGTTGGAGTGGGGGGTGATGGAAAGCTACAACCTATAGACTCAGGGTTATTGTGGCCGCCAGATTCCCCTTATCAACCTGCTGCTGCTGCTGCTGGGCTGTGTACAAAGAAGGAGCGTGAGAGAAGAACTGATCTGGGTTCTTTGAAGGGGAGGATTACTATGGACACTCATCATAAGTCTTCAGCTTGGCTCGGCTGAGCTTTGCTTGGCTCACCACTGTTTGGAAAAAGGAATGAGCTGATTTCATCTCAGCATTGAGGAAACGTAGGATCACCTGGGTGACTGGTCTGGGTCTCTTCCCTCCCCTGGACTGACCTATCCAACATCTTAGATTTCAAACATTCTCAGCTCCCTTTCGCTTGGGATTTCTTCTTTCAATAAGTTTGCACATCTGAATATGCAATGTTTTACAACGTAATATACAGGTATTTGAGGCGAAATAAGACTAACTTTATTTGGAACAGATTTTTTTTCTAATTTTTCATATAATTTGTTAACTAGAAGCATTGGAAGAGCCCAAACCTCAGCCCAGTCCATAAGGTCATTTAAAAAAAACTGTAAGATCCGGGTTGTGATCCAGATAAGCACCAAAATATAATCACTTGGTTTGTGTGACAACCCCAACATTTACTGAAAGTTTCATAAAAATCTGTTCATTAGTTTTTAAAGTCATCTTGCTAATAGACAGACAGATAGACAGACAAACAAACCAAAACTACTGAAAAACCTAACCTTTCTGGTGGTGGTAAATATTAAAGGTTTTATTAAAATCCTTTCAGTGGTTCATGGGATATTTTGATAACAAATGCAACGACCTTAATGCCCAACTTTCACCTTATACCATCAGGGGATAAAATTATCACTTGCTCTTATATTTGCTGTTGATAAACTGAGCAGCTGGAAAAGTCTCACAGAATAGTAAAAATAATGTGTTAGCTCAGCTACATTATTAATACATTTCAAAGTTGCAGCTTTAATGTGATTTACATAGAAGAATATCACAAACAAAACCTGCATTAAAATTTGGTAAAACTGGGCTGTGTGTGTCTGGTCATTTGAGTTTCTTTCTTTTTTTTTTTTAGACATAAAAGCACTTATGGTATGTTTATCTGGTTTCCTTTAAACAACGACAACAAATAAATATGCTCTTCCTGTTTATAAAAAAATAGAACCACAATAGGAACATGAAGTTATTCATATTAGTAAGTTTATCTTTGGTAAAATATTGATTTATTCACAGGAATTGACACCTGTTGTTTCAAAACACTAAAATCAATACTTAATGTTGAGGAATTCAGTAACTTGAGCTCATGTAGCTAAATAAATACATTCAACAAAGTCCTCAATAAGAAAGTTTTCTCAAGTTAAGGTCTAGAATATATTTAAAGTCAGATGTAAACATAATATAAAACTAGAGAAATCTGCATTTTCTGCAAAGATGCAGTGTGAATGCTGACAAGAAGCTGATACTGAACTGTTAAAACAAGTAGAACAAACCTAAATTTAGCAGAATAGTAGAGAAAGCTAAAATTAGTCAAAGCACAGCTAAAAGTTAAAGATAGCAAAATAATAGTCATATGCAAAATCTGGTACAGCTATACCTGAAAGATAAGTTGAACAAAACTGTCTAAAACCAGCAAAACAGAAGTTAAAAGCTAAAATTAGCAAAACCATAGACAAAAGCTGAAATAGCTAATTTTTTGCCCAAAGCTAAATGTAGCGAAAGTGTGGCTAAAAGCTAAATTGTGCGAAATCACAGTAAAAAGCTAAAAATAACAAAACTGTAGCTAAAGGCTAAAAGAAGCACGAGAAGACAAAAACAGAGTAAATATGCTGAAGAAAATTTTAGAGAACAACATTTTTGAAAGAACTGAAGTGATGTTAATACATTTAAAAGGGGAAAAAGTTGTAAATAAAGGTAAATAATTTAAAAACTGTAATAGTTAAAATACTAAAAGGTATAGTGTACTATTCCTGATTGAACTATTGATATAAGAACAGTTAAAAATAGCAAAAAGTGTGCAGATGTAGTTTGATTGCAAAAATAAACATATGGAAACAAAACATAAACAGGAAAACAATAGTGAGATTATTGTTTCAGCATTCAGACAATAACTTATTAGTAACTGAATAATAAATAAATTGATGTAATTTAAAATTATATATTTTTATAAAGGTATGTCATATTACAGTGTTGGCTAAAGACTAAAACTTCTTCTTCCTTCTACTTTTTCACATGTAAACAATCTTAATAAACACAATAATGATAAATGTCTCTTTAACGCTCCCTGAGTCGGTTCTGGTGGGTCTGTCAAACTGGGGTTTTACATCACTTCCTTCCTGTACTCTCAGTTTAGATTTTAATGGGTATGATTGATAACATAAGTTGTGTTTATTTTTTGTCTCTGAACATATGAGACAGGTTTTTAACCCTCCTGTGGCCTTTGGGTCAAATGGACCCAGAGTTACAAGGGCTTCTCTTCTTCTCTTCAGTTAATGGGGCTCCAGGAGGGATTAATCTCCACTGGAAGGAAGAACAGCAGTCGGTCCATTCTGATAAAATCCTCTTTACATTCATTTAACAAACTCTCTGTTTGTTGTCTAAAGACAAGAACAACAGTGGATCCTAAAACAAAACTCGTAGAAAGTAATCAACATCTACAACTGATTACCTTTTGGAGTCAATCCAATTCAGGATGGCCGCCACAGATAACTGACCTTATCAAATGCAAAACAAGCTATAACTCAGTCACTTGTACAGCTACATTTCATAGAGCATCATCCCTACTCTAAGCACTACACATTGCACAATATTTTTGTTGAAAACTTTGGCATTAACTGGATCTGTTAGCAAAATATCTCATGAATCACTGTTTGCATTCTAATGAAACTCACAGAAAGTAATCGTCAATGTGCATCTCCAACTCATAAACCTTTGGAATCAACCCAATTTAAGATGGTTCCCACGGCTAATAGACATTAGCCAACACAAAAAACAACTTCAACTCAGTCAGTTTTAGAGATACTGAGCTAAAGGTTGGTGTGGTAGTAGCTGGAAGTCATCCTTAATACATACACCAAGCACTACTCATCTTTTATAAAACTTTGGCATTAACTATTAAAATTACCAAAGTTCATCCCTTGGGAAAAAATGAACCACTGTACAGATTTTAATGTAACTTTCAGGAAATAATCATTAGATTTACATCTACAATGCATTAACATTTGGACTCAGTCCAATTGAAGATGGCTGCCCCAGCTGATTAACATTAGCCAACACAAAAATGGCAAAGTTAGTCAGTCAAAGTTACAGTTATTGAGCTAAAATGTGCTGTGGTAGCAGCTGAGCATCGTCCCCAAATCATACTCTGAGCATGACATCTCATAATATTGTATGAGATCACCCGTAACATTGTTTTCACGGTTTGTCCAAACCAACACAACTCTGTCATTTCTCAACATAAGCTGAACTTAAAATTCCGTCTGAAAAGCGTCTGGCAATATGCATTCCTTTAAGGAATTGATCGGCCTATAATTTGTAAATAATAGAATAACTGCACCTGTTTTTGAACTGATTTTCACTGTTAGAGCTGAAGCCAGTTTTCCAGGTCCCATCTGCTGCAGTCTGACTGCAGGTAGACCCAGACAAGCTCCAAGTACAGCTCTACCACGGCATCACTAAACACAGCTTCAAAGGGATTTAAGGATTCAAACCCCACTTTATCAGCTGGACAAGGGAAAGCCTATCTCTCATGGTTATACAGCATTAAGGAAAAAATGTGGCGACCTTTTACTTTAACTAAAAAAAAATCATCCAAGAGGAATGAGCGGCAGAGGTCGATTTGAGTGTTCCCATTCTCTGGTTAATGTCCAAAGGCTTCACCATCTAATCCTCTGGACGCATTAAATCCAACAAGCCCAGCAGTCATTTGTGGTTTCAATTATGCGGCAGGAACTTTCTGTCTCTTCTTGAAAGATGAAACTGCTCTCTGTTAATATTAGCTGACTGAACATGTGGCTGCAGAAAGGTAAAGGATCTGTCACAGGCTATCACTTTCTCTGCAGTTTCCCCACTAATTCTGGCTCTTTCTTTCAGAAAAATGAGATCAGATTTTAAACTCTCAACACATACATGTTTCGAGTTTCTACTGATATCCAGGAAAATAAATTACTTTCAGGAAAAGGGTTTTCAAACACTACTTCGCTGTTTGTGATCTAAACTCTCTGATTCATGCTCTTCATGCCTCATGGAACTTGTCGTCTTTTTGTTTTGGAAAATATCTGTGTGAGTGTGTGGAAATTTCCTTGATATCACGAATGCTGACTCAGCATTCACACTAATGTTTTGATGTTTTTTTTGTTTTTGTTTTTTCTGAATGTTTTTGCAGTCTACTTCTGCACACTGTGCTTTTTTAGCCGTTCATCATCAAACTGTTCGGCTCATTCATGGGATGGGTGCTTTGACATTTAGTACTTTTATACTTTTCAAAATATTTTAGTTTTGAAAAATATTTCCCCATAGAAATACATAGAGACCTTTCCAAATACTTCAAAACCATTGTTCTCTGTGAAACCTGCTTTAGCGTCCAGGCTCTTTTTTTTTTTCCTCTTATGCTACTTTTAGCTGTCATTCTTCTAATTTTTTGTTCCCTTAAGATTTTAGCTTGTGTTCTGTTTTTTGGGGGCTAAACAACGCAGTTTCAGCTCCTTCAGCAAATTTCAAATTTTAAGCATTTAACATTCACACTGAATTCTCACAGAAAAAAAACTGCTTCTCTAGTCTCAGAGCACTTTCACTTTGACTCAATTTGATGTCTGTTTTTTTTTTTTTAATCCACTACATTTATCATATGATTTCTAATTATTTTAAGTGTTCAGAAAAACAAACCTTTTAAAATGATACATTGTGAGAACTGAGCTGGTGCACCGATAAGCACCACTTTACAGCTCTGAACTGTGCTTGAGAGGAAGTCAGCAGATTGTATCAAATCCTCACTTCATCACAATCTCCCACACCGAGCAACACAGAGGCGACAGTGGAAAGGAACAACTTCCTTTTAACAGGAAGAAACCTCCAGCAGAACCAGAACCAGATTCAGGACGGGCGGCTATCTGCCTCTACCGGCTAGCATTTGAGAGGACAGGAAAGAGACACAGACAAACACAGAAAGACTGGTCCAAGCTCTAAAATTTCATAATGGTTCGATTTTTACACCCCTGTCTAATTTCTCAACATTTTTTTACAACTCAATATAGACAAAATATACAATATAGGTATTTACAAGCACGAATAGCAGCAGCTAGCTGTAGCACTTCTGGGACATCCAGGAGTCCCTTCGGTTAGGAATGTCTTAATACCTCTGTAACAGGAAACTGACAGCAGGGTCTATGAAGTAGTGTTATGGACCACTATGAAATTTTGTAGACTGGCATTGTTTTTATTTAGCAGCAGTGTGCTTTGAGGATGGTTTCGCCCATTATTAGCTCATCAACATGGTCTGGGTGGACCTACTTCCAAAGCAGAATGCTGCCAAACTAGAGCAACCCCATTCTTCAATTCACAGCAGTTCATGCAAACACTGTTATTTAAACATTTACATTGCTGTCAATTTTGTATAAATTTTACAGCAAAAATATTATAAAATTCCTGCTGAAAGTGACCCCAGGTTGTAGCATAAGTGCTACAGCTAGCTGCTGTTGCTACTTGTGCCTGCAAATACCCATAGAATTCTATGTAAGCGATTGTGTAATGAGAAGCTGTATGTAGTGTAAATGTTTATAACTCTGGTCTTCAGAGTCACTGTCCTGCATGTTTGTTTTCCATGTCTGATTCAAACTGATGAATGATTACCAGAACTCTGCAGAACTTGATGAAACACTGAGGAGATAATGAATCCAACGAAGCAGGTGTGGTGGAGCAGAGAAAATAACCAAACACTAGTTTTTAAAATTTTAGAGATGGCAGCAATCCACTTTGGTCCTCGCCGTGTCCTGACCAGCTGTTAGCTCATCAGTCCTGTCAGAACTGAACTCTGCTCTCCAAACTGGAGGCTTTCAAAGAGCTATCTGCAACAGGTAAGATGTTCATAACTTTTCCACAGAACCCCCACTTTGAAAGTGCTGAAAAATTCCTTTTAAAGTTTCCATTATCTGATTTGCAGCTGAATGGACATGTGTACAACATTTTAATGTAACAGTTTTTATAAATAGCATATCGGCTTCACTGACCTTCCTGCTTTAGTAATGATCATCTCGGTGCCGGTCTCATGAAACTTCTTCCACAGCTCCTTCTCATGAAGAACCACCTTCATGTTCTCAATGTTCTGAAAGAGTCAGAGTGCACAATTTGAACCATCTAAATCACCTGGATTTCACAGATTTATTTGCTATTTACCAAACAGAAGTTATTAAATAAATACTCAGAAGGGGTTTGTTCTGGTACTTGTTTCAGCCATGTCTAATTAAAACACCCCTGCTGTCTTTGGAGAAAAAATGGCTTCTTTGTTTAACTGCAGCCCTTGTGTGTACCTGGTCGGGCCCTGAGGAGCTGGGGACGCCGGCAGCTGTGGACAGGCTGAGCTGTGGCTGCTCTGGAAGGAGATCCGTCTCCCCGTCGGTCCGGGACCGGCTCATCCATTCATCCGTCACAGCTGAAGCCTTCTCCTGCAGCATCTCTGCAGGATTACAGAAATACTCAGCTGTCAGAATTTCTCAGCTCTGAGGCTGAAACGTGACACTTCTCAGAGCGCGTCCCCTCTAAAAGTACCTGCTCACCCCTCCACTCCCGCTCCCGCTCCCACCACCACCATCGATGTGTGCTCAGATTAGAGGCTGAGGAGAGAAATGGATTTCTGGTTTCTGCTCACACAGTCCTCATCTTTAATAACTAAAGAGATGTTTTTGTTTTGGAACTTTGAGTAAAAATAAAGTCAACAGGCTCTTATCCTACAAAGGTTTGAGTGTTTGGCTGGATGATTGTCTTTGTTTTAATGTGCATATTGAGCATTTATTAAAAGAGCTGAAGGCTTATCCAAACAGGGCCTGTTTTATTGACCAACCAGGATTAAAATTGTTTAGGCTACATTTTTAAATGTTCTTGACTCTTGTGCAGTGCTATAGATCTTTACACCACAGACAATTTCTCAACATCATTTTACATCTCAAGCACAAAATGCAGCAGCAGTAGCTGTATCACTCCTGGGGCATCCAGGAGTCAATTCCTGTAGGAATATTACGTCTATACTTTGTTGTTAACATTCTGCATATTTCAGTTTTTACGTTTCGTAAAAAATTTCCTTGTATTGTACAAATCTATGTGTACTTTATAATCTGGTTTCCTGACCTTCTTTAAACCTAAAGAGAAACAGCAGTACATACAGTGTGTATTTTTACCTAAAAAGCTGTATTGGATAAACTCCCCTCTTATCTGTAATATTTTCAAAAACCTGTGAATTTGGTCCTTCATTTGGCTCAGTTTTGGAATCCCAGGAATTTTCTTTCTTTTTTTTTTTTTTTTACTTGGTAGAACAGCGTTCTCTTATTTTACACCCTGGTCGTAAACCAATCTCCTGTTACTGCAGAATACCACAGCTATTCTTAAACTGGGCTTTGTACTTGGTTCAGGATGATTATGTTTATTTTCATTTTGTTTATGTATTTCGATAAAAATCACAATTTCTAACTTTGTTATAATAAGCCATCTTGACCACGTCTCCCTTAAAAAAGGATATTTTAAACTTAAGGTTTAAATAGATAAGATAAATAAAGATCTAGCAGAGTGTTTTAAGTAATAATGAGGTTTTACATAACAAAATTGAGCTGTTTTAACTAAACAAACAGAATCAATGATAACTGTGGTAGTACATATATATATTTTTTTATTTAAATGTTTAATTTTTTTTTCTTTTGTATTTCATGTTTTATTTCCTCTCATTTACTCTTTGAATTCACATCCTGATTTATAACTTTAATTTATTCCCTCTAAAAATATATTTTAGTTAATTTTTTTAATTAAAATTAAACCCCTTATTGTATTAACATGCTTTTCTTCCATTCAGTGGTAATACGTCATTTTTAAAGAATATTTCATTATTTTTTTCCCCATGTAGCAAAAAACAAACAAACATCACATCTTCTTAAAACAATGGAGTTGCAGCTCAGTAGATATTGATTTTAGATGGATTTCAACAATATTCTTTAGGTTTCATAAACCTCCTCGCCTCTAAAGTTGTTACAGGTTCTGTTTTATAGGTTTGGATTTGACAGAGTGAGGAAGAACTAGTTACTGTTGATGAAAGGGTCCTTAGAGCAGAAAATAACTTGTAACTAATATGACAGGTGGATCAGTATAAGCATAAAAAATTACTGGATAAAAGTCTTCAGGTGGACCTGGAAATAAATCTCGTGTTATTTAGGTTGAAACACTCAAACTGTTGGTTCAATACTTCTGAAGAATACAAAACTTGAATTACACTTTAGATCATTTAAAAATAAACTGAGTGTCATGTTTTTAAAATTATACATTACAATTTAAAATCTGAAACTCACAACTCACTTCATTCATGTGGCCTTTTTAAAGTCAAAATATTAAACTGCCTTTTTGTAAAAACATTTGATGAGGATAAAAGTCCAAAAACATCTCTAACTGAAGATCACATGATCTGATGACTGTTTTGTGTCAACTTTTCCACCCCACAGCAGCTCAGCGTTTATTTCAGACTCAGACTTTGGGTCAGAACCTTTCCAGTAAATCTCATATGCTCACATGTTCTACAACGAGCTTTTCTTTTGTAAAAAAAAAAAAAAAAATGAAGCCGTGAGTGCGGCAGAAAAAGGAAAATCTTTCGCAAAAGTTATTTCAGCTCCGAAGCGCTGATCTGAAAGGTCCATTCTAACAAGGTGGACCAGGACTGGACTTGTTCACAAGATCTGAGCAAAACCCAAACGAGATCAGTGGAAATAATCTGAGAACATATTACTCTGGGTCTGGTTCTTTTCTGCACACTGAACACAGACACCGTTTTCTGACTATTGTTTAGTTTACAGCTGCAGTTATGGATCATAGAAATAGTTTCTTTTCATTATTATTCCTCTATAAACACATTATCTGACTATAGTTGGTCTTTCACATCATGTTTCAGTTACTGTGGACAGAAATCAGACACATATTTCTACTAAACGTGGCACACTAAAAGATCATTAAACTCTCAACTGGTGGGTCATGACCCAAAAGTGGGTCACAGGCCTTTGTCTGTGGAAAAAAAAGTGTTGAGAAATTTAAAAAATAAAATCAGCATTCTTTTTATTCTGTCAGTCTTATGGTTAATGCTTGAATAAGTGGCAAAGTAATTTTAATAAGACATTGTTTGTTATATAATTAGTGCTTGAGTCCTCGGCTAAAGCTTTTTATTTTGAGTCTTTTTGAAACTACCTCTCGGTAGTTTAAGTTTTTTACTTTGTGATTGTGTGCAAATATCCTGTTGAGTCTGTTAAAAAAGGCTGACGTTACTGAAGTGAAAAGTTTTGGTTTTAATTAAAGTGCAGCTAATTAATTGTGAAAGAGATTATTTCTAATATTTCTAAATTTCTAGAGAATATTTATTTCAGGCCCTGAGGTCAGACCAGTTGAGAACCACCACTCTAAAGTATTAAAAAGTTCAGAAATTACAAATTGTGTATGTATATAAATCCCAGTGTCAGGAGGTTTTGTACCTTAGGACTGGAATAGTTTTTATTAAAATGTGAGTCATGCTGCTGTAAGAACCTCTGTTTTTAAAACATTTCAGCACACCTCAATGAGAAGAAGAAGAAGAAGTGATAAACACATGAACTACAAATCTAAAACTCAAAGAAACACCAATCATCAAAAGGTACAGTTCAGGGCCAAAATCCCTTCAGATTCATGTATGAATTTATCTTTCATGTTGAAACGTGTAGTCCAAGTCACGTGGTGTTTCTTCAGTAGGCCCTGCGAGTGTTATTCTGAACTGACCTCAGCTCAGATTAAATACGTTACAGGCAGCAGAACTTCAAGATTTGACTGAGAAAAACCCAAAACTGTTCAAAACAAAGACACGCTGTTCTTAGTTTGTCATGATGTGGTTTGGGACAGATGTAATAAACTGCAGCCAGGCACCATTTTGTGTTTGAAACTCTGACTGCATGAAGGTCTGCGGCTTCAACTTCGAGGTCCAGAAGTAACCAGAACCACGAGCAAAGATCAGTCAAGATCCACTGCACAGTTTTTTTGAGTTTTAACACTAATCAGGTAAAAATAAATAACAAAAATAATAAAATCAAAACTTGTGCTCAAAAAGTTTTCACCTGGAAAATGGGAGTTCTGGATTGAAATAGTTTTTTCAAAGACAATTTAAGTATTTTTAAAATAATATTTAAGTCATCTTCATTTCACTAATCTCCTCTTAATTTGGTTAATACTCACTTTTCTCAGTATTTAAATTACAAAATCAAAAACAAAGGTTTAGTTATTATATTTCAAACATTAATATGAATGAGAAAATGATAAGATGTAAAACCATTTCAATATAATAATAATAATAATAATAATAATAATAATAATAATGATAATAATAATAATAATAATATAATTTGTTATTGTTATTGTTATTGTTATTATTATTATTATTAGTAGCAGTAGTAGTAGTAGAATTGAATTCTTGCCCAACCCAATTACGTTTTTAAACTATAGCTTATTTTAAGATCTTTTATAGTTTATTATTAAGACATATTATTAGGATCTTATTGTCGCCTTATCCTGTAACTGCAGACCGAATCTAGATGCACAACAAATACGTGGATTGTAGTGAGAATAAATTCTATTCTATTCTATTTGAATGATTGCAGAGAACAGTGCTGCATTGTTCTGTTCTTGCACAACAGAAATTAAAGAACAGAAAGTGGATCTCCGGGTTCTCAGTGTTCAGTCTTCCCTCTCCTGTCCTCTCCTGTCCTCTCCTGTCCTGTCCTCAGCCAGCCGCTCCCTACCTGACGCGGTCTCATACAGACTTGCTGCTTGAATCCATCCCGGTCCCGCAGCGGCTGCACGTGCAGGCAGGAGAGCTGCTCCCGCGCGCCTCTGTCCGCGGGAAGTCACGGAGTGTCGGTGTGTGTTCAGCTGCTCCGGAGCCCAGCTGCGCTCTGCGCCTGTGCAGTGTGCGCTCTGAGGCTCTGAGCTCTGACGCGCACACACACACACGCACAAACACACGCACACACACGCACACACGCACGCATGGTCCAAACATAGGAGCCTCTCAGCATCCACACCAGCCTCTCCCTGCAGGGCCCGCGGTCCAAACAAAGCCAGTCACACCGCACCTCCTCCACCTCCTCCTGCTGTCAACCAGAACCTGCAGGTCGGTTCTACCGGCCCACTGAAGGAGATCCGGATCAACTGGGCCCAGTGGCTGTAAAATACAGCACTTCTGAAACACTGCAGTCCACTTCAACTCCAGCTGTATGCGTCTGACATGTGCAGGACATACAATTATATTTATTTATTTATACAACAGGAACATTTGTGATGGAGTCTGTCTGGGCCTGGAACCAAAGTTTAATCCAACTGATAGAGAAGCACTGAGTTTAGTTTTTTTTTGTGTCCAACAATATTTATTATTATTATTATTATTATTATTATTATTATTATTATTATTATTATTATTATTATTATTATTATTATTATTATTATGTCTTAATATTATACTTCTTCTCCTCGACGCTTCCGGAGACCACGTTAGTTTTGACTTCTCACAAAAAGTCCAATAATGATTCGGCCTCAAAATTTGTTTACATTTTGAACCAACAAATATATAAATAAGTAAAACCATGCATTTTCCTCCAACAGAGGGTTATCACGGGTCATATCATATGTTCTGTGTGGAGACAACACTGGTTCATCCCTTGAGTTAGGTGTCTCTTTCAGAACTAAATATTTCATAGGTTCATGCTGTGCAGCCTAAAAGAAAAGATCTAAAAATATTTGGGTACATAACTGAAAGTGAGTTAAGAAAAAAAAAACCAGCAATAATCAAACAAAAAAAAAACTTTTAGGGATTTAGAAAAACTATTGAATAAAATCACTTTGTAAAAGTTTGGCGGAAGGGAGTTCAACACTTCTGCACTTTCTCTGTAAACAAAGTTACATTATAAAGGAGAGGATGAAATAAATGTTAGCTCTGACAACATCCCAGGATAAAACACTTCAACAGGAAGAAACACTGATTTTCAGTATAAAGTGAGCCAAAGACAGTGAAGTGTTTTCATAGTGTTTGACCTATAAACCGATGAATGAGTGAGAGGGAGAGCTCTGCAACATGTGGCTGGAGATGAGCCCTCAGACTCACAGAGTTAAATGTGAACACATGCAGGGAAAGACCAGTTTTACGCACCGTCTTCATCCTGAAGACATGATCCAGTTCAACTAAATCAGCTGCCGCTCTCTCCCTCTGTGTGTGTGTGTGTGTGTGTGTGTGTGTGTGAGGAGCAGGCCTCTGTCTGCAGGTGAATGAGAAGCCTGCGGTTTCTCAGGAAATGAAGCGTGAGTCTGCAGCGCCTCCATAAATCAGATGCCCGCGCGGGCGCGTCGCGGCGCGCAGAGCTGCAAGGGGGCACGAGCCACCGTTTGTCCTCGAGCTGCTCCGCTCCTTTCCCCTGCTGACACAGAGGGAGCTGCGTCCTCACCCCCCACCCCTCCTAACCCAACCCCCCTCCAACCACCACCTCACCATCTGACAAACACCACCTCCTCCGCGTCGTCTCATTCAAAGCCCATGTGGACATATTGGTTTCACAGTTTTCACCTGCATAAAGCACGGGCTGATTGAATGACGAGCTCGAGGAAAGCGCAAAGTGTTGGAGTGGTTCCTCTGACACGTGTTCCTGTGGCGCACGCGGAGGGAAAAGCCGCCGTACGAACACAGCTGCATTTCTGTCAGTCTGCGCCCTGATTCCGTCAGACTCAATTAGACACGAGGCAATTATCAGGTTTAACTCGGAGTTTACTCAAAGCCTGGATTCATTCAGCTGCAGCCGTGTCACTCAGGGAACGGGAATAATAATAATAATAATAATAATAATAATAATAATAATAATAATAATAATAATAATAATAATAATAATTTAATAAAATAAATAAAACGTTTTCTTTAATGTGCTTGTGCTGTCAGCTTAGAAAATTTTAAACAGGCAGGAATGGACCATACTTTATATAGCATAAATAACTGACAGCCCAAATGCATAATAATAATAATAATAATAATAATAATAATAATAAAAATAATAATAAAAATAACCCTTGCTCTTACCTCGTGCTGTGCTCTGTCCTCAGATTCATGCAGAACCCTTCAAGCCTCTGCTGCATTATAAAAGTGACATTTTTCTTTAAAGCAGCAGAGCTGGGCTGAGATTTTTTTGGAGGGACTTCACCCCCCAAACGTCACGTGGTCGGCTCAGGGAGGAGGTTTCAGCAGGCTGACATCAGAGTTGGACTTGAAGCAGGACCTCAGTTTGACACTGAATTTCAAGCATTTATTTTCTAAATAATAAAGTTTTTTACGACACACAACCCCCCGGTTAGCAAACCTTTACAGGTCGCGAAACATCAGCCCAGATTCGCACCACTGTAAGCACAATGCCAGCCTAAGGCTTGTTGACAAACACTAAACACATTTACCTGCTTTAGACGCAGAGCGTTTTCGTGATGTCCATTTCAAAGCACCGATTTTTTAAAATAACCACAGCCATGAACCAAACGGTTAAACACATCCAGCAGGGCGTGACAACACATCTGTGTCTGATTTAAAACGCACCAATCGGGAATAAGCACCATACTGATGCAGGATCCATGCAGGGATGGATTTAAGGGAGTTGTTCCCACAATGCCTTGCAAATGAAGCTATAGGCTGAGATGTTGATGAACTTTTCTGGCAAGATCTATCTGAGCAAATAGAGATGACTAAACTACTCTGCCTGCCCACCTCCATCGCCCTTAAGATTGCTGTAAATGTGTTGGATTAAAAAAAAACACCATTTCATTTTTAACTGTATTTGTCTACACAAATATCCAGTGAGCAGTTGTAAGAAAACTGGAATAATTCTACGTAGACTGGCTTCAGTAAATGGCAAAAACTACAGTGTCTATAAAAAGTATTCATCCCCTTTGCTTTTATTGTTGTCATCAGTCAGTCGTGGGCAATATAAATTGGACTTTAAAAATAAAAAATAAAAAACTTTACTGTCAAAGGGAAATCAAATGTATGCAGAGAAATACCAACTTAATAAAAATATGTCTTAAAATAACTGATTGCATAAATATTCACCCCCTTTAAAGTGATTGTTCTAATTCAACTGAGAGAAAAGACAAACATGACAGAGGATGGGTACAAAAGGATTTCCAAGACCCAACACCCCCAGGAGTTCCGTTAAATCCATCATCAAGAAATAGGACGTGTAAATCTACCAAGTCCAGGTTGTCCTCACAAACTGAGTGACTGTAAAGAAGGACGATAGTCAGAGAGACCACCAAGATACCTGTGACTCTGAAGGAGGTCCAAGCTTCAGCAGGTGAGATGGAGAGACTGAGCTACAACAACTGATCTTCACCAGGCTGAGCTTCATGGGAGAGAGGTGAAGAGGAAGAAAACTCAGATTAAATCTCACCCAGAGTCAGACAAACTCTAGTTGAGATTTTCTTTTTCAGACTTTTAATGAAGCAGGAGTGTTAGAACTATAAATTTTGGCCTTTACTTTGTATTGGTTATTGTGTGTGTATGAGTGTGGTGGGGGTCTTCATATTTTTCTGCAGTCGAGAAGGTTGGGCTGTGTTCATGAGCCCTCCCCCTGCTCTTCAACCTGGCTCTGTTTCTAATCAGTCATTGGTCATTTCTTTTAATTCAATATAACACCAATTCACAACAAAAGTCGTCTCAGGACACTGTACAAAAACATTTACATGAATTATAAAATGCCAGTTTGAACTCCTCTTGACCAATGTTGAGTGTTAGCATCAATGTGTCACACAGGAATGTGTATGTTCTCCTCCTCCTTAGGCATTCTTCTTACATTGTTTTATTGCAGACTTTCATAACATTGTACCAGCGAGCCTGCATAAGGAGTTGTTCCCTGTTTTCTTGAGCAACCTTGGATTTTCTGACCTGCTCTAAAAGAGATGTTTTCTGCATTTGTTAAACAATCTTTTTGAAACTGAGAATCTTCCGACGTGTTTCACACTGAACAAGTCAAGGAGCAGATGAAAAATTTCAAACTCAAGTTTTTAACAACATTCAGCTACTGTTTATTTTTTACTGCATCAAATTGAAATAATTTTCAGCAGCAGTTTGCTAATTGTCCTGCAACAAATAGGAAGCAGAGATTAGATAAGCAGATTTACACAAAGAAAAATTTGTGTAAAAAATTTTACACCCTAAAAATAATCATATGTCCCTAGAAGATTATGAATCAGTGCAAAAAGCGGAATCTTTTAAATGATTATTTCTGTTTATTTATATACCATCAAACCCCAACAAAAGTAATCTCACAACACTACAAAAAGGCAAACAAGTTCCACAAGAGAGGAGCCTGATAATTGAAAGCTCTGCCTCCTGTTCTACTTTTAGAAACTCTAGGAACCACAAGTAAACTTGCAGTCTGAGAGTAAAGTCCTTTGTTACGAAAATATGGAACAATAAGATATTTAATATAAGATGGAGCTTGGTTGTTGAGAGCTATGTATGTTAGAAGTAAGATTTTAAATTCTACCCTGAATTTGACAGGGAGCCAATGAGAGAAGCTAAAACTGGAGAAATCTGATCTCTCCTTTACTTTTTCATACATCACAAGAACCGAGAAAACTGTTCTCCATCCCAGGCCTGCAATAAAAGAAGTATGACATTTTTCTGCAACCCTGGTTTGGGATTTCTTGCAGCTTGTTTTTGACATATTATCTGCTCAAAACATTTTTCTTGGCTGGTGCCTGACGTCTATTGTGTGACTGGTCAAAAAGTTGAAGTGGGCGTGGTTAATACTCAAAAGCAGAAGTGTTGACGTTTCAGCTTTTCTGCTGCCACTGGCATTTGAACACATCCCCAGAAGTTCTGCACTTGAGTTTCTTGTGAATTATAAAATGTCCTGATCAGAACAAACTTTGTTCTTGTTCTTCCCATCTCTAGAAAATGTAAATTTTCTTCCAGAGAATGCAACAAGCTTAACTCTCAGGACAGCTTATTGGATCAACTGCGGGCTTTTCAGGGAGTTTTTAGGCATCCTAGAATTACAATTGCTCAGCCTAGAAGTTAAAAACTCATAAAGTTGCTAGATTGTTTAAGGACAAGATGCTTCTAATTTTGGCAATATTGTGCAAGTGGAAGAAATGGGTTTTAAAAGTTTGCTTAGTGTTGGTGTTAAAGAAAGCCTCCTGTTCAAAAATCATGCCAAGAATCTTTACATTACTACTGGAGGCCAAGTTAACGACATCCAGAGAAAGTGAAAGTTTGCAAAAGTATATTTTTTTCTCTTTTAAATGGTCACAATCATCAAAAGCTTTCAGTCAAATTGCAGTGTTTATGCTGCAATCTGCTGAAATCAGACATTATAAATATGCAACTATGTAGATCATTTACTCGTCACTTTGGCAGAAGACAAAAAACTGCTGTGATTTTATTACATTAGTAAAACTAGCTGATTCAGTCATAATTTATTTTAAAAAACAGCAAAATTATATTTTAAAGCCGGATTAATGAGCCTTTATTATTGATTTATTGTATTTGAGCACAAGGCTTTGAGTTTATTCTGTTTATGTTCAAACTTTGAAATACATTTACCAAATAATAGGTCCACAATTTTTTTCTTTTCCCTTTGCACTTGCAGAAATGATTCAGTTCAGTTTAATTCAGTTTATTTATGCAGTGCCAATTCATAACAAAAGTCATCTCAGGGCACAAAAACATTCACATACATTATAGCATGCCAATTAGTAAAAGTTATCTCTTTAAGAAGGCCAGCAGATTGTATTGAATCTTCACTTCATCACAATCTCCCATCCTGAGCAGCTCTGAGGCAACAGTGGAAAGAAGCAGCTCCTTCTTAAACAGGAAGAAAGCTCCAGCAGAACCAGAACCAGGCTCAGGATGGGCCTGAGCATTTAAAAGGCATTGCCTAAACAATTATGTATTCTGGAGTAAGTCCAGGAGATTTTAAATACCTTATATTCAGAAGAGATATACCTTTGTTTGCTTGATTATTTATGTTGTTCTAAAACATTGTCTTCCAGAAGTCAAGGCATTTTAAAGCTGTGTTGAATCACCCTTAGAATGTTTTTTAAAATTACTCATTAAAAAGGATGATTTATGGTTTTGTGCTTGTATAAGCTTGAAATGTTGTAGCATTTTGTCATAGAATTCATCTTCATTAAGTGCAGGGATTGAGTCATGTGGTCACATTAGATCAAGGCCTAATCCTTTGAGGTCAGTTAATGGAAGAGGGGTGGTTTGGGCTTCCGCAAATAAGAAAAATAAAGAAACAAACATCAGCTTGACACACTGGGAAGTTAACTGCATGTTTCCCTCTTTGCTCTGAGGAATTCTGTCATGGTCTTAGCCAGAGACTTGGCCCACATGCAGAACACACCTCAGGAGACAGAGTGAAAATGCAGTTAATATTTATTATAATGCTCGTCGTAATGAGGAACCAGCAGCTCAGGAACTGGAATGCCAAGGTGAGTGGATGGTGAGCCGCCAGGGAGAGAGGAGCAGAGCCTGGGTTAGGTCCTTGGTGGTAGGGAGAGTGAGCAGGGTTCGGTCAAAGGAGGCCGTCCAGGAAGAAAGCAGCGTGGAGAGCCCGGAGACCAGTCAGCATTGGAAGATTCCTCCAGGTAAAAGATCAATGGCTTGATAATTCTGAAACAAGGCAAGGAAGTATTAATAACTTCAGAAAACAAGAACATGAGCCAGGGTGGTAACAAACGTACCAGTACAAGTTACACTCTGACGGTGACATGCTAGCTGCCAACTCCTTTTAAGCCTCCCTTGCTGATTGAAGATGAGGAACACCTGTCAGCAGAACCTCCAGTAGAGCTGGTGCCATCTCCTGGAGATAGAAGGAAATGCACCCAAAACCCAACCAGGATCACCAGACTCTGACATCATCTCCCCCTCAACGGACGCCTCCTGGCGGCTGAGATGAGGAAGATGGCACAGAAGCCCAATAGTCCGAGATAAGTGTGGAGTCGCAGATGAAAGAGCGGGGCACCCAAGAGCGGTCCTCAGGACCGTATCCCTCCCAATCAACGAGGAATTGCCAACCCCTGCCTCGCCGACGGGAGTCCACGATCCGTCGAACCGTATAGACTGGGTGCCCCTCAAATTCTCGGGCAGGTGGAGGGAGTTCGGCTGGAGGGCACAATGGGCTAGATGCCACTGGTTTTAACTGTGAAACATGAAATGTGGGATGGATGCGGAGATCGGAGGGAAGACGGAGACGGACAGCAGTAGGACTGACGACAGATTCTATCACATACGGCCCAATGAAACGAGGAGAAAGCTTCTTAGACATGGCCTTTAAAGGAATGTCTTTGGACGAGAGCCATACCCTTTGCCCAGGACTGTACTGAGGGGCTGGTGTCCGCCTACGATCAGCCAGTCTCTGATTCTGTGAGGCGGTGCGTCGAAGAGCCAAAACAGTGTTGGACCATACTCTTTTGCATCGGCGGATGTGATGCTGAACTGAGGGAACGGAAATCTGCTTCTCATCTGAGGGGAACAGAGGTGGCTGGTAACCCAGGGAAACTTCGAAGGGAGACCGACCGGTGGCAACAGAGACGTGAGCATTGTGTGCGTACTCGACCAACGGGAGGAATGTATTCCAGTCGGAAGGATTAGTGGAAGTAAAGCACCTGAGTGTGGATTCTAGCTCCTGGTTCATACGTTCTGTCTGGCCGTTGGATTGTGGATGATAACCTGACGTGAGTGAGACCTTAGCATTGAGTGCCTGACAGAACTGTTT
>NC_051431.1:25969399-25986945 GCF_001649575.2 Kryptolebias marmoratus
CACACACACACACACACACCAACACACAGAGTGCAACGGCTCATTTTACTTTTTGCAGTGACAGCTTCCTCTCTCACTCTTCAATCTTTACAAAGCTCTATCCCTCCGTGTCCCAGCTCTCTCTGTGTGCCTTGTTCAGATATTCTCCTGCTTTCACCGTGCCATTTTCATTCGTCTTCTTCACCTTGGTTGTCATACTTACCATTACTACTCGCATTCCATCTTCACCCTTCATCACCTCAACAGAGAGCAACACTACATGTACTGCTTCTGTGACAATGAAACAGATGATAACCAGTGACACAAAAACTTGCAAAGCAAAATGTTCCGAAAAGTTTTAGCAAATGACTTGGATGTGCTGAAAATAATTCTGTAACAACCTACCTAATGCAAACAATAAGTTAGGGTAACTTTACTCAGAAAAGAAAGTTTACTAATGCCAGCTAAAGAGTCTAGTAAAATATCTGTTCCAGAGTTATGCTGGATGAGTGGTGTAGTAGTTTACAGTATTGTCACACTAGTTCTGTTTAAACACACAAAGTCTCAAAATGTTTAGTGAATTTTTTTAAAGAAGTGTACGGAGAACCCATGTCTTCAATCAAGCCAACAGGACTTGAGCAAAAGTGCACAGTGGGGTGACAATACACCAGATCTCTTTGGTTAGTTTGACCAAGTAAAGACAAGCAACAAGTTCATCCTAATAGCAATACCTGAGATCGACACATGTGGACACCAGTACACTAACACAAAAAAATTATTTTCCCCATATATTCTGCAAAAACACACAACTCCTCTGTCTCTGATTGACTCTGATCTTGAATATTTTAAACACAAAGCCAAAGCCAATCACATAACTCTAACCCTAGACAATAAGAGCCCATTTGTAGCAGAATGCAGGTTCCTATAGTTTAGGTTAGACACATTCTCATGGGTTGATGAGCCCAATACATTGTAAAAAATCAGCCAAAATGTGGATTGCAGGGTCTTGGCAAGGTCTTCACAGGCTCCTTGTTCCATGTGATAGAGGGTGATTTTGTAATGTCTTGAATTACAAGACATTACAAAAGTCGTGAATATTCAACAGACCTATCCTTTTTTCTTTTTTCTTGTATAATACTTTGTAACTTTGTTAGCAAAAGTAATATTTCAATATTATATCAACTTTTTACAAATGCATTATTAAATTTTTACATATGTAATAACAAATTTCCTTCAGGAGATCTGTAAAATATCTTTTTTTAGACTGTTTTATTTATCTGTTATTTGAGTTTTACAACAATAGTATGTATTAAAAATGCAAAAAGAAATTAGGTATTTTTGAAAATCCTGCATCTCAAACTATGCATAACAGAATTATTGCAGTTTGTATTTGAAGAAATAGATTGTCGTGAAGACAGATTCTATTTGCTATATTGCAGAGGTCGAAAGAAACATCACTGAGAATCTAATAAAATTTCCACAGATAGCCTCACAGACCTGCGAAAGAGAGAAGTTTATGTCAGACGTTACAAGAGCGAGATTAAGTCGAAGTCTGTTGGCGTCAGGTTGGTTGGAGAGGCACATAAACCGCAGCACCATCGCAGAGACGATGTGTGATAAGTGAGGAAGCAGTGGGAACGGATGGAGCTGCTTTTATGACCAGATCCAAGAACGGTTCTGTAAGACACTAAAAGGGGATAGAGCCGATATCATCCACATCTATTAAAATCCACTGCACTTTGAACTGACCTTTTTCTGATGCTGCGCTTTTAATGTTTTAGAATTCAGTGAACTTCTTCATTTGATATTTGAACCTACAATGACACATGGATGAAAGCAGGCCTGGCACACAGTCTTCAAACACAAAATCATGAGAACCTGATGGGTAGGACAGAATCCACAGCACATAGACTACATACCAGTCTATGAGCACTTTATGACAAAGCCTATGCTCTGTTGTAAAGTGCTCATGAATGATCAATTTGTAATGTTCAGCAAACAACTGCTCACGCACAGAAAATTCAAGGCATCATGTTTTGAAATTATATTTCACGCTCAGACAAATTACCTGAACAATCAACAGTAGTTGTTCAGGAAACTGTCCAGCTGTCCAAGGTCAGGAAACATTTCAATTAGGCCTGGCAGGCTGTTGATCTGCCACTTCCTGTTGGACACACTCGAGCAACTTGTTCATCTGTCTGAATTTTCTAAGCACTACAAACCCAGCCGTGCTTTTCTAAGCTGCTATATAAAACGCTTGTTTTAAAATAACTGTATCTCCACAAATTGGAGGAAAGTGTAACAGTATCCTTTTGTTAAATTATTGCGGCTCTTATCATCAGAGAGGACTGTAGTGGACAGCAGCTACAAAGAAATTCACTGACTGGAGTTGAGGAGGAGACCCAGAGTGACTTATAGGACAAATGCTTTGTTTAATGGTTTAGAATAAGACTGACAGGTTCCAGGTCAGTAGTGTAAAGGTCCTGTGAACCACTGAACTGGTCAGCTTCTACATCTGGGCAGAGCCAGGAGAGATGCTTTATATTACAATCCATGTTGACAGACTCCCTGACCCCAGTTACCTCTCCTGAAGAGTCCAGTATGTTAGCAGCCAACGTGTCTGGAGAATATGTTCTGGTTCAGTGTCAACAGGAGCAATCAGCACTCCTGCCCTGGAGGTCTCACCTAAGCCCAGATACAGTCAGGTCTCCCTGAAGCCCAGTTGTCCTCTTCAGACATCAGAGTGTCTGGTCTGATCGCACAAAAGCTCTGTGCGTTTGTATGGGTGCTAAAAACCTTTAAACATGCCTTCATTTTAATGTGATATTTGCAGTTTCACGTGCTAGAATTTTCTCAGTTATGTTCTTTCAACAGGCTGAATTAGTTTTGTTTTATGTCTTATTATTTATCATTTATTTATTTGAACTACTGAATCCTGTCATCTACTTCCAGTTTTCAGTTGGAAATTAATGCTATCCAATCTTAATGTTTTAATTTTGACAAGTGAGCAGCACAAGTAGTTTAGGAGTGCACACTCCTAATTAGATGTTTTCACCCTGGAATGATCTGTCCATCATCTGCATGCCCTTGCCTCAGACAAAGGCATGCCTTAAAACAGCTGGAAGAAACATCTTGCTCTTGAGGAAATCTTGAAACATTGAAAAATGTTTTTTGTTTTTATAAGCTTGGAAAGCTGAAGGGCTTGGGCTATTGATGAAAAGCTTCAGCTGCAGCTGAATAAAGATAATTATTCAGCCATCCTTGGAAATTTTGTGAATATTTTTTGCTGTGTATTTGTCTTGTATTTGTTCAGCTAAAAGAATTGTTCCTAAAATGCTTCTCAATGAATGGTTTACCAGAACGCTGCATGCTGAGTTTCTCTTCAGTTAAATGTTTGTTCTGATTTTTTTCAGAGCTGATTGGACCCACTGTGGTCGTTGTTAGATATAATGTGCTGTGCCTGTCCCAAAACAACTGTTTGAGCAATGTTATATCATGTTATATGCATCTAATTAAACACAGTGCATCAAAAACAGCCAACAGCTGTGAGCACACTGTTTTCCTGTGATGGGTTTTCATTCTTTGCTTTGACGCTGAGCTCTGCAAAGTCTCAAATCATTTTATGCACCATTGTTTCTCTCATGTTAAGACATCAGAGCTACAAGCTTATTTGTAAATAAGCTTATTTTAAGAATGCTACATAAATGTGACTTAAAAGGCTCTAGACTGTGGTAAAGTCAAAATAATAATGTAACAGATGTATTTCACTTTTTATAGAAACATTAACAGGCCTGCTGTCACACTGATCTGACAGTCCACTGTAGGATGTGACTGTGTGTGTATCTGCATAATGAACATGTAATTGACGCTCAATTTCAAACAACATATTTTGCTGCAATGTGCTCAATCAGAGCTGTCCACTTGCCATCAATTGACCTGGATGTTACTGCCAGGTCTGAACAGGGCCTTTGTGTCACTGCCAGCTTAAGGAACTAATTCTTATTATATTCTTGTCATGATCTTAGCCAGAGACTTGGCCCACATGCAGAACACACCTCAGGAGACAGAGTGAAAATGCAGTTAATATTTATTATAATGCTCGTCGTAATGAGGAACCAGCAGCTCAGGAACTGGAATGCCAAGGTGAGTGGATGGTGAGCTGCCAGGGAGAGAGGAGCAGAGCCTGGGTTAGGTCCTTGGTGGTAGGGAGAGTGAGCAGGGTTCGGTCAAAGGAGGCCGTCCAGGAAGAAAGCAGCGTGGAGAGCCCGGAGACCAGTCAGCATTGGAAGATTCCTCCAGGTAAAAGATCAATGGCTTGATAATTCTGAAACAAGGCAAGGAAGTATTAATAACTTCAGAAAACAAGAACATGAGCCAGGGTGGTAACAAACGTACCAGTACAAGTTACACTCTGATGGTGACATGCTGGCTGCCAACTCCTTTTAAGCCTCCCTTGCTGATTGAAGATGAGGAACACCTGTCAGCAGAACCTCCAGTAGTGCTGGTGCCATCTCCTGGAGATAGAAGGAAATGCACCCAAAACCCAACCAGGATCACCAGACTCTGACAAATTCTCTCAGTAGAAGCATTTTTAACTTAAATAGTTGATTTGTGAATTGTCATAGCTGGGTTTTTTTTGTTTGTTAGTATAATTTCAGTTTTAGTTTATTTATTTTTAAACGGAAAAATAAACATTATTGAACATATATATGTAAATATGCAAGATTAGAGCCAGAACTAATTTTCATCTTCAGTGCTTTGGTAGGCCAAGGCTAGCCACATAAACCATGACAATACAATACAACAATTTATGATTCTCTGTTTTAGAGCCCTAATTCTTAGTGTTTATAGTTTATTTATCAAAAATAAACTCAATGTCTTCCTGCTTTCCTTTAAGAACCAGTGGACTCACTCCTGTAAAGTTCTTCAGGCTTGTTAAGGCTGATGGAGATGCTGTATCACAGTCTTACCAAACAGAACGCACCAATGCTGAGGATTAAAGGTTTTTCTCCAAATATGCATATTACACTGGTTTGAAAAAAAAAAAGTTTTGCCATTGTATGTACAGTAATTTTGAACCTGCTCTTAATTTATTGGTCCATGAACAGTCCATCCCTGACCTTATGGATCATGACCAGAAGGTGGTTGGGCTCAGCCTTAAAGATGTATGAGTACGAGGAGCTCTGTCATCCAAGGGGAGCTTGGAGTACAGCTCTCCTCTGCATTGAGAGTCAAGAGTCAGCTGAAGTGGTTCAGGCATCTGATTCAGATGCCTCCTGAATGCCTACCTCTGGAGGTCTTTTGGGCATGTCCTACTGGGTGATGATCGCAGGGCAGATCCAGAACTCACTGGAGGATTTATGCATCCTCTCTGGCCTGGGAATGCCTCGGAACCCCCAGGAGGAGCTGGAGGGTGTTGCTTAGGAAAGAGCTGTCTGGGTTTCCATCCTGGACCTGTTGCCTCAGCAACTTGACCATGGATAAGAGGAAGAAAATAGATGGATGTTTTTCTGTCTAAATTCAGTGACATTTTGACACAAGAACTTGAAATTAGAACTTTACAAAATAAAAACCATACACGCTCTCCTGAGACATTTGTAATGAATTGTTTCTCCTATTTTGTTGTTGTTCTTAGTTTATTCAAAATATGGTCATAAGGTTAGGGTTACACTTGTTAAGGAGGGAAAAGGTTTGCTTCATTCAGTCATATGTCACAGTGCACTGGCAGCTTTACAGAACAAAATAACACAGACTCAATTCTGAAGAGGAATTAGCATTATTATTTCCCAAACATGCATGCAGACTTGTACGACACTGCAGCTGCAATGTATTGTGCATTTTAAATTTCAGTGTGAGCAGCTGCGTAACATGAAATAAGTTTGTTTTTTTTAAATCTCAACATTTACCTTAATAAATATTTAGCTTGTGGAAAAAAAACACATTGAGACTGAATATTGTTTATGAATATTTACCATTAAAAGACAAGTTGGAATTTCATTATTTGTGTCCTGTTTTTTGCTATTTCAGATGCAATAAAATCAGTCACGCTAAGCTTTTAGTGAGAAACAGTTCACTCTACCTAAAAGCAAACTCACAGGGTTACAGCTTCTATAAAACTTCTGTTTATCTGGCCTCTCTCTCTCTCTGTTCTGTCTCATAAGCTCTGGCGTCTCACAGGTTTTGCAGTGCTTGTATTTAAACAGTGTCATGCCCTTTGTTTTTCAGATGTAATCTGCTGCACTCTTTGAAGTGGGTGCCATGTTTGCACTGTGACCATTTAATTCAGAGCACAGCTTGATTATATTAGTGTCAGGGTTAATTGCTGATTTCAGACAAACATTAGAGACGCTGCCTTGCTGGCGGTAAGTAGGCATCATGTGCTGCTCAGTTCAAGATCTGGTCAGGCCCATAGTCTTAGTTACACCCACATACACACTGTAGCTCTTACAGTTCCTCTGATCCCCGAACATGTGATGGGGCAGACACGGGACCTGGTGATCCTGCTGACTTCACAGGCCTGAGCCCAGCGCAATAGAAGCTGTTACTCAGACCTCCCATGATGAACCCGTCAAAGTTCATGCATCTTCTTCCTCCTTTCCCAAATCATCACCAGCACACCAAGCCCTGAAGCCTGCTTTAGAACCTCAATTTTGACAAAGTTGGGACATTGCGTTAAATGTAAATAAAAACAGAATGAAATGATTTGGAAATCTCAAACCCATATTTTATCCACAAGGAAACATAGTAAAGATATGAAAAGTTTAAACTAATTGTACATTTTCTTTGGAAAAAAGTAAAGTGGTGCAAATAAACAGCTGGAGGAGCATTTTACAATTAATTAGGCCAATTGGCAATAGGTTAGTATAAGTACTGGCTTTGAAAAGAGTACTTCAGAGAGGCTGAATTATTTTAGAAGTAAAAATGGGCAGGGGATCACCAGTCTGCAAAAACTCGATCTAAAAAAGTGGAAGAATATCAGAATAATGTTCTTGAACAGAAAACTGGGAAGACTTTGAATATCCCATCATCTACAATTTAAAAAATCGATAAAAGATTTCAAGAATCTGGAGAAGTCTCTGAGCTCAAAGGACAAGGCTGAGAGTTAATATTAAGATGCTCGTAATTTTCGGGCCCTCAGGGGCCCCTGCATTAAAAACAGGTCTGATTCTGTTCTGGACATCACTGCATGGACTCAGGAACACTTCCATTGATCACTGTCTGTAAACACAGCTCACTGTACCATCTGCAAATTCTGGTCAAAGCTCTATCATGCACAGAAGAAGTCAGATGTGAGCACCATCCAGAAGTGCCATAGCTTGTCTCTTTGATTTGTTGTGAATAAAAATGGGTTTGAGATTTGCAAATCATTCCATTCTGTTGTTGTTGTTTTAAAATTTGATACAACAACCCAGATTTTTCAAAATTGGGGTTGTAGTTTTGTTTATTTAAATAAATATCTTTGCCATGTGCAAAAATTATGCAGATGATTCAGTTGAATCTTTCTGTTGCGGTTTGAAAGTTGCACAGCTCCTAATTCAAGGCTTTTAATTAGGAGAAAATAAGACTTTAAATGACCCTAATTACTCAGAAATGCAGCATGTTTGTCACTGCTCACTAACTTTATCCACAGGCACCTGCTCATTGAAGCAGTTGGAGAAGCTACTTCCCTAATTTTCAAAGTGGATGTGCACAGCTATATAATTGCTCCTCAGTTTGTTTTACTTAAAACGTGTTAACACTCCCAGCAATAAGACAAACATATACAGTGTTTACTGATTCCTATTTTACCTTCTTACTTTCAAATTGAACAGTAAAATATAATTACTACATTCTACACCCTGTCCTTCATCTTTGAGTTGGTTCGGTTCAGTTTATTTCCTGGTGGCTGGTAACTCGTTAGTCAGATGACATTCAGCTGTGGAGATGAGACAGAAAAGTCATATTTTAAAGTGTCTACAGTATGTTTTGGCTAATATTGGACTAAATATGTCCTACAGTTGTTAGTTTTGTAAATGTCTACTTCTGGTTTCATATTAGTATTTCACTTTGAACAAGAAAACATTGTTTGAAATTCAAACCATCCAGTCTTGTGCTTTCCAGCAAACTATTGCTCTGTCTTCGATAGAGACTGGTGACACTTAGTGTTTTTTTCCTATTCCTTTTGCATTTTATAAGATAATCAGGTACCCATGACCAAGTCACCAGGCATGCTAATAATAATTAATTACTCCCAGTTAAACTAAAACATTTCTTCATGCAAGTTTCTTTTGATGGTACTTCTGGTTTCTTTCCTAAGGAACTCGGGTACTGGTGAGCCTAAAACTCCCCCTGTAGTTGGTCCTCTGTCACTGTAACAGCCACTGAGCCAAATTTGAAACAGCAGTTTGTAATAAACTCATAAAATACAGACATTTGTGACGAGCTCCTCTGGATTCTTTTTCGTTGTTTGCTTGAGGCATCATTAATGTTAAAAGGAGCTCTGGGGTTTTAGAAACGAGCCTTTGTTCCCCGTTATCCCAGCAGTATTCTGCCAGCTCAGCTCTGCTCGTGGAGGTAATGGCTGGGCAGCCATTTGTCATGCTGCACTTCATTGGATCTCTTTTTTTATTGGGTGTGAGTGATTTGTTAGGAGTCACTTAAAATGTGTTTAAAAAAAGGATTTTTTTCTTTTCTTGTGCTCAGACTGTTCATGTCAGGAAGAGAAATTCCTTTGAGGATTGCGCCTGAGAAGGAAACACGAATAGTATCAAAACGTTCTTTAATACAGCACATTGTATGTTTGCTGTCTATATTAACTGATGTCTACACTTTGGCTAGAAATGACTAGTTTCTGTGTACATGTGTATATTTTTATTAATAGATTTAATTCAGATGGCACAAGCATTTTACACAGATTTTCTCTTAAAGAAATTACCTGTCATCCTTGTTTGACAATCTATATTCAGCTGTAGTTTGGTGAGAAGTGTCATACCATTCAGATGAATATCTCTGGTCTGCAGTAGATCTGTACTTCTTTTGTCTGAAGCTGGGGCACCAGAAAGAAATGTGAACAAGCTATAAAAGTTTATTGGATATAATTGGAAATGACAGAATGCCCCCTTTCCTGTATGCTGAAAGATATGAGTTCAATTGTTCTTTTACAGCTGCAAACATTTTTGGAAAAGAAACCCAGCATTTATGACAAGCTTCAGTCTGGTTTTAAGCAATACCACATTACTGAAACAACAGTTCTTGTAAAAGTTTTAATTTTGACTGACTCGGGGAACTCTGGACACATTGTGGATCAGAGCATTCTCTTATGACAGTGCCAAGGGATTAAAGGTTCAGGTCATATCTGATAGAAAAAGAGTTTGTCTGGTAAAATAAATGAACATTTTTCAAACTCTGCACCATATAATGTACATGTGGAGTTCCTCAAGACTCCATTTTGGGCCCTGTCCTGTTCTCACTTTACAGGCTGCCTATGGGATCTATCCTTAGTAAACCTAAGATTTTTTTAATTATACACAAAAGCTATTCAAAACTATATTCCCCTAATAATGAAATCTAAAAGACTTTTTCCAGTCTTTGTTGTACTGCTTGAATGACATTAGATAAATCTAAACTTTTATAACCTGAATGAAAAGGAGGCTGAGATTGTTTTAATTAAACAAGCTGATTCTCACAGTGACACAATTTTTTTGAGGGGGTTTTGGATTCTAGCAGGAAACCTGTGAAAAATCAGATAATTGACTCCTCTTTTAAACTTGACAAACACATCAGTACAGTTGTGTTGTGTTCCTAGGTTTACACAGTAAATGCATTTATGTTCTGTTCTCCTGCTGTTATTACCTCTTGTTGCAAGAGAGCACTATTGTGACAGTAGAAGAGACTGTGGTAGTAGCAAATAACAAAGTAAGATTCATAAGATACAAGACAATGTCATATTCTATAATGGTGTCTGGTGTAATGGCACAGTTACTGTATTAAAGTTTGTAAGTTTAAACTATTGCCTCCTATTTTATTACAACCACCAAAGCAAAATTGGCTTTAAGGATGAGCACTGCAGTACTGAGTCCATCACCTTTCCTGCATCACGCTGGTGAGCCTCCTTTACCATTTACAAGTGGCAAAAAATATTACATTTACATGTTTGATGAATGGCCAAACGAAAGACAAAATGCTTTTTATTACACTGCTTGGGTCCAGAGGAACAGCATCTGTTCTACACACAACCAGATCAAAGTACAACATTTGATAAAGCTATGGATGCACTTGAAAGACATTTTGTCCAGAAAGTTAACGTGCTGGTGTGCAGACACATTCAGACAACGTGTACAATGACTGGGAATCGCTGACATTCATGTTCACCAAAGTAGTAGTGTTTGTGGTCCATTCAACACAAGGGAACATTGAAATGTGATGATACAAATGTGCTTGAGCATATTGTGTAAGTAGATTGTTCTTTAATGCTGTTAGCTAGTTGGGTAATCTATTTTCATAAATTATGTAATGTGGGGCTAAATGTGTCCCATCTCAAAAGCCTGGTGGAATTTCAGAAGGAGAAAAAAAAAAATAGCATCAGCCAGTGACCAAAAGTTGTGGGTAAAAATCAATTTAGTGACATTTTGTGCAAGCAGCAAGGTGAGTGGTACAACCATGACTGCTTGAGTTCATTCATTGTCAGTTTACTCCCAGAGGGTTCTGCATCATGCTTGGCATGATGAGGTGGTGCTGTTGTAGGCCAGCAGCTGGTCACAGACCAAGCATTGGACCTGAAAGGTAGAACAGAACACTGAAGTTATTTAAATCATATTTTTAAAAATGACTAATGTGGCCTTATATTTGTTAAGAACTTATCTTATTTGAAACTCAGTTTGTTTGCCAAAATGTACAAACTTGAAAACTGTTTCTAATAAACACTCAAACAACAGAAATTTAAGAAGCTCGACACAATAATAGTGGTAATAATAATATTAATAAAAATAACAGCAATAATAGTTGGGGAGGGTTTGGACACTTTTCAAGGATACCAAATTGCTTTACATAGATCATTATTAATTCACAAATCAGTCAAACAGGTGTTGGTGTGTTACACAGCTGTCCTGGAGGGATTGACTGAAGCCTTTGGTTTCTCCAACTTCAAGACAATATGCCAGTTGTAATTATTACAGCTGTTTTGGAATTGGAAATTATGTGACTGCCTTCATGGATACCAGGTGTTGTTTGTCTTTTGTTGATGGAAAAAATCAATTCAGTCACAGCCAGAAGTGCTAACTTTACGCTACATCAAGAGGCTCTTTATGGCTTTGACCAAAATATATTATTGATTATTGATATATTTTTAATATTATTTATAAATACAATATAAAGAGTTAGTTGTAGTTTTTTTTGTCCAAATTTATACAAATTTGTGAATAAAACATCTGTGATATAAAAATGGCTTCCACTTGTATAGCGCCTTATCTAGTCCAAGGACCCCAAAGCGCTTCGCACTATAATTATTCACCCATTCATTCATCCATCCACACACTGATGGCAGTAAGCTACACTGTAGGCACAGCTGCCCTGGGGCGGGCTTACATCACACCAGTGCCACTGAGCCCTCTGACCACTGTGGTGAAGTGTCTTGCCCAAGAATACAACAGCTGAGATGGACAGAATGGGGGCTTGAACCAGCAACCCTCCGGTCACAGGACGAACCCCTACCTCCTGAGCCCCCCTTATATATGAGAAAAGCATATCATTACTTTGCACTAGTAGTTTGTTAGCCTGTTAGCTATTTCTTTAATTTCAATTTCAATCCAGCCATACATTGTGATTTTTCTCTAAAAAACTGCAGATTTGCACACGTGTCATGAACAACTAAATTACAAGTCACTGAATTTAAACATTTTGCTAAAATATGGCAAGTGATTGTTAATGTATTTAGAGTATTTCTGTTTTAAGGTAAATTACTATAAATAAATATACATTGTATATATTTTTCATATTAGTTAAAAAAACACCATAACACAAGTTGTTAGTCCATAATTATGATCATTAGCCTTAACATTGGTTTGCTCTGGTGGCTGTCTTGTATCAGAGTGACTCCAAAAGTTAAGAGAAATGAACCATTAACACACACACACAAACATTCTCTGTCTTTGTGGGTGATAATAAATCTCAGCACCTGTCACCAGAATGTCACAGTAAAAAATATGTTGACATAATAACACAATATGGTATAGGATATTGTTAGTCAGAGGTTCTGACTATAAGTACCAAAAATTAACTTTTGACAGAACATTTTGCAGAAAAAAGACAATGACAATGAACACGTCTCACACTATTTTCTACATGTGTAGAACACTGTGATGTGTCACATTATGAATGCCTAACTTGTCAACATGGTTAAAAACTTCACAGAGCACATCTATTGCAGAGGTGATGAAAGTAGAAGCATGAGGCTTTAGCAAATCAGCAGGAATAACACTTAAACTGATGTGTTTTAACACAGCAGGACCGACTCACATGCTGAAAACAAACAAACAAACAAACACAATCAGTGTATCTCAAACCAGAATCTTTAAATTGCTTGTCGGCCCATCTACAACTTGATAGAGATGAACAACATTTACAAATCCTGTACACAGTATTTGTTTCTGAAGCAGAAGCTGATCAGTCAAACTCCAACAGTGTACACTACGTTTCTGTGAAGTGGCTCAGAGTTTATCTAACCATGTGGGGGATGGATTGTATGTTTAGGAGGAGCTGGTGGGTTTAGTCTCACTGTGGTGGCTTGGCCCACCATGACACAGGCTGTTAGTCATTGCTAATCTCCTCTGTTCATCACAGTGTTGGCGCAGTGTATGGAGGCCTTGCATCAAATGATCAGGTCAGAACCCAATTAGCTCCCTGGTTTGTCCCTTTTAAGCCCATTCTTGAGGCCTCAGCCACGATCAAAAGCCCATTTTCACAAAGGCCTGGATGTCGAACAGACTCCTACTGTGTTTGAAATGTGTCCCTGAAGAGTGGTGGGTGCAGAGCGCTTGCTGCTGTTTGATGTGACTCTCTGAGAGACGGTCGTTTCAACACCAACCTCCACTGTTTCCTTTTGCAGTAATGAGTGTCAGAATGGAGGCAGCCCAGTCGGGCCCTCTGCAGCCACTTCATTGGAGGCCCCACTGTGTTTGCTTTGGCTATGACGTATTGCTTTTCCCTTCGACATGTCTCAGTTTGTAATTTGTCTTTGCAGCAGTAAGTCATAGGAAGATGAACCATAAACTTTACATGTTAGTTTTTTTCTAAATAACTCTGTGATGAATGATGTGGAACCATCAGAAATTTGTACAACTACAGAAAATACAACAATGTTCAAAACTCAGATGCATGTAGTGTAGTGTAGTATTTTTATTTATTTACTGTGGGATGGTTTGATGATTCTCTAACAAGAGTTTATGAGTTTATATGAAATGTTTTTGCATTTGTTTATTTTAGCTTTTATGTTCATTTTGTACTTAGAGTAAATTCCTGATCTTTTGTTTAACTATCTGTGAGAATATTTTCCCATAATACACCTGCTGCTTGATTATTTTCATCAGGTTCTTGGCCGTGAAAGATCATGCAGTCTGCTGAACCAGCTGGAACAGGTCTTTGGTTAGAGTCCAGATGATCTTGTGGAAATCAGCTCCACAATAAATTAATTATCTCCTCTCCCTCATCTGTGTGCCATGTTTTTTGGCTACAGGTTTTATGTACAATTGTGCAAACCTGTTGCCCAGAATTATTTAATGGCTGATTAGTTGCATGTTCAGGGTTATTCCTGCCTGTTTGTGTCAGCTTGTAAACTGGAGCTTGATGCTTCCTTGAACAGAAGGGCAGTAATGTTTCCTGACAGAAATTTGATCTATATCCATTTTTAATATTAATTCCTGGACTTTAACTTCCTCTCAGTATTATGAAACAGGTGTGATTTTAGAGTGTAAATTTTATCATTAGATTTGTTCTAAAGTATCAAAACAAAAATAGGGATATTTCAGACATTTTAAAGTAGGATTTTGTAGATAGGTTATAAAGCATAATATCTTACCTGTTGTAGATATTTCTTCAAACAATCCTAAAGGACTAACAGCTAATCTGAGTGGAGCCAAGACCAAAGTTGTTAAAACAACTCCAATATCTAAAATTTCATCCCTTTGTTCAACCAGCATTTGTCACAAGTAGGTCAGTGTGGTTGTTTTGGTCACTCTGTAACAAATAGCACGCCCAAGCTGATCTCACAGTTGTTCAGTGGGGATGAGGTCAGGACTACAGACTGGAGATGGGTCCATTAGCTCTGAGCTGGTTCTCAGAGAGCAAGTTCCCATCACTACTGCAGGCAGCCCCTTCCATCCTCTCTACTGCCAAATTCTAATGATTGCTCACCCCCAGTTGGGTTTATCAGAGAAAATGTCCTTATAGAGGATAGAGTTCGGTCCTAGAATGGGATTATGGTGTTTCCACAGTTCCACTGGTCGCTCACAGGCACCTGATTGTCAGCACCTGGGACAACAAAAACTTAAAACAATAGTCATAGGCGCATCCACATATTCAACTCTGTTGCTTAACCCTCAGATGCATTTTCTCAATAAATGTGTCATCATTTGTTAAGAGGAAATAAACAGGCTTTACAACGATCTAAGATTTATTGCCAAGAAGTACAGTTACAACAAAGAAATAGTGATGTGCAAATGAAGCAATGAACCAGTGGTGAAGCACTTCAACAATTGAAAATGGATTCATTCATTCAAAGCTTTGTTTTAGTGTCATCTAATAAAAATAGGAGAAAGCAAAATAATGTGTTAATAATTATGCGAGAGTAACTAATATTTGTGTGAACTATTTATTGTTTTGTAAAGATTGATTGATTGGTCAGTTGATTCTGTTACTTAGGCCTACTGTATGCAGTCAAGTAGTCGGGATAAGTTGTGCTTGGGGATACAGAGGATGTGCTAGGATGGTAGGGTTGGCTTGTGTAACTACACAGCATCTCACACTACGAGGCAGTACTGACTGGTTCGAACCAGTCATGTGATTCACTCGGGACCACAGCAGTGGCTGCTTTGGACATTATCTATCATGTGTCTTTTTCTGCACCAAAGCAAGCTTTGAAGCAGTGGTTTTGGTTCAATGACAGACACAGAAAAACAACAGAAGAAGAATCAGACCGAGAGCTCACAGGTGCCCCCAGCAGACAGAGGCAGGTATGGTACACTGTATGTCTCACTTCAGGCTTTTTCAGTAAAGTTTTATATCATCCATCCATTTTCTTTACCTGCTTATCTTTACCAGGTCGTGATGAGCTGGTGTCTATCTCCAGCCATCACGGTTCAAGAAGCGGGGGACATTCTGGACAGGTTGCAAGTCCATCACAAAGTTTTCTATCAGCTCATCAAAGTTAAATATGTAATAAGTATATGTGAAATACATTAGTACTTCTGTTGAAGAAATAGGACATACAATGCAAGTGTCTACAAACATTATAATGATAACAAAGAGGGAAAAATCCAAGGACATGTGGATATGAGCATGCTCAGATTGATTTGAGTTGGACTCTGAGGGGAGGCAGGGAATGACTGGGTGCTTTCACTGATCTGCACTGTTTGAGCAGGAAATGGGCAAATTCTGCAATTTTGAAGGTAAATGGGACAAAAAATATAGAACTCATACAGAAATTACATTTATAAGACAAACTAAATATCCATCCATCCTTTACTTGCTTTTTCTTTTTAGGTCACAGGGCGAGCTGGTCAAAGTGAATATAAAAAAGTAATTATTTGCATCATTTTCATAATTTTATTGTTCTTTGGTTTAGTTCTCATTAGGTGAGAGACTACATGTGCCTGCTGCCAGCATTTGTGCATGCAGATAATGACAGATCTTCATGTGAAACTGACAGCAATGTAAAGGTTTATAAAATTGTGTTTGCATGAACTGTTATGAAATCTTGAAAGTTGGAGTTGTTTCAAGACAACAGCAATCCACTGTGGTGTTAGCCTCGCTCAGTCTGAACCTTTATCAGGGAAATAAACTGAATGATTCAGATAAAAATACAAACACACAAAATCAGACAATTGCAGGTTACTGAAACTCTTTTCTTTAATTTCTTTATTACTTCCTCTTACTGTTGCAGTTCTTGCTTGAGCATTAAATTTTATGAAATCGATTTCTACACACTTTCTCCTTTTTTTTTCAAATTTCAGTTCAAAATCTAATTTTAAGTGTCGGCTATTGTTACCTGATATGTGACAACAACAAAGACAGTGTGAATACTGGAGCTGTGGACAGAAATGTTGTCATCCACACAAAAAAGTTCAGTTTAGTTTCATTCATAAAGCACACTTTCTCAGCAAGCAGTTTTAAACCCAGACAAATTCTTTAGACAAGTTGTTCACTCACTGGATATTTAGAGATTATATATTATAATAAAACTGTTCCTGCAATGATACTTTGAAAGTAATTCAGTGTGCCACCTGGTGGTTGTTGGATGCTTGCTGGAATGGGAAAGATTATTTCCTGGTGATCCGTTCAGAAACATCAATATTGTATGCAATGATTTTAACTGAGTAATTCTGAGTGAATTTTATGAGTAGGAATTTGAAGATACCAGAGAACACACTATAAAATGATTGGCTGTGTAAGTGACAAGAAGATTTAATCTGCTGTTCACACTTGGAAAGGATTCTACCCCCTGTCGACCCACAGCAGGGACAAGTAAACACAAATAAAATCCAAAATAAATCAATGAAATGATCGTTCACAACTGGAAGAAAGATTCTGCAGATGTGAGGACTTCCTGCACACCAAACACAACACGTGTTTCTGTTCCAGTGCTGATCCTCAGCACCATCCGGGTGTTCTGTTTTATTAAACTTCCTTTTAGGGAGCGACAATATAAGGAAAAACACCAAAACAACCAATGCAACAAAAGTCTAAAGAGGAGAAAATGAAAATTTGTAGAAAACTATTGAAGTCATAAGTTTCTTTTTCTTCATCTGTGTCCAGGAGGGGGCGACGGGCCTTCATGCTCCTCACATCCTGGAACAGAAAAAAAGAAGAAAAAAAAAAAAGAAAATTGGGTTCAGGAGCAACAACCATTCATGACTTGTTGCACGGACAGTTTTCCAAGTTTTGAGAGAACTGGTTTGACCTGATTGTTGAAAACACCCACACACACTCCTCTACTTCAGACTTTAGATTCAAACATGTTACACTAACAGCTGCTGCTGGTCATGTGACCTGGTGGTCCTGGGGGGTCATGTGACCTGGTGGTCTTGGTGCTGGTCATGTGACCAGTCTGTCCTCTTTTATAACTGTCAGGGACGTGAGGTCAGGGGAGGCGGGTGAGGCAGAGCCTCCCCTGTCATCATGACAAGAAAAAAAATAATCATAACATAAAATGAATATTATTTGTACACTGATCTTTATGTATGAGTAATTTTTGAACATTTTTATGGTCTAAATCGCATTTTTATAGTCAAAATCGCTGAAATTGCATATTTCCTGTTCAAATATGAGGGTGAAACACGAGGTGCGGCAGCAGCGAGCCGAGCTTCACCTCTGATTGC
>NC_051431.1:25987455-25998959 GCF_001649575.2 Kryptolebias marmoratus
GAAGAACGCTGATGAGATATGAAATAACCAGTAGCCAATTGAATAAGCTACCCTTTTGGATTTATATATTTGTAAATCTGACTCTCAGTGCCTCACCAACCATGAACCTCACCGCACGTCACTTTTATCTCTGTGTTTACTGGGTGTTTTAATGGACCTTCTGCTCTCATAACACAAGTTACCTCAAAGCGATTGAAGCTTTTTTTTCCCCTTTTCTTTTATAAAAACAACAATGTTTGTCGTATCTGCTTTTGTTTCTGACTTAGTTTGACTGAGAGAAATGAACACCCAGACATGTTCAAGTGAGTGTTCAGGCTGAGTATTCCCTCCTCCTCCTGCCTGTGATTGGAGCCCTGCTGCTCAGCTGTGAACCAGTGTCCTGACTGCACCTGAACGCAGCAGCCAATCAGCAGCCCGCCCTGTCAGAGCAATATGCGGAGCTGCAGCACACCAGCACACACTCTGCAGACAGCATACTGTACATGTTTCTGGGCTGCTTCACAGCATGTCACACCAATACATGGGGAAGTTTTGATACAGCTCATTTTGCTGATCTACAGCAAATTAGGCAAGAACTCGTACTAATGTTTCACAGTTGTTCATGTAACAGTTAAAAAACACGGACACACACAAAAAAGGAAGAAATGGAAGATAGTTTTCTCTGTAAATGTCTGCCTGCTTAGATTACCTGGAGCTATAACAGGAATAAGGGCACCATCATGTCATTACACCACTTTCTGTTTACCTTTAAACACTAAGAAATCAGATAAACGTTGCAAATTGCAACAGATTAATGTAAACAATTAATGTAATTTCATTAAAAGCTTTTTATCATTTATGATAATAATTTAAAACCTTTATACAGTCTAGTTACAAATTTCAAGTAGGGTAAAGTGAATGTGTAATGTGGATTTAGGCACACAATATGAGCTCAAACATTATTTATTATATTTATTTTGTTGCTCATAATAATAATTATTATTATTGCGTAAAACAGTTTTTTGTTTTCACGCAAATTCACTCGCTGTGGCGACCTCCGCAGAAGGTAGCAGCCGATATTATTATTATTATTATTATTATTATTATTATTATTATTATTATTATTATTATTATTATTTCACAAACTATTTAATATGGCATTAATATTTTAAATTGTTGTTACAGCTGTCAGGAAAAAAAGAGATAGATTAAAAAAGGCAGACCAAATTGAAAATATTAAAACTTTAAATCTAAAACTAAAATAGGTTATATGATCTTATAAAGAATGTAAAGCTGTGTTTAATGAGTTTCCTAACAGAGACGTGAAATGTCTCCTCCAGGCAGCTGTCACTGCTGTTCTTTAAGGTTCTATAAGGTTCTGCTGTTCTTCAACGACAGCGCGGAGCTGCTGATCATTTCAGCAGGTTGTGAATAATCTTGGCCTTTTTACCCCACGCCGTCAGCAGTCATTAGTTCTGATCCACGGGGCCTCCACGGGAGCCCATTGATCACTCATTGACTGATTGATTTGGACAAATACTCCTCCCTCCCAGAGCGCGAGGCAGAGCTGTTAATTGGAGATAACAGAGTGACAACAAAGGCCCCGTGATAGAATGAGAGTTTGGTGATTGTCGCCGCAGAAAAAAAAAAAAAAAAAAAGACAGAAAATGAAGAAGAAGGGGGGAGGAAGGGGAGGAGGAGGAAGGGAGCTTCTCTAATTAGGAAGCCGGGCGGTGTGGAGGCTGAGGCCGGCAGGCAGGCGACAGGCGCCGGGTCCCGGACAAAAGGCTGTCTGCTGCCCTAAACTCCCCCTGCCTCACCCCACCCCCACCCTCAACAACACACACACACACACACACACCGACAGAAACAAGACAGAACCCACCAGAGAGAGAGAGAGGCAGACTAATTGAAACAAACTTTCTGACACTTTAAACTCAGATATTTTCAGCTGGATGAATATGTGACATCCCTCAGCGTGGAGAGTAGCTTAAAATGTGTGTGTGTGTGTGTGTGCGTGCTTGCGTGTGTGTATTGTCACACTCCTGGTTTCAGATGAAAACACTTGGACTTGCTCTCCGGCTGCAGGATGTGTGAGAAAGCTTCCTATAAATACTGACATTATACCAGACTGGTTCTAAAAATACCTCCAGGCACACAATACGAGGGGAAACACTGAGTGACGGTGATCAAAACAGGCTGGAAATAGACCTGAAAGAGCCTGAGACGGCTCACCAGAAACAACCCAACACAACTTTTATACCAGAAGAGAGAGTTTGTCTGGTGTTTAAGCTAAAAAAAAAAATCATGAAAACTGTTTTTAGAGCTGCTGCCTTAATGCAAAATGCCTATCAGTAATTTTCACCACAGCGCAGACCAAGTGATTTAGCTGCAGGCCTGGTTGTAATAAGGCCATCATGCAAAAATCAGCCCAGATTTATTTTCTTGTCAAATGCATTAAACCGCAGGTAGACAAAGATTTTTTCCTCTGAACATGACCGACAGAGGGCGCTCCAACCCCGCCTGTAGCAGGCGTATGTGTGTGTGTGTGTGTGTGTGTGTGTGTGTGTGTGTGTGTGTGTGTGTGTGTGTGTGTGTGTGTGTGTGTGTGTGTGTGTAAAACCATTGACTACATTACAAGTTGCTCTGGAAATTCAGGCTCCTGTTTGGCTTTAAATAAAAATATAAAATTATAATAATAACAACAATTAAAACAGAACAAGATCTGAACACAACGATTTTTATTGAAACTGTGAGACAATCCCCCTCAGAAAAAAAAAAGAAAACAAAAATAAAATAAAATTAAAAAATCATGAAAACCAGCATAAACAGGATACTCCATCTTTAAATATATTTCTGAGTAATGATGAGCCTCTACGTGTCTTCTGACTGGAGGGAAATAACCTGAGGTGTTTTAGTTTTTAATCCGCGTGGAGATTTTTCTCTCTTCCTCTCTATTTGTTGGTGGATCTGGACTAAAACATGGCACACACGTCTCCTAAAAATAAAAAAGAATCTGCGATGGTTCATACAGTTTTTCTTTTTCAAACCAACAAGAGCTAAATAGCTTAAGTTTACAGTATAAGTTTATGTTAAACAGGGAGTAGGGGGCCGAGGAGGGGACAAAAAACAAAAAACAAACAAAAAAACCCCCAGGTTTTTTAAAAATATATACACACTAATGTACAGTCTTGAATAAATTAATACCAATTGCATATTCTTGATCTTAGCTTTATTTACAGAAAATTTCAATTACATAAATAGTTCAGAAGGAATATTTCTGGCATGAAATGATAAAAGGTCCTTTTCTCTCATTTGTCTCCTTCCACCCAGATGGAGTATTCACCTTCCATCCCTTTTTGAAATAATTAGACCTGCCTGTCGGCTCCTGTTCAAGGCTCGGCTTTGTTTAGAATAAAATAAAATTGAAAAAAAAAAAAAAAAAACAGGTTTGGATGCTCAAACAAAGCAGACTCAGCTCAGACACTCCCTGTAGTTGCAGGCTCAGGCAGGATACACCGAGGGGCCCCAACAGGCCCTTTGTGGTTCACCCCTAACATTTGATAAAGCTTAACTCATTACATTTTAATTTGTAGTGTCATTTTACTGTCTGTTTCACATCTTTGAACTCAAGTGGTTGGATTTTGTAAAAATCAAATACATCTTTACACATTTAGTGTTTTGTCGTCTACATCTTTCGCACTATTCTTTTGAGTTTTTGTAATTTGACCTCGGTTAAATTAACGTAAAAAAGTATTCCAGAGTACCTGCTGCGGACGGGGCAGTTACGGCCTGCTGATCCTGAAAGCAGGACGATTCAGTGGTGGTGGAAATGTTGTCTCACGGGCCGTTCCACCATTTTAACCAGTCACCTCTGGAGGAAATCTTCACTCCTTGTGAATTTAAAAAAGGTAAATAGATTTATATAGACTACATTTTGTCTACCCGCAGCTTTGTTCCAAAAGTAGTTTGTAATCAGCCTTCCTGGACCCTTGTCGGCCAAATGAACCATCCTCTCAGTCTCTGTGATGTGCTGTACAGGACATTTGCACCTACAGTCCTCTGGTATTCAAGCCAAGTCCACATCCCGAGCACAGTCCTAATCACTTGGGAGAGTCTGCATTTGGGGAGGGCTCCCTCTGGCCCTCCAGGCCGCTCACCAGTCTCTGGATGCTCTGCAGCTCATTTACAGAGTCCTTCATGGAGGTCTTTGGAGACACGGCCCGCCCGCTCGATCCTCCTGTCTTGTGGTTGCCATGGTGCTCCGGGGCCGGGCTGGTCTCCCTGCTGCCAGGTTTGGAGGTCTCTGAGCTCAAGTTGAGGCCGCCGGGCAGGCCGGTAGTGAGCAGACTGGAGCTCTGGGGCAGTGACACGGGGAGCTGGTAGGGGTTGAAGCGCAGGCGAGGCCGAGATGAGCCCAGGAAGGGGTTCCTGGAGAGTGGGCTGGAGGTGCTGGTAGCTGGGAGAGCTGAGGCCGAGGCTGCGGCTGCTGCAGCTGCCATGTAGGTGTACGGGTACGGGAAAAGACCCCCAAACGGAGGCATGGGGATGCCCTGCAACATGGAAGAGGAGCAGTTTAGATTAGAAGGGAGACAGATCACAGTTTCCTGTCAAATAATCACATTAATGACAGAGATGTGTTCCAGCAGTAAAGCAAATGTGATGATCTGAACCAAACAATTATTTTTAAAGACTGCAGATAGATTTTGATGACTACAATTTTATTAAATTCTCATGTTTTCCAATATAAGTTCTAGAAACTGCAAGCAGCAAACAAAGACATTTACTTTTCATTCTTTTTGTCAGCACTGTATAAAGGCTGATTTAGGCCAGGTTAACTCCTTCGTATGTGAAGGATGAAGGTTTATATCAACTGCTCACAACCCTGAGCTCCAAGTTTACTGCCTTTCTCACGTCAGTGAAGTGCTACAGATGTAAGGCTGCAACAAATCATTTTTTGCTTACCTGAGAGGCGAGCATGTGCTGAGACAGATGGAAGGGGAAGGGGCTTGGAGTTCCTCCTGTGCCCTGGGCGGCAAGGCTCCCGTTTTCCAAACCACTTGCTCCGGATACCGAGGCCAATAGATGCCCCATGCCCATAGCGGAAAAGGCTCCAGGGGCCATAGCAAACTGCCCCGGGTGAAACAAAAGCGGCGAGCCGGTGTTCAGAGGGTTAAAGAACTGCTGACTGTGCAGGCCGGACAGAGCCAGGCTTTGTAAGTGACCTGGGCTGAAGTGTGAGGGGCTCTCGGTTTGGACCACCAGAGGGGAGAAGCCCTCCTTGGTGGCACTGATGCCTCCAGCATCAGAGTCCTTTGTCAACGGCTCTGTGGTGTCCTTCCTGTGCCTGCTCTCCACTTTGTCCTTCTCTATGTTTCTTATACTGAATATGGAGTCATCCTTCTTCTCGCCCGCGGGTCGTTCCCTCACGCGCTCCTCACACCTGGTGCTGTAGGGGGACACGGGCTCGGTCCTCGGGCTGTTGGAGGCCGTGCAGCGCTCGTCAGGGTGCTCCAGCTCCTGCTCACTGTCTGTTTTCTCATCTGGAATACAAAAATTAGTGACAGATGTAAAAATACTACAAATTAATTTTAGATGATCAATGACAAAGTTATTTTATTTGGATAAAAAACAGTTTACATCGGTGTGCATCTTCATTTAACACAATGAGCCATCAAATTATTACCTCTTACAACATTTTTGCCAAATAAATAAATTTAATTTAAAAAGGGGTAAAGCGACAAGCTACATAAAGCCTCTGTTGTGCCTTTATTGTCAATTCAAACTTTAAAAAAACTAATAAAAATTAAATAAAAGACAGGCCACATTTGACGTAAAGAAATTTACAAATATGACTTGAATCACAGGATGCTTTATTTTTAAAATTCTCCTATCCTCATGAGTGTATGTGAAAGCATCAAAGGTTATTATTATTAATATAATTGATAATAACATTATTCCTGCATACACCTTATATAAAAGAAGGTCTATTTTCCCACAGAAACATACAGTTAAAATGATATGAATTTACCTATTTTAAAAACAATATTTAAACATTAATGTTTGGCCAATATAAAACAAAACTTGAAGGTTGATTTAAGCTGAATTTATTCTTTTATTTTGAAACCCTGAACCATAATTTATCCCTTGGTCATCCTCCCCCCTTCCTCCCCCTCCAAATCAAAAGGACAAACAGGGATGTTTCTCACCTCTGCTGGGCCTGCTGAACCTCAGCGGGCTGGACCCGGCACCCAGCGGGGAGTGGACCGCGTCCCTGCCGGCCGGAGGCTCGCTGGAAGAGGCGTCCGAGTCCGCGCCATCCCGGTCCGCCTTGCACTGGTCCTCAAACATCCGCAGCGACGGCATGGTCAGCTGCTTCCTGCATCCAATAATAATAATAATAATAATAATAATAATAATAATAATAATAATAATAATAATAATAATAATTAATATTATTATTATTATTATTATTATTATTATGGACACACGCATGCGCACAGGCGGTGCCGGTGTCAGGCAGCTGGTACCTTTTCTCCCTCCTGCCGTTCCCGGTGTCTCTGAATCCTTTAGCGAACGGGTTGTTGTCGATCTTCAGCTGAGTGATCTGTTCTCAAAGCAACGACAGACACGGAGGTTCAGTTAAAAAGACCAAAAAAAAAAACAAACAACAACAACAACAACAAAAAGACTCCCACCGCTTCTTCTTATAAACAACATGTCGGGCTTAACACACGCGTGCAGCCCGCGCGCTGCCCTCGGATTTGCATTATTAATAAAGATGTAAAATGGGGGCGTTATTCTTATCGGCCCCTGGAGATAAATTCTGCCGAGAAATCCTCCTTTCTGGGGCCACACGAGCCTTTGATCCCGGGGAGAAAAGGAGCGAGAGGGTGCGATACTTGAACAGATGACTATTTATCAATAATTAATAACGCAGCTTGGCCCCACAGTGCGCCCTGATGATGACCAGGCCGGTTCGGGCCAGTCTCTCTGTGTGTGGACCGGGTCTCCTGGAGGCCCTCAGTGGCCCTCCAATAAATGCTTCAGGCACTTTTTAAATTATTATTATTTATTATATTTTGAGCAGGGAGGAGAGTCCTGCAGCATCTGCCCCCTCCTGTCTTTTTAAATATCCTCTAATCAATGAGGACTCTGTGCCATAAACCTTTACACCGAGGCCCCTGGCCCCTGAACAAAAGCCCCAATTAACCTCACGGTGGCAGATAAACGGATACAAATATCAGCAATAATGTCATCAAGTAAGCATTATAAATCTGAATTCAAATATGCCCCATTCCTTCTTCTAAATCTGGATTTATTTTTGAATGAGAAAATAGGGAGCCAATAAAAACTCGTGTCAGTCATTCTTGGTGCTGCAGGACAGTCAGTAAAACACAACTTCTGCCACTTATACCCCCACTTATACCCCCATATCTGCCCATATCTGCATGTATCATCCACACACGTTCAAACAGCCCCGTTCGGATCAGCGGGGAAACAAATCCATGCAAAAAAAAAAAAAAAAAAATCAAGAGGAACATGGGAGTCCTCAGCAGGGAAATTAGGCGACCTACAAAATCAGATTAAGTCTTCATGGTTTTGGTGGCGGGGGCGTGGGGGCTGGGTAGGGCAGGGGAGGGGGGCGCATACAGGATATTTATTATGCAGACTAAAGCAGCCATGTTAGACAGAGAGGAAACAGGCTCACCTTGTCGTTCTGGTACGCGGTCACGGCCACGAACTCGGTCTCCGGGAACACGTAGGTCCTGAAGGTGCTGTAGGGGAGCTTCAGGATGTCGTTGGCCCGGACTATGTGGAACCTGGGCTGGTACTTGTGCATGGAGTTCAGAATGGTCTGGGCCAACACACACACACAGCGCGGAGTGAATATCACAGCGTGTTTGGCACTAAGTCTCTAGCACAACATCGCTCCTGATGCGCCTTTAATTACTGTCTGTGATTCTGTAATTAGTGCGGGGAGAAGAGACAACCCTGAGCGGGCCGCACGTGGTGTCAGGGAGGAGCGGAACCACCGAAAAGATCAATTATTCTTGGGACGAAAAATATTTAAATATAAAGAAATAAAATCACGTTTAAATTACAGATCATTTAAAAGCTTGTTTTTTTTTTAAATTACAAAGTCTGACAGCATTCCAGCTGATCAGAACATAAAACACATTTCTGACATTCCTAAAAATAAGATTTAAAAAGCGCAAAAACGACAGTAGATGAGCGTTTAATGCATTCATTCTGACTCAGTTTTGAAGCCCATAAATTATTTAGGGCACAAAAGCAGCACGGACATTTAAATACAAAATTTTTAGAAGAACCTGTAAATGACTGCAAAATATTTTAGACTCGTGTATAAAATAAAAAAAGATTTTTGTGGGACACAAGAAATTTATTTGTAACAGCAATTTTTTTCCTTTAGGATTTTGCGCAGATTAGCTTATTATACTGAACAAATGCACAAAATACAATTTATCACTATACTATACTATACTATACTATACTATACTATACTATACTATACTATACTATAATACAAGGTTTCCGGCTGGAGGGCATGGCTCTGCCTCATTTCACGCCGTTTCTCTCTGACCTGATTTGATAAAACATTTAATCGTCCTTCTCTCCAACATTCGGTTCAGACCAGAGGTTTTTTTTATTGTTGTTGTTTTTGTTTTTATTCTCTCTGTAGTACAGATGTAAAGTCCGGACAGGAGAACTAAAGGCTGATAAATGTGTAGAAACCCTCCCTGCCTCCCCCCTCTCTGTGTGTGTGTGTGTGTGTGTGTGTGTGTGTGTGTGTGTGTGTGTGTGGACGTAAAGGTGTCTCCTGTCTCCACAGATATTTGTCATTTGATTTAGCAGAATTTTGGAACACGTTCACATTTGCAGCTAGATTATTTGAAATAAAAAAAGAAGCTATTTTTTCTCCCTTGTGATTTCCAGCTGCAAACAGTTCTCTTTGTTTTTATTTATTTTTATTTTTTTCACGCCACGCGTAAAACCAGAACGACCTGCTTTACGCCCCATAAAATTAAACGTTCACGTTCACCCTAAAAGCACCTAAAGATTTAAATCCGTGCAGCTAAATCAAAACAGGAGATCTACTTACAAATCCGTGTTTGTCCGAGATGTTGTTGGTCAGCTTGAGTTTGTGGAAAGCAACAGGCTTGGCCATCCACTGCTCGCCCGTGGCCGGGCTGTCCGGGTGGATGTACATCCGTTTGGGCATCTCTGGGTCGGCTTTGCCCGCCACCATCCAGCGGGAGTTGTGGAACTTGTAGCGGCAGTCATCCGCCGCCACGATGTCCATGAGCAGGATGTATTTGGCTTTTTTATCCAGGCCGTTTATCCGCACTTTGAACGGAGGAAACATCCTCCTGCAGGGAGGCACAAAGAGAGTCAGCTTGAAGCAAAAAGTAACACAGAAAGCAGAAAGGCAAACACTGCAACTGTCACGTTTTTTTCTTTTCTAGTTATGGGACAGAAAAACCCACAGCGTGTGTGCGTGTGTGTGTGTTGCTCGGTTGTATATTTATGACCACGCCACTTCACGTCTGTGCGTTTTGAAGTGACAGTCTGTTTATAAAACCCAGAAGCTCTGCTGTCTCCTCAGAATGCAGTTTGAGAGATAAAATCTGATAAAAACTGCCCCGCAAAGAGCACAAATATGCGCTTTAAACTAAATTAGGAGGATTTTCAAAACAGACCCCTGCTTTAGTCCCTGATAAGCCCGTTTAATTCTTAAATCTGGAGCTGCAGCAAAATTGACAAAAAAATTTAAAAATAATAAATATTGAGTATAATTCGTGCTTATGTTGTTGCGTTTTCTCGTGGTTTCATTTACGTAAAGGCCAGGCGCGCAGGACGCATTTAATAACGCAGTTAAATGTTTTTCAAAGGTCTAAACTTGTAAGCTGCGGTTTAGAGCAGACTGACGGTAGTTTTACTCGAAAACTGATAAAAAATTTCCAGGATTTTTTTTTTTTTACCTTCCAGACTTGGTAATAACCATCTCCGTCCCGAGTTTATGAAACTGGTCCCAGAGATCCTTAGCTTCCAGTGTTACTTTGGGGTCGTCGTCCACTTCCTCCTCGGGCTCCAGGCTCTTCATGCTGCGGAGATGAGCCGCCTGATGGTGGCTGAGGGCCGGGTGGAGCCCAGCCTCCGCCGCCCCGGCCAGGCCGTGCTCCGGGAGGGGCTTTGTGAGCGCTCCGGGAGGGAGGCTGAGCGCCGGGAAGAAGGAGGGCTGCGCGGCCGCCAGGAAGGCGGACATGGGGAAGTCGGTCGGCCGATGTGCGTGGAAAGGGTGATAAGCCATTGCAGTCCCTGTAAAAACTGGATCTCTCATCGGTGCATCCACAGGAACCGAAGTGAAACGACGGGGTTTGTCAGGTTTATCTCCAGCGCCGGGGCGCGCTCCGCGGGGCGCTGCTCTGTGCGAGGCGGCGGCTCCGGGAGGCTGTAGCCCGGTCCCGGTGCGTGTTCCGTAGGGGAGGGAGACGGCCCAGAGTCCTTTGCTTCCTCGGAGTCCTTCAGTGTTCGTGGCGCTGTGAGCCCCTCTCTGTTCCACTCATCCCACCCTGACTGCAGAGATGTGGCCCCGCGCTCAGCTCATCTATTACTATCTCACATGTCCTTCCTGCCTCCGTCCCCAGCACTAATGAACCAAGCCCCTTTGATTGCTGATTTTACGCTTTCTGGACCAATTGTGGGCCCCTATAGGCGTGGTTCTGACAGCTCCGGCCAGACTCTGGGAGAGGAGGGGGGAGCAAGAAGGTGTCGGAAGCATTAGCAGTAAGAAAACATGTCAACAGAATAAAATATTAACCAATGACAGGAAAGATCGGGAAATCCCACCCCCAGTTCCAATCCAAACAGCGGCTCAGCCCTCAGCTCCTGGCCGGAGGAGGCATCACCTCTCTCGGCTCGCGTGTTTCCAGTGCCGCCTGTGGAGAAGCCGACCTGTCCGCAGGCACCACGTCTTCACACCGTCTGTCTGTCAGAACTACTCCCAGAAATAAATCCACGACTCGCAGCTTTTGCTCCGCATTCCGGACACACACACACACACACACACACACACACACACACACACACACACACACACAGTAGTTGTTCTGTCGGCTGGTTTGTGGCGCGTGCAGGCTGGATGTGCCCCACTCTAAGCCCGGGTCCATCAGCTGTGTGTCAGCCTCAAACAGGCTCCCCGGGAGGAGCCGCTCATCTACCGGGAGGCGGCGGCGCGAGGAGGGCTGGAGGCTGGGAAACCAAAAAGAAAAAGAAAAAAAAGATCCGACTGAATAATGATGAATAAAACCTGAGAGAATTTAGGAACAAAAAAAAGCGGTGAGTGTTCTCTTTGATCAAAGTCTTCCTGAGAAAGTTTCTGCTGGTTCTGAAATCACCCTGCTTCTGTTTTCCTGCCGCTCAGCCTCGTTCCTTCCACGCCTCTGACGAGATTCAGAGCTGAGAGCCGAGAGCAGGCCGAACCCGCGGCGGCTCGGATCGGG
>NC_051431.1:25999018-26008135 GCF_001649575.2 Kryptolebias marmoratus
GGGGGGGGGGGTCTCGTGGAGCCGCGGGGTGGTGGGCCCTCCACGGTTTGCCGCCCGGCGCCAGTCGATCTCTTGTGTCTTTGTGTTTTCCTCTGAAGTGTTGCATGCGTAACCCCCACCACCACCACCTCCCACGGCCCCTGGACCCCGGGCCCCTCGGCAGCTCCTGGGTCAGGACGCGTTGTCAGATGTGAACTGTATTTTTGCTTCTTTTGTTGTTTTCGGATCAACTGCACTGTTGGGCCGAAAACTGAAAGGAAAAGTGAGATTTGCTGCTGACTGAGGCGTCAGAGAGAACTGCGCATTTCCTCTGAACCCCGGAGCTGTGCCGCTTCCGCTTCCAGCAGAACCAGACTCCTCATGACTGCCTTCAGCAACGCAAACACACATTCAGAGCCATTATCTAGCAAAGCTGGTCTAAACCGCTTCATGATCCACTAAGATAATATTATAAAAGTCATTAAAATGTTTTTTTTTTTGGAAGTTTGACACCCCGCTTATGTCTCGGCAGAGTCAGAAGAAGTGTGTTAGGGGATTTAAGTGCATGAACTGTTTGCGCACTTGTTGCTGCAGCCCCGCGTAAAGAGACAGAAGCAGGTCAGGAAGGAGCGAATGCCGAGCCGTACCGAGCCGAGCAGGACTAAGTGTTCCTGTTGCGATGAAGTTTTGCTCAGGCAGCAGAGCATCATGTAAAAAAAAAAACACCGAAATTTAATTAACAATTTCTAGACAAAAATATATGTAAACAGAGGCGAATCTAGAGGTTTTTTTTTCTTTCTTATGGTGACAAAGGCGGTGCACCCGATTCCAGCAGGAGGGCAGAGATTATTGTTGTTTCCTTTTAGACTTAGTTTCCTGCATTCAGGTTATTTGTCTATGCATATGAATTACACAAATTACACAAAACACTTAACCAAGGGCTGTCTGTCAACACAGGCGGCGCTGAAGTTCCTTTTTTAACCTAATTTAAAAGATTCAAATCATTTCCTTTCCCCTAAATTTGCAATGCATTTGAGATTAAACAGTGTCAGCAGGGGATGTGCGCAGTCTTCAATTTAGTGCACAGGACAAGGGTTCAACCCGTTTTTACAAGGGGGACAAAATTAAAAATTGGATTGTGTTTGAGGCTGGCCCTCGCTAAGCATGTTTTCTTTTCTTTTTTCTTTTTTTTTTTTTTAAAGGAATCCATTAATTTGACATGTTTTTCCAGACTTGTCAGTTTGTCTGGGTCGTGGAAACTCTGACTAAAGTTGTGCTTCAGGGGTAGAAAAGAGTTAGTTGATGATCGGGAGGTCTTGGAACTGTCTGAGCCACTGTGAAATTTTCACGTGCAGTTGTTGGGTGAAACCATTTTGAAATTCAAGAGGTGTGTGTGTGAGAGAGCTCCAAACTGGTTAGAGACTAAAGTCTGTGCAGATGATATTGCCATCCATCCATCCATCCATCCATCCATCCATCCATCCATCCATCCATCCATCCATCCATCCATCCATCCATCCATCCATCTTCTTTACCCGCTTCTCCTTTCGGGGAGCTGGTGCCTTTCTCCGCCAGTCACTGTAAGAGGCGGGGTGCACCCTAGATAGGTCGCAAGTCCATCACAGCAATTTTAAAAAAATATTATTTTTTTGATCGACTCTCAGCATTGTACAAAATGTACACAATTATATTAAATAGCCTACAGATAAGATGACAAGATTGCCACTGTCTGTGTCAGAAGATTTCCACTCTCAGTCCTCAGAGTTCCACTGACTTGTGTGTGTGTGTGTGTGTGTGTGTGTCCTGCACCTGACTGGACTGGTGAGGTTGAATCTGCAGGTTTCTGCACATGCAACGACAGGAGCCACATGTCGACATGTCCGAGCTTCACTGTGAAGGCTCCAACAGATATTAGGAACATGTGGAGGAGGAGAACAGGGGTTGTTCTACAGGAATACTCAGCTGGATAATTGTATCAACAAGACTTGTGCAAATTAGTCACTATTTATTTGTTCTGCGCCCTGAGCGGTGCGGGAATCTCCATTAAGGCGCGATTTAAAAGTCATCATGTGGACGGAGGAGCGCTGCTCTCCCAGATCGACACGTCCTCTGTGTTCAGGAGTAATGAGAGCAGACATAAAATCTGCTCCTCAAACTTCTTCCTGCTGTATGTGCGCGCTGAGGAGGCGGCGCATGCGCAGGGAGAAATGTAAAAAGCTTAACCAGTTCAGAATTTGTATGATAAATTTCACCTGATAGTTTGGACAAAATATTACACAGACAGAATGGGGGGAGTGATGATCACGTGATCTTCGGTCCTGACTTCGAGTGAGCACTTTTTGGAGGTTAAGCGCGAGCCACTGGACGCGCGGAGTAAGTGTTAGTCTGCAGGTTGGGCTCAGACAGATTTAAAGAGAATTAACTGCGTGCGTGATGCTTTCCAGCTGACAAGAGTTTGTGTGTGTGTCCTTGATGTGCCCGCTCAATACTGCACAGTAAAGTTGCAGATGTGCGTAAAAAAACGTCCTGGTCTCGGTGATTTGGCTCCATCCGAGCCAAAGACTCTAATTACAACAAAAGCGGGGCCGTTTTGCGCCACATTCGTCTATAATCGAGTATTGTTACTTGTCCTCCTCTCCTAGACATTGTTCCCTCCTTCCTTTCATCTCTCCATCTCCTCCTCCCATCTCCCTGCATCATCTCTCCGGCTATATTTAGCGGCTAGACGGAGGCCTTGGCGCCAGACCGTTTAAGACCTGTCAGAGTCCCTCATATTTCCCCTTGTCACATGGAGGACCGGCGACCAGCGGCCTCCTCCTCCTCCTCCTCCTCCTCCTCCTCCTCTTTTTCTCTTCTCCTCCTCCGGCTTCTCCCCACTTCACTCTGTTAGATGAAACAAATCAGTTCTCACTCGTGGAAATGCCAAATGTTTACCCCTCCCCTCCCCTCCCCTGCCCTCCCCAACCGAACGCAGACGCGCGTTATTTGGACCAGACGATATATTCTCCTTCTGGGATCAGGGTAATACCTGGTGCATCCCCGCAAACCTTTTCTCTGAATGGAAATTCACGACAACCCTGATGATAGACTGCATCCGCTCAGGCTGAGCGAGCTGCCGTCAGCCCAGAGGTCCCAGGGGTGAGAAGCCCGGCCTGAGAGGCCCTGGGTGCGGCAGAACGACAGGTGGGAGACCAGGTGGGGGCGCTATGGGGCCTGACGGGAGCCGGAGGACCGGTAGAAGACGTCCCCTCAGCCAGCAGACAGGCTGAGGGTCTGAGCAGGTCCAGAAAGTCCGCTCCGACCCCTGCAGGACCGGGGCTTCAGATCAGCCTCTTGGACCGTTGGGAGCATAAGATGATCCCGCGTGATGAGCTGAGAGGCTCCGCACGTGAATGAGTCTGCAAAACTGCAGGCATGTGCGCGCACGTGCGTCCTTTTATCCAGTAACAATATAATTACCTTTATGTTGAAAAAAAAAATCACACTTCCAGTTCTAAGTCTCTGTGTGTGTGTGTGTGTGTGTGTGTGTGTTTCCACGTGAATCAGATTTCCTGTAAAATCAAACTAATTTGATTCCGTTTTATGTTCTTTTAAAAATCACATTTATCTGTCATCCGTTTGTTTTCTGGGTTTTAGCTGAAAAAAAAAATTGTGACTCTGAGAAAACTCCAGAGTGCAGCTTGCAAAATAAATAAATAAATAAATAAATAAATAAGAAAACAAAAAACAAAACAAAACCTCCAATAATAATATAAATAAATAAATAAATAAAACACCGTTTTTGATCATTTCTTTTAAATATATCGTTTATTATTTCACTTTAATTTCCCTTTAAAACATTTTTGTTTAAACATCGATCACTAAAATCTCGTTACCTGATTTGTTTTTCTTTTTCTTTTTCTTTTTCTTTAATCTGCGCGCGCCAGTACAGGTGTTAAATGAAAACGCGCTCAGTTCCACTCGAAAGCAGCGAGGTCAGGAGCTGGTTCTGCTTTTTGAATTCCTGCTCTGAAATCCTCTCTGATCAGAAAGTCTCCTCACATAACGAGAGTTCGTTTCTCTGAACGAGCAGCTCAGCACTTTGTCCTGTTTGCAGATGTTCGCAGATGTGCCAGCCAGTGGAGTCCACCTGCGGCCCGACAGGAACAACGTTCTGCAGCCTGAGATCTGAACACAGTTAAATGTTTTCATTTACACTCTTCCTCTCATCAGAACAACAACTTTGTCCTCGACCAGCGGAGACACAGAAACGGAAGTCTTCTCAGACTGAGACGGAAAACCTTTGTAAAGACAAACAAACGAACGCAGAGAGTGTACCCCGGGTTGACCAGAGGAGACTGGTTCCACATCAGGACATTTAGAGTTTAAACTGGAAAGTAAAATTGTGACCCCGCCAGGTAGGGTGCAGACAGGTAACCTAAAGCTGTGGCTCTGACGGTCCTGGCCTCATCTTCTCAGCTACATCTTTTCCCTTTTGTGCAAATTAATGTTCACCATTCTGCCTCTTATTTCTTTTCATCTAATTTAAAAACATTCTTACAAAAAAAGGGTAACTTCTGTATTTTTGTGTTCATCTACCACATGCCAGAAATTCATTTATATAAAATAAAACAATAAACTTTTGTTTGCTTGTTCCTTAACTCTTTATTTAATTGAATTTTATTTTTTGTTTCTAAAAAATTTTAGAGCCACTAAGCCCTCGGTCCTAATGTAACCAATAAAGGTTTTCTGCCTTAGAATTATGTTTTTCACTTGGCATATTTCATTAAACGCTCTTTGACATTTATCATAAAAGCCTACATGGATGAATGAAAAGGTTGAACACCAGTCTCATCTCTTGTTTTATCTCCAAATGGGAAGTGTGTGTCTAAATGTGCATTCAGTCCTTTAACAGGATCTGGATGATCGACAAACAGCAGGAACACACACCTCACCATCACATGTTGCTTAGAAAAGAGTTTAAAAATAATGCCATGAGTTGGGTGTTTGGAAAACAGTTTATTAGTGGTGATTAAAATGGAAACAATGCATCATGAGTGACGTGTTTTCAGATGGAAATAAAAACTGCTTATTTTGATAACAATCATTTTTAGCTCCGTCCTTAGTTTTAATGTTGAGTGTTAATATGGCGTGTGCAGCTGTGCTTGGTGGTGAACCCAGATATAAACACACACTCAGGTGTTTCCATGACACCTTGCATTAGTCAGAGCCCACTGGACTGGTTTTCTCACTGAATGTTTTCACATTAGAGCTCAGCAGCTCAGCTTCCCCCACATTTACGAACTCATCGGGTTAGAAATCATTAAAGGGACAAAAATTGTTTAATATTCTTGTTATTTATAATATTTAAAAATAATAAGAGAAGAACTGTATATTTCTGTTGTTTCCTGTTTGAACAACAAGTCAATAAAATAACTACTGACTGCAAAGTGTTTCCTTTTTGTTATATATTAAAGCTTTTGTTTTTTTTTTCTGGATGAAGTGGCAGAAACACATCCTGCCAGCTGCAGCAAAATTACCTAAAGCAAACATATTCATTCTTCTCTCCAAGTCATGATGTAACTGACTTTATTTCAAATCAACAAGCATATTTTCCTGGGTGTAAAAATGCTGAGAGTATGTCAAGCCGCCCGTTCTTCCTCTTCAGCTGAGCGAGGACGTCTTTGTATTAATGAAGCCATAAAATCCAGCAGACAAAAATATTTCTTACTTAATCAAAATTAGGCAAAATGTCTTAGGACTTGAGGGCCAAAAGGACCAAACATGTTCTCTCGTTTCCTCTCTGAACAAAGATCCAGAGTCGGCTGTAAAAAGTCCCTTTAACAACACTTTACAGCTTGTTAAAAATATGGTACTAATTAGCAGCGGTTCTGTGTGCTGATGGTCACTGCTGCGGTTGAAATGTGAACAGCCCTTCAGTAAAAGACAAAAAGAAAGAAAGAAAAATAATGCAAACAGTTCAATTTCCTCAGATTTTATTATGTTTTTACTTGCATGAATCCTGGGAAACAAAATGAGAATTTTACAAATCTAATCTGAGCATCAACAAGAAACATTTACTCCAAATTAGTAGATCTTCTTCTGCTCATCTTTGGACACACAAAACAAAACTGTGCACAGCATCACCAGTTTGTTAATAGTACATTTAGGGTTCACCTGTTCTAACATCCTGCAGCTAACAACCGAAGTCTATTCTGGAGATAAAATCAAAACGATCAGTCAGTCCATTTTGCAACAGGCAGAGCGAGCACACATAAATAACCAGGTCGGTTTAAAGATTTACAGCTTGATGCAAAAAAAAAAAAGAAAGAAAAAGATTTTGGTCAAAAATTGCTCATGTAAAAACCACATAAATGACTACAGAAGCTCCCTGTTTACTCTCCACAATTAAAGTCTACTGTGTGGAAACACTGGGTGGGAAATTCAGCTAAATGATTTCAGAAACATATTTTACTCTGTAAACATGGATATCACTGCTGCGACTAGTAATGGTGTCATCTCATTACTGCAGCTGTTGTCAAACGTAATTACAGGAAAATCAAAGGCATGAAAGAAGCAAATTCAATCAAAAACGTTTAGTGAGAGCAGACACACACACACACACACACACACAGAAAGAGTTAGAGGGAAAAAGAAGCGGCTGTACATCACTGACTGGAATAAACATTTTTTTCTTTGTTGGTGTTCCTTTTCTTTGAGATTACAGACAATAAGAACACCGTAAAACTTAAACACACAATCAGACAATGATGAGGGAGTGGGAAATTGCTGCTCTTTAACACAATAGCCCAACAGACAGTAATAAACTGGTGTAAAAAATGTCAGGTTAAAAAAGAAAAAAAAGTTCCCCTCGGCTCGATCAGAGCTCAGAACGGCTCAATTTAACATTTTTTAAAGGTTTATACCCTGACAAAATTTGCCTAAGGTTCTCTTCATTTTTAAAAAAGGGCAAAAAACCCCAAAACAAAACAATCCCTCCATAAAATCTGCTGAAGCTTCAACAAACAGCATTCTGAATCCAACCTCAGACAGAGATTCCTACAACTCCATGTATCCGACCGATCTGTGAGCAGCTGTATGTGAACACCAAGACAAATGCAGTTACTATATTTCAGTTTGACACATCACTGTGATGGTGGGAGCCAGAGTGGACAGGTGACGGTGGGAGGAGGGCAGGCAGCTGGACAGAGGTGGGACTCTAGGAGAAGTTGGTGGGGAAGAGGCTGAGAGGCTGGCTCTCGTTGGTGGGCAGGGGGGAGCGGTATCCTTCGAAGTTGCGTGGGATGCTGCCGCTGGTGGATCCAGAGCTGTTGCTGAGGGTCTCAATGCTGCCCTCCCTCTGAAGCTCTGCAGGGACAGAAACAAAGAAGCAGCGCTTTTAACAAACCGGACCACAGGTGTTCATGTGTCACCCCCGACTGTCCCAGTTCAACCAGTGTTAGCTAATGTATCTGCCTCCATCTTGATTCCAGATACAGAGGCCCCTTCAGAGCTCAGGGAAAGTTCATTTCTTGGCAGGTTAGGGACTTTTTTGGCAGTGTGGGATGTTAGGCTGAGTTGGTACTAATGTTTTGGCTCATCAGTATTAAATGCAGCCTGTAATTTGCAGCTTTGGGTCAGATTTGGCCAGGTATTAAATCTTTATAACCTGCTTAAGTTGTGGGAGGAATGAAAATACAGCTGATACTGTTCCCTAACAAGGTTTTTCTTCTAACTCTGATAAATCTTTTCAGGGTTTAAGGATGAACATATTGATATTTGGGTCATGCTGATTTCTCCTATCACTGGTTTTAAAGAACTTTCTAGAAGTTGTTTATTTTTTAAATACAACTTTATTTTAAAATTATTTCTTAACTTCTTGTTTTAAACAATATTTTTATTGTAAAATATACCTACAAAGAACATTTTGAAAAGTCATTAACAGTTTTCTGTTTTCTTTTCTTAACATTTATATAAAAAAAATCAAAATACAAAAACAACAAGGACAATATTGTGAACAATGTAAACAAACTAACAACTAGACCAAGAAAACAAAAAATAACCAACCCCACTGAACCAATTTACTGAGAATCACAAATATATATATATATATATATACATATTTAGGTGGGATATTGAGTTTAACCACAATTTAGCCAAAAAAATACTCCAATATTTGATGTCAGATTTTAGACTGGTTTAACTTTGATGCTCTGTAGCTTTTATATGATATAAAATACAAAAAAATATATCCTCAGACCGTTATAATATGCGCTAAGTCACTGGAAAATAGGTTAAACTGACTTTCAGGAAGTTTCCTCTGTGAGAAAGAAGAACTTGCTTTGGTGTCAAGTTCATTGAGTATTGGGGATTCATTAAGAGAGTCTCCAGAATATTCTGCGTCTTTTGTGGAGCTCTTAACTTCCTCACATGAGTCTCGAGGTGTGCAGCTCTGCTACGTGAGTTCTGAACATTTTCAAAAAAACAAATTTCCTCTCAAAACAGTCACAGAGTCGTCCTGGACGTCTTCAACTCTTGACCAGAACTCTAGAGCTGGATTTTGACTCCTGAATGGGAACTCTCCTCTGACCGAAAACATCTGCAGCAAACGTCCAGGACTAAAAAAAACATGCTAATGATAAATATTATTTATTGAAAAACTGATCTAAATCTGTCTTTCTTCATTTCTAAAGTGTACTCCAGTAGATTAGCTTTGCAAGCTGTGAACATGAAAGTAGGCCATGATTTTCAAAAGCTGGTTGCTTTAAAATGCACCCACAAGGCTCAATGGTTGCAGACACTCAGCGTTCAGTGAGACAGCAACAAAAAATTCAAGTATTTCCTCACAATTTTAAGTCACCAACTAGTCTCCAACATGCAGCTCAGTGAGATACCACCTTAAACCATAATAAGTAGTATAAACAAGTCATATGAGTGAAAGGCTTATTTTAGATTCTGGTGATCTCTGGAGTGGTCCTTCTTCTTGTCGCTCCATCGGGGTTCACCTAAATTTCTGTTGGGACCAAGTGAAAGTCCCATAATCTACAGTGTCATCAAACATCAGTTCAGCCAAAGTCCTCCAACGTTCTCTGAGTGACACAAAGCATTTTTCTGACATGCCAGGTTGCTTCACAGCCTCTCCCCTTCTAACCCCCCCCC
>NC_051431.1:26008215-26040326 GCF_001649575.2 Kryptolebias marmoratus
CGATATGCGGGCCAAATGGCGTGCGCCTAAGTGGCAGCACAGTATTAAGACTGTGATGCATATAGTGTATTGTGACGTCCATCAGTTGTGCAGCTGGCTTTAATCTCCTCCTGCTGCCCGGCTGCTCTGCTGAGGCCCAGTAGAAATATGCAACAGTTTGAAGCCATGATGCAGTAGAACTATTATCTACAGCAAAATCTGATAACACATATATATATATATATATATATATATATATATATATATATATATATACACACACACACACAACAACCAAATGGTTCTTAGTGAGTTTTAGAACAGAGAGGACAAAATGAACGAGCTGTAGATGTTGACAGTGATAGGACTTTGGACAAAGACAACATATCTTAGGTATTCATGATGTAGCAGCTTCAGCACTGAGGTGCAGCAACTGCGACACGGTAACATGAACACAGCACGATGCCAGCATTTATTAATACTTAACCTAACCACATTTTATTTATGCCCAACCCTAATTATCACCTGCTGCCTAAGGTGAAGGCAGAGCCATTCGTTTTGTCCTTCTGTCTGTGTGTGTGTGTTTGTTTGTACTGTTAGCAGAACAATGACATGAATCACCAAACGACTTTAAATGAAATTTTGAGAAAGTGACTACTAGATGAAAATCTACAACTCATTAACTTGTTTAATCAGCCCAGTTTAAGATGGCCACTAAAAATGGCTACACCTCAGGGAACTTTACAGTAAAAAATTGGTGTGGTAGTAGCTGTGAGGCGTTCACACATCAAGCAGATCATGTAATCATGTATCACGAGTTTGAGCATAATAATATTTTCAAGGTTTGAGTATTTACAGAAAGTCCTAAATTATTATTGGGCTTTAGAGAAAAAAGTTAATGGATGTTGGACTGTCAAGCAGTCGGTGCACTGGCACCCTTCAATGTCTCTGAAGGTCTTTTTTAGTCATAAAAATGTTAACCGACTGTAAGTGGAAGTGGTGCTAAAGGTAAAAAAAGCATCCTTGTTTCAGTTGTCTGACATGTACTTCTCAGTGTAATGGTCCTTTCAACCGTCTCTTGATTCTGTATGAAGGTCTTCAAACAGGTTGTTTCACAATGACAGGCAGCAGGTATGTTTAAATTAACAAAGGAACATGTATGCAACATAAAGAACTGAAAATGTTCTCATTTTACACTTTCATTATATCGGACAGTTTCATTAAACTGAAAGATTTTTTAAGACAATTACTTTTTCCATAATTCTGGACCAACATGTGTAGTCTTAGCCATTTCATATTTCAGAATTAATGGCAAAGTTTTAAACTGAGATCATCTTATGTAGAGAAATGACAGAGTTCTTGCTGTTTTGGTCAAATCTTGAAAATAACATTACACGCGATCGCATGCGATATCATGAGATGTCACGCTCAGAGTATGTGTGGTGAATGACTTTTAGTTACAACCACACCAGACTTTAGCATAATATCTGTAAAAGTATCTGAGTTAAAGCCTGCTTTGTATTGGCTAATGTTAATTAGCTATGGCGACCATCTTTAGTTAGTTTCAGACAGTTTTATCAAAATTCCTCTAGTGAATTATGAGACATTTTGCTAACCAACAAACAAACAGGCTCGAGTCCAACAGTTAATGCTTCAGTTTTATGCTAAAATCTTGTGCATTGTGTAGGACTTGGAGTATAAGATGTAAACTATTCTCAGCTAGAAGCACATTAAATTTTAGTACAATATCTGTAAAATTTTATAAATTATAGACGTTTGTTTTCTAAAGTCAGTTGCTCTGATAGTTTATGATATATTTTGCAAATGGACAAAGTTGACTCCAATAGTTAATGCCAGAAATTAAAACATGGATCTTACACAATCAGTTAGTACTCAGACTATACGTTGGTAATTGGTCTCAGGTACAATCACACCAAATGTCATCACTGTATCTGTAAAACTGACTGAGTTAAAGCCATTTTTAGTGTTTCTAAAAGGATGCTTAGCTGTGTCAGTCATCTTGAATCGAGCTGGTGACCAGCTGTAAGTCAACCCAGTGATTTCATTTTGAAAGTTTCAGTGATAATTCTTGCTCTATTCAGTGGAGATGTGAGAATGGCTTTCCCCTTTAGCACCTAAAACCTTTCTTTTTGGCCTAAAGGGACAAAATTAAAACTTTCATTTCCAACTGGGAGAACGTAAAAAACAAAACTTGAAGTTAGTGGAACAGCAGCCTTCAATGTCAACAAGAATCTGTAAATACAACAAGATAAAAACTCTCTGTATGTGGAAGCTGCTGTGACCTAAAGTTTCACTCTGGTGAATGTTTGAAGGCATGTCCACTGCTGGACATTTTACTGCCGCAGAGACTTCCTGCAGTTTAAGGTGACTGACCTGCTGTCTGTCAGAAGCGAAGTGTACAACACACTGCTGACCCCAAGAAAAACAGGAATACTAATTAGCCGAGGAGTCTTTTTAAAGTCTGACATCAAACCACAGCATGAATTTAATACGCTCTGCAGATGTACAGAAGCTGATGTGGACACCGTCTCAGTCATGGTGGCTACGCAGGAAGTGGGAGCTTCTTACTTTGGCTCAGGAAACCCAATACAAACCGCAGTTATTACCCCAGTATGTGCCACACTGCAGTGTTACTCCACCCGCTGCCAAATCCCCCCCTCCTTTAACTCTCCAACATTACACAGGACAGATACTCTGCAGTAATCCTGAGCAGAGGTGAGCTCTGTCCATTCTCACAGCTTGGTTCCACATAATATGAGGATTTACCACGTAAATAAGACCACTGGCTGATGAAATCAACTACTGTTTTTCTACTGAAACTACTGTTTTTCTACTGAAAATACATTTTGATGGTTGTAATAATTTCGTTATATTTCCATTTTTGTGTTAAATTCTCTGCCTTTTGTAAAAGGGTGTGTGTGTGTGTGTGTGGGGGGGGGGGGTTGAATGGTTTCAGATGCAAAGAAAACTTTTACTACTTACTACCTGTAGCTTTTAGCTAGCTTTTGGCTACTTCTGGTTTTGTCTACCATTCTGCTACTTTTAGGTAATGGGATTTAGTTTTTGTCTTCACATGTAGGGTAGTTTTTTAAATCAAATTTAATAACTTCACTGTTTTGGTAAAGCCAAAGGCTCTTCTGAAATATTTCTTAAGATAATTTATTATTATTATTATTATTATTATTATTATTATTATTATTATTAATAATAATAATAATAATAATAATAATAATAATAATAATAATCTCAAATTATTAAACATTTATTTCCAGGAATATATATATAAACAGCAACTCCTATTTGTTCCACGTTGGGGGTTCCACTTTCACTTCAAGCTCTGGTCCTCTACCAGAGGCCTGGGAGCTTGAGGGTTCTTCTCAGTATATTATGTGTTCCTAGGACTGTGCTCTTCTGAACAGAGATCTCTGAGGTTGTTTCTGGGATCTATTGATCTATTGCCACTCTTCCAGTTTGCTTCGATGACCACTGGAACCACTGAAGCCTTGACTCTCCACAAATTCTCTATTTCCTCTTTCAGCCCTTGGTATTTCTCGAGCTTCTCGTGCTCCTTCTTCCTTCTAGCACCACTGCTCTTTTCTGTATCTTGTCAACCACCACGCTGTCCGGTTGGTCAGCCATCACTTGTTTGTCTGTCTGGATTTGGAAGTCCCACAGTATATTTGCCCCGCATCTATCCACCACTCATGGTGGAGTCTCACACTTTCATTGTAGTACCTCCAGTCCATACTCCACACAGATGTTCCTGTACACTATTCCAGACACTTTGTTATGACATTCCATGTATGCTTTGCCTGCCTGCATCTTACATCCTGTAATTAACTGCTGGACTGTCTCAGGGACATCTTTATGTAGCCTGCATCTTGGGTCCTGCCTGATATGATAGACCCCGGCCTCTGTTGCTCTTGTGCTGCCATGATTAGTGCTTCTGTGCTGTCCTTCAGTCCAGCCCTTTCTAGCCACTGGTAGGATTTACTGAAATCAGCCACATTCTCAATCTGCCAGTGGTACATGCTCTGCAGGGGATTATCTTTTCATGATGGTTCCTCTTGTTTCTCCTCTTCCACATTGGGTTTCTGCTACCTGAGACATTCACTGAGCAGATCATCATTGGGGGCTTTCTTCCTGATGTACTCCAGGATCTTGGTTGTTTCATCCTTTATAGTGGCTCTGATGCTCACTGGTCCTCTGCCTCCCTCCTTTCTCTTAGTGTACAGTCTCAGGGTGAAACCCTCTGTGCATTGTTAAGAGCCTTTTTGTCTTGATGTCAGTAGCTTGTATCTCCTCCTTTGATTAGGCTGCTATAGCAGCTGGGTATCTGATGACTGGCACTGTATACATGTTGATGGTTCGGACTTTGTTCTTGCTGTTACTCTCGGTAGGTACTTGGTTGTGATTGACTTTCTTATGGCCTCATCATAGTTGTCATTTGCCTGTGGGATTGCAAGGTACTTGTAGCTGTCCTGGACATTTACAATGTTACCCTCAGGTAGTTCAACTCCTTCATCTGTGATCTACTTGCCCCTCTTGGATATCACTCAACCACATTTATGTCCAGTGTCAAATGTCTAAATGACATTTTAATGTCCCTGCTGTTTATCCTGGTAAGGTGGATCAATGAATCGATGTTTTGCTCATTTTTGGCTCAATGTCACTTGTATAGAGGAGGTGATTGATAACTGTTTGACTTTGGAACATGTATCCACGGCCTTTATTTGTGATGATCTGGCTGAGTGAGTTCAGACCCATGCCGAACAGAAGTGGGGACCTTGGTGTGTGTGTTTGTGTGTGTCTGTGAGTGAATTCAGTAACATGCTTTAGTCATATTTCAGTTCATATGTTCTTTTGTAAAAAGCAAGTGAAAATCATTGCAGCATTTAGATTTGTAAATCTCAAGAGAAGTTCCAAATTACAGTGATAACACCTAATATAATGTATATCTATATAAAAATTCTCTTCGTGGAGACAAAAGCTTATTTTTAGCTACAATAGAATTATTTGTTTTAGTTGCATTTGAGAGTTGTTTTAGCCTGTGTGTTTGTCTGAAAATGAAAGTGTGTGTCCTGCCATCTGTGTGTGTTTGTGTGAGTATAAGAGGATTAGGGCCTGTTCACAGCCGAGGGTGCAGACTGGAGCATTTTTGACTTTTCCCTCAGTATGTTCAAATGGCTGATGTGGTATTAACTTGCTGCTGCAGAATTATAGTACTTGTCTGTGTCAGATTCTGTGCAAGCATGTCCTCAAAACACAACAAAATGTTCATCTTGTTTTACTATTGTTAAAGCCCCCACCCATTCTGCTCCAACTCTTCCTGGCCTGAAAAAAATAAATTCCTCATTATCTTCACCTTTGGCATTTACCACTGTTTTCAGATCAATTTTACTAACTTTGCATCATGTGTTGAAAAGTGGCTACTGGTATGGTTTCATCCCAAGAAAAAATAAATAAATAAAAATGAAAAATAAATAAAGCAAAAATCAGCCCCCAGCAGCAAAATGACTCCTGAGGTTTTGTTATGCAGAAGCAGCTTATGAGCAAACATCATCTTGTCCAGTAATGGTTCAAATGTTATGTTAGTGGACTTTTGTCATATTACAAGAATCAGCCTTAACAAATCACATCCAGATAGCCCCATTCAACATTGTGCCGTCAGCTTTTCTGTTCCAAATATGTCAGATTTTTGGCTCTGGAAATGACATTTTAATATAAGCCTCTAAATAATAGCATAAAATATTTGTCAGTCAGCTTAGATCGGCCCTCCTTTAAAGCCCCATGTCAGCCAAACCCTACAGGAGTTTCTATGTCTTCACTGGCTCGATTTCATATCCGCATTATCTACACATCACACCATACAAAACCATCTTGTAAATAACCATATTACTTTACCATGTGACATCATTCCCAGAGAAAAAGATCCCTGCCGTTAAGAGTGCTCGGGGATTGTGTCGGGGGCGTGAGAGGTTAAGACTTGTTGAATAGCTGCTGGGCGTCACACAATGAACTGGATTAGGCAGCACTAGAAAGGGCCTTTGGGGATTTACTGGGGTGTTCAGCAGCTTGCAGCGCCTGCAGTAACAATGAAACAGTGAACAGAGGATCCAGCTGGGGTTGGCAAAAAGGCAAGCTGGGAGGGCAAGTGGCTCACTGTCATGGTTAGTGGTGGAGAAAGAGGGGAAGCTGAAATGGATAACACAAAGTTAATAGGGACTTCTACAAAACATCATAAAGAAAATAATCCATTATACATGGGGAAAGAAAAGAACAACCCTTCAGTCCTCCTGAAGCACCCGTGGGTATCACACAGTTGTGGAGTTAGTCCATCAAAGGGCTGCAGGGATAATTCTGTCTGATTCTCCATACTTGTCTAACTAGGAACAGGATAACTCATATTCTTACAGATAAACTTCAGTAATGTAGTGTGTGTGGCATGATACTAGAACATCCATGTTTGTGTTTTTAATCATCTGTAAGATTATAAAGGAAAAAATCTAATTTACTGGAAGTGTTGTTCTGTGCTAACAACTAGTTTGAGCTGGACCAGTTCTAAAGCAAATTTCTGCCGTCTTAAAACTACAATTTGAACTCAGGACAAAGCACTTTTTGCATAAACTCAGTGTGAATGCTGAGTGCTGAATCACTGTTGAAATTTTCTGAAGAAGCTGTAACTAAATCGTTACAGCTCAAAGAAGCAGAACACTAGCTAAAAGCTGAAAGGAGAAAAGTACCAGCTAGATGCCATAAGTAGCAAAAGCCTCGCTAAAAGTTAAAAGTCGCAAAACTGTAATTCAAATGCTATCTAAAATCAAAAAGTAGCAGAACAGAAACTAAAAGTTGCAAAAGGCTAACTAGCGTTAGCCCCACTCCTACCACCAATTCTTGGCCCTTTTAAAGCAGGCTTAATCAACTAAATTGCTCAGGGGGCCACAGTTATTGAAAGCCAACAGTTTAGGGGCTGGGCATCAGCAGTTATTATTAAGTAAATTTAATTTATGATTTAAAATTTAGTTTTATTTTAAATGAACTCGTTGGTGGCCCATGGGGGAGTTCAGTCCCCCATGGGCTGGATGTGGCCACCAGGTGAGTAGCCCTGTTATCAAAGTTATGCATGCCATTGGTGTCTTTGGCTTGGCAAAAGAACCATCACGATCATCACGAACTCTATGAATGGCTTGAAAACACAGAAAACAGAACTAAAATGAGGAAAAGCTGACAAACATAGTTGGTAAAAACAGATTTAGTAAAAAATTAGGGCAATCGTTTTATGCACTTTCAAATAGTAAAGAAAACAAACAAATAAATAAAAACCAACCTAAATGAAAAGGCAATGAATCTCTGCAGCTCATAAAGACAACTTGTCCTAGAATTTAACACAAGAATTGTGGAATTTTAGCAAAGGCTGTGCTCATTATGTTAGTTTTCATGGGAAAAATGCTATTTCAGGGAAGTATAGACTAAATTGAATATTTAGTAACTTTCACTTATAATCAGTGACAATGTTTTTGTTGACGAAACACATTTATATGCTTCTTCGGGTCTGTACACAGTAAAGCATACCAGAATCACCATATGAGCCTTTGGTCCACACAATCCTTAGAAAGCTGTTCAGTTGGACGACTGAACCCACATTAGGAGGAAAGCTCATTATTATCTACCGGAGATCATCCTGATGGACTGTGAAAAGCCAGGCTTAACACACCCTCCTGTGTAAAAGACAGCCCACATTAATGCGGATGGAGACACACATACCACATCCAGTTTATTAGCAAAGATGAAGAGTGCAAAAAGAGCCACGTACTGGATATTGAAGTTTCTTCGATATTATGACTCCTAAAGAGATTCTGGATCAAGTTTAATTGATTTCTTACCATTGTATGCATGATTTGCCAAGTAACTGTAATAAACTTCTTTAAAATTAAGTTTCTGAGTTCATCAACACATTACACAATGATCCAACAGACGACATCTTTTGTGACTAATTATGGCAGCTTAAAGAATGTTAAACAAGACATTAAAGAGTCCAGCCCACATGGTGGATGCTGAGAATGCAGGGCGGCCTCATGCTTCAACTTCACAGGCCAGCAGCTACTCCCATGAATCACGGTACTCAACAGGTTACATGATTAAGGAACAAGTGAAAAAGAAAATAAGTGATTCGTGAGGCTAATTTAGGCCCCTGAGCAGGGACTTTCTCTTTGTCTTCTCGGACCATATATTCTAAGCCCTACCAGTTCCATACACATAGATGACCACAGGTTTCTCAGGGGCTGCTCATTAAAGTGTGTCATAAAGGGTGCAAACAACAGGCCAGGACACTCCTCACACTCTATGTGGACTGCTTTGAATTAGGCCTCTAATGAAAAACTAGTGGTGACCGAGGCTTTGACTGAATATTTACCCAGAGCAGACTGGCAGCCGCCTTCCCACTGGACATGTTCAGAGCTGATTTTATGGACCAATGGCTGCTCTAAGGCGAGAGCCAAGAGACAACAACAACAACAAACGCAGACTGGTTTATCAAACGGGTTTGTTAACAGGAACCATGAAAACCAAGAATGAGTTCAGGTTTGATTTTTTTCTTTTGCATTTGTAGATTTCCTGACTTTTCTGGGGAAAGCAATATTTTATACAACTGGCATAGGATTTTTCGAATTCAATTTTTACATTCTTCAATAAATAGGTCACATTAATATTAATATATATTAATATCAGAAAAATCTATAGTGACACCTCTGGATAAAGTAAGAATTGCCAGAAAAGAATCTTGAAAAGAGAATAGAAGAGTTGCCTCATATTTTCGATTTTGTCTGTGTATGTAAAACGCTTTTTGCTCTTACTTCTATACAAATGAATCCATCTCCTGATAATTAGGAAGGAATGGGAGGGTGGATGGGGTAGAGGTGTTTTGGGATTGGGCCCAAGCAAACTTTACTCAGGATAGTTGTAAATCATACCAGCAGTCAACGACTGCAAAGGGTATATTTCTTCAAAAAACAAAAAAACCCTGTTGTTTTTTTTCAACTATCAAAAAATATAAACGTATAATAAATAGTTAAAGTCACATTTTTCATCATGACATAAGTAGTATACTGGTGGCAGGGAAGGCTGTTGAACAAACCTGGTAAACCCAAACAAGTGGTGAGGGTGAACTAGGAATATCTAGTGGAGCCCCTTGTCCGAGAGATCTTCAACTCACGCCTCCGGGAGAGTTTTTCACATGTCCTGGGGTAGGTCAGGACATGGAATCTGAAAAGGCCGTGTTCAGGGCCTCTACTGCAGATGCAACTTCCAGGAGCTATGGCCTGAAGGTCATTGGTGCCTGTCACAGTGGCAACCAAAGGAAGGAGGCAGTCAAGCCAAGGGAGGAGGCCTTTAAGGCTTGGCTGTTCTAGAGGACTCCTAGAGCAGCTGGCAGGCATAGAGTGGCCAAAAGGTCTGCAGCTTCTACGTTGTAGATGCAAAAATTTGAGTATGGGAGAAATTTGAAAAGGCCATGGGCAAGAACTTTCAGTTGGCCTCGAGGAGGTTCTTGCAAACCCTTCATTAACTCAGAAAGGGAAAGTGGGCCCTGTCTCAGGCTGTGTTGGGAACTGCTGACCTAGATTGGGAATTCTTGAGCGGTGGAAGGAGTACTTTAAGGATATCTTTAATCTGGCCACTGTGTCCACCCTTGGCAACACAGAGTCTAAAGACTTGGGGGAAGATGAGCCCATTACTATGGCAGAGGTTGTTGATAGTTAAAATGTTCTTTGGTGACAGGGTGCCAGGGGTGGATAAGATTTGTTCTAGGATACTGAAAGCTCTGGACATTGTGGGACTGTGATGGTTGACACGTCTCTTCAATGGTGCACGAAGAACTGGGAGAATACCTGTAAAGTGGCAGATTGGGGTGGTGGTTATCAATTAAAAAAGAGGGTCCAGAGGGTTTGTTCCAATGTTCCCTTCCAACACCCAGGAGTAAACTGAGAACTGTAATTGTTGACCTCTGCTTGATTGTTGACCTCTGCTTGAGGAGGAACAGTGTGGATTTTGGCATGGTTGTGAAACAGTGGACCAGTTGACCAGATCTTTACCCATGCCAAGTTGCTAAGGGGTCATGGGAGTTTAGTTCTCCAGTTTACGTGTGTTTTGTGGATCTGGAGCAGGGTTATGACCATGCTCCCTGAGGCATTTTGTGGGAAGTGCTGTAGGAGTATGGGGTGTTGGGGTTGCTTTAAAGAGCTATCTTAAAAGTGTATAACCCTGTATAACCAAAGCAAGACCTGTGACTGCATCCTTGGCACAAAGTCAAGCTTGTTCTCACTCCGTTATCTCTGATCCTGTCTCGTAACTGCTTTTGCAGATGATGAGGTTCTATTGACGTTTTCAACCCATGACCTTCAGCCTGCACTGTGGTAATTTGCAGCTGAGAATGTCGTGGCTGGGATGAGTGTCAGCAGAGGAGTTCAAGTTTTTTGGGAGTCTTGTTCATGAGTGATGGTAGGATGCAGCAGGAGATGGATCTACAGATTGTGGGCTTATTTGCAGTCAAGAGGGCATGGTGAAGAAAGAGATTAGTCAAAAGGCAAAGTTTTCTATTTACTGGGCCATCTAAATTCCAACCCTCACCTGTGATCACATAGTATGGATCATGACCGAAAGAACAAGACCCCAAATACAAGTGGCTGAGTTGCTGCTCCTCTATATCAAAGTGAATCAACTGAGGTGGTCTGGGCATCTGAATGAGAAGCCTTCTGGATGCCTCCTTTTAGAGGTTTTCCAGTTACGCCCCACTGGAAGGAGACCCAGGGGAAGACCCAAAACTCGCTGGAGGGTAGTATGTATTCTCTCTGGCCTGGAAACACATTGTAATTCCTGAGGAGTAGCTGGAGAATGTGGCTGAGGAGAGGGTTGTCTGGATCTCCATCCTGGAGCTGTTGGCCCCACAACCTGACCTTGAATAAGCAATCAAAGATGGATGGATATTCTTATGAAACATTTTGTATGTCCACCATTGTATGCTTGCTGTTGCTTCTCTAATTGCTTCCAACAGTTCTAAGATAGATGACTTTACATGTTCTCGATACCCTGCATTGTATGGTATAAAGGTTTTTGCAGGCTGTGAGGCAGAGATGACTTCTTCAAGCATTTTCTTACTTTTACCCAGCAAACTATAGTCCTGGTTTTTACCAGCATATATTTCTGAACACCTGTGTTGATAATTTGTCTCATGTCAAAGTTGCCCAGGCTTTTACAGATACCCACTTCAACGTTAAATACCTTAAAAACTTTGAGGTGCATTTTGTTACCAAGTAAAACATTATTTGTAGCTTGAACTTTAAGAGAAAATAATGCTCTAGGATATCATCATACGCACATTACTGATTTAAAATTTAGAATTACAATTGTTACAAAACAGTGAAAAATGCTGCATTCATTCAAGCTGACTTTCTGATCATCAGATGCTAAAACCTGTACACTGTAAAAAATAAAGTATTTCTCTGCAGTAAACTTCTGTTATCCATCTGCCATTCAATGTTCTGCTGAAGACTGAGGTTTGTGAAAATTTCAACAGTAATCTAAATCCAAAAATTCTTTCTCTGTAAGCACTTTTAAAGAAAACTGCTTATGGCAGAGTAGACCAGTGAAATATCTGAACCTGACCACATGCATACTCCATCATACATACATACTGACAATGGCTGTGGACAGGAGAGCTGGTATAAGCTGAAAAAGGTTGCTGGTGTTGGTTTCTGCTGAGAAAACTGATGGACACCACAGCGTCAGGAGGCTGTCGTTTCTCATCACATCACATAAAAAACTAGCTGTACAACAATGCTGAGGTAAGAGCCAGATAAAGCTGCACACTTTAGCTGTTTAGATGATTTTTTAGAGGGAGATAAAACATTGCAGATATGGGACAATACAAAATAAAGCAGTATAAAATATTAAAAACATACAGCACAAGAGACAAAGTAATCAGTTCATATTGGGTGTATTTTAACATATAATCTTTATATCTGATTATGCGTTTGTGTAAGTGTGTTGGTGAGAAAAACTATTAACTCGTGGAAAAAAGTTAAGACTGCTCCCAGCCTTCCCAGAAGTGGGCGACCCAGCCAGGTGAGACCATGCAATGCCACAAGACCCACACCACAGACTTCAGTTACCATGTTAAATATTAAAGGTCAAAACAGGACAATCAGAAAATTATGGAACAAGAATGACTTGTTTTATTGGCTAGTTCGTGAAAATCACAGCCTATTTTCATGTGTGTGGCTTGCAAAACTGTATTCTATCACATACTCTGAGCGCTAACTGATTGCACAAGTTCTTTGTTTAAAATTTTGGCATGCAAGGCAGTGGGTGATGTGCATTCCTTCAGGGAATGCTAATTTAACTCTTCTTCTTTTGACTATTCTGTTCTAAGTGCTAATGTTTAGATTTTTTTCATTTATTTTTTTATTCATTTATTGTTTTATAATATCTCAACAGTGTCCCAATTTTTTCTTCTAAATGTAGTCACTGTATTAGGTTGAGATATTTTAACATAAAGACACACACAGATTGAGAGATGGATCTGAGTGATGCTTAAAATAAGTGTGAAAGCAAAGCAGCAGAGCAATAGCAAATGAAAGCAAACTCACTTAGAACTACAGAAATTGTAAGAATAAGGAAAAGCTTCCATTAAATACAACACCAGAGTACAGTACATATTTAGAGAGACAAAAAAGTGAGAGACACAAACACATACTCAATACACAAAGTCAAACATGCACACAGCCAGGAGAAAATCAGTGCATTTATAATTCTGCTGGTCATTCAAAAGAAGCCACAGCTGTTAAAAGGTTGCTTGTGAAAAGTGGGCTAAAAAAGTGGATTTTCCATTACTTCTGGCTTGCGTTTTTACACAGTAGAAAAGCCTTTTTTTTTTTTCAAAAGGACAATTCTGTCACTCTCTTTTTTGAATAAACACAAAGTTCAATGCTGGTTAGAAAACTCAGCTCTTAACTTTGGCTTTAAATCTGAGGAAGATAATTTCCTTGATCTGCTTTCATGTAAGGTATTTGTGTTTCTATGAGAAGGTCCAGTTGGTGAATTTGAAGTCAGATAAAAAAAATAATACAATGTATGTTGTGAAACTATTTTACACAAATGAATCTACAGATTCATCCAAGGTTATGAGCACATTACGTTTGAATGAATCTTGAAAAAGGAACCAAATAAAGACTGTAAAAAAGTTTTTTTTTTTTTTTTTTTACAAATTAGCAGGAAAACGCCACAGAACACAGTCTGGGGTTAGATGTAACTACCATTGTCATGCGCTATCTTCCTCTCAAATTACCGTCAGTCTGTGCCAGAAGATTATTGTGCTCATTATTACAATCATTTTGGCTCATTTCCTAATTACTGAAATTGGTATCCTTATATTGCTTCTGTTTGTGTTTGAGCAATGTGGAGTGGAAAAAGAGATAGCATTACCTCTGTAACATCAGCATCAACAGGTGCTTTTCTTACAACTACTCTAATTGTTGTAATGTGGCATAATCATGGCTTAGCTTTAATCTTAGACATGTGGCTACAGAGAAGGTCAGTCACACAGCAGTCTGTACAGTTGGGATCACAAGTTTCCATCCCCTCATTATGAGCATAAATGTCATATTAATTTAGGCTTTTTAACAATTTATTTGATCCGTTCTTTTTCCAGGGTAGAATGATTATACAACATACAATGATTTTTAAAAACCAAACTGGGAGCACAAATTTTAATTTATTGTAAATTTTCACAAATCCACAAAAGCCAAAATAATACATACAAGCTTAAAAATATTCATACTTTTAGCAAATCTTTTAATAAATGGTGCTTAAGGTTTTAGACTGTCTTTAACTCAACAAGGCCAAGGCCCATTAACTTCTTTCTAGCGTTCACAATTGACTGCAACTGGTAGTTTCTCTTTGCCAGCATAAAAATGAGTGGTTTGACAGAACTCATTAGAATGTCCAATACTGATGGGAAAGTCCAAGTAAAAATCAAAGGAGAAGAAATGTTTATTTACAGAAGTTGGGAATATCATTTGAAGCCATTTTAAAAAGAACTTTAGATTTACCAGTTTAAACAATTTTACATAAGTTCTTCGGATGTGCCTAACCTCTTTGCTAAGTCTAGAAGACCAAAACTGTCCCCCTCAGATGAGAAGCAACTGGTTATGATGTTCAGGAACAACACAGCAATCACCAAGGCGTAAGCCTGCCATGAGCTAGAAACTGCTGTAACATCAGTGTCATCAGTGTCTCAACATTGAAGCTAGTTTTATATCACCATAGACTTAGAGGGCACTGACCAAGTAAAAAGCTCCTGAATGTGTGTATGAATGAGTGAATGAGAAACTCTGTAACATAACGATCAAATAACAGGGCAACAGTGTTGGTAAGGAAATAAATAATTGTCATCAGCATAAAGACGTAATAATGCATCATTGAAAATTCGTTCCACATTGTAATGGAAACTGTAAAAAAGTAGGTCTTAAAAGAGAACTTATAGGCACACCTGTTGAGACATTCAAAAACCTTGAATGAAAGTATTGAGTTTAAGACTTAAAAAAAAATGAACAATTACGACTAAGAACGTTTGCTCGAGAAAGCATGTTCTCTCTAGAACAAACATGCCAGCATAAGATGGGCACCTAAAGTTTCATCTGAAAAATGTTCAAGACTACTGGAACAATATTCTTTGGAAAGACTAGATCAAAGTTAAGATGAATGCGTTTGGATAAAAGCAAACAGGTAAAATGTTCAGTTGTTAAATCAAATTATTTTGTGTTGTGTCTCTATTTTGTTTTAGTGTTTCCTCCCAAGACTGAAGGAGTTTTGAATTCCTCTGCCAAGATCACTGCTCTCTTTTGACCCCTGTCCATATCTGCACAAATCATTCAGCTAATGAAGAATACAAAACAGAAGTGCCAATTGAACTGAACTTAAATGAAAAGAAATTAACAGAATTAATTTGAATAGAATTAAATAATTTGAACAGGATGATTAGATTAGGATCTAAATTTTAGGTTTTATATGTGCAAGCATTTGAACAGTTTACACTATTTTGGTGTTTCATTTTGGAATTTAAAGTCAGAAGATTGTTAAAAATTTTGCCAGATTGTAAGATTAGTTTGAGGAAGGATCAGATTAAAAGTGAAACATTTTGTTTATAAACTTGCATTAGCTTAAAGTGATGTAACCAGACTAACCTTGCTTTTCTCAGGAGAGAAGACTTTGAGGTGTCTTAATGTGGTACAGCTAGATTGGCATAGGTCTTCCCTTGAAAATCCCAGGGTGAGTATTTCTTTTTTTTTTTAAAGATATATAATAATTGTTTTCAACAAATTATCAACAAAACTGCAGGACAGTTATCAGAATACATTGACATACAAAATGTCGATCCGTCTGCTATGACCAGTTGGTGTGGGTTGACGCTTACAACACTGGGATCTTCTACATCATCTTCATCTGTTGATGAGTCCAAGCAAAATCACAGCTGCAAACAGGTTCCAGATTAAAACTGCCTAACCATCATTTATATTACCAGAAAAAATAAACAGCCACGGTCCACAAAAAAGAAAAGTGATACCCCAACCCAACCCACCCACCCCAGAATATTAGGGATAAAAAATAGAACAAATAGAACAACAAATAAATAGATAAGGAGAGAGAGAGGGGGGGGGGGAAGAGAAGAAGAAAAAAAATATATATATACATACATACATACATACATAAACATAAACATAAATAAAAAATAAATAATAAAATAAAATATTCAGCTCCGCCATAGACTATTGGGAATGAATGTATCAAGATATACTAAGTCACTTGTGTACCGACTGGTAGGTCAAGCTACAGCCACTCTGACAGGCAGGGAGGGAACAGGACTACAGAGTTGGAGCAAGGCTGTCACTACCTGTGATCCACACCAGAGGAACCACTCAAATGTTGGAGGAATGACCCCCACGTTCCAACATATCTGGGTAGGGTAAGCATTTCTAACCAGGCCAATGGAAGGATAACATGAACCCAAGAGTCAACTGAAGATCAATTGAGGTCAACAGCTTGTCTACAAGGTCATCCAGGAGGGTTAAAGTGATGGTTTCTGAGCCGTCTGGAACTCTTCAGCTGATGGAATCAGCTGCAGAAATTAATTAAAATAAATTTATCAAAACATGTTCTGCTCAATAAGCTTGCCTTTGATTTCTCAAAATGTCTGATAATGTAGATTCTTCAGTAGCACAGCAGTTTAGATTTTTATCTCAGCTCTCACCTTGTTGTATAGCAGCCTGTTTTAGAGTGTGGAGTAAGCTACTTGTCATTTGAAATCGGTTCTAGGTCTTTGAGCTAACATGCAAGCAAATATTTGGATCCACAGTCTACTCAACACTCACCTGTAGCATGTTATTACCATTTGAAGAAGATATTGTATCACATCTGAGGGATCAGGCTAGTGCAGACTAAAGACTTACATTTTTCTAATCTGTAGTTTAGCCACTGACAGTTAGTACTGATCTATATTTTTAGGTAGAACTCACTGGAAAATATAAATTCACTAAAAATGTTGTGCCAACAAGAAGTGTTAAGCATTATCTTAGAACCTTGCTGCAGTGCATGAGTCATATAACCACAGTGTTTGCTTTGTGACTTTTCACCGTATTCTAAGCCACTTAAATATCACACGATGGAAGTCTCTGGCATAATCTGGGATGACAATTTGGAGATAAAGTTTGACTGACAGGTCATGGATCACAGCAAGTTCAGTACCGTAGACAGAACAGAACCACCAGTGACCGGAACTTTTTTGCTGCTTAATGTTATCACAATCAGGAGTGAAGCAGACAAGGTAAAGTGGATCGCTCTGAGCAATAAATCCATTTCTGAAGCTCAACACAAAGTGTGTCTCAAGTCTTCTTATTTTTCTATCCAACCATAAACAGACACAGGGGTGGGGCTTTAAAAAGCGCTTTCCTACAACTCTATCTTCCTCTAGTCCTAATTCTCTCTCTCTTACTCTGGTCTTGCTAGCTCTTCTTCTCTGTGAACCCTGACAGCCCTGTGTATGTGTGGATCTCCCTTGAGCGAGCTGTTAAGTGCAGTCCCAAAAAAATTCTACAAAAGCCCATTTGCAGTCAGCTCGAGCTCCACACAGCGTACACAAAAGTGCAGAGTGACACTAACAGGCAAAGACACATATATAGACAATTGCACTCATGCACTGAAAGCCTCACACATGTAGACACAACCTCTCTTCCACACACACTTTTCACACTTCCCTCTGGGCAAACGAGGCAGAGTGGCAGAAGCGAGGCTGGGATAAATGATACAATGATATCCAGGCCTGACTTGTCAGTGGAGTTGAGAGAGAGGATGAGGAAGATGAAGAGGAGGAGGGGCAGGCCGTGGCAGCTCTCAACATAGGAATTATTTTTCATCGTCTCACAGTGTCGCTGCACATTATGCTCAAACTTTTGCCTGGCAACGTGAAGACGAGGGGAGGTGGGAGAAGTGCTGAAGGGCACCTATAATGACCACACTCTGCTTTCACACTCATCCTCTCTTCTCTCAGCGCCATACTCTTTGGCCTCAGTCAGCCTTCCATTTCCCTTTTCTGTTTTTTCACTTGGTCCCTGATGTCTTTTCCAAGCCTCTCTACCTCCCTGCGTTTGTTCCCGCTGTCTGTCATGACAGGAATGAGGAGCTTTTAGGGAAAGAGGGCACTCATTTGCGCCTTCTCTATGGTTTTCTTTTCACTCTTTGATTTAACTGAGGGGACAACATTACCCTATGGGCATCTCTCAGAATGATTAACTAAGGTTCAGAGTCGGCTAGGTATCCAAGTGGTGTAAGTGTGTGTGTCTGCTTATGGTGGAGGTGTTTTTGCATGCATACTGAAGTTTGTACATTAGAAAACTGGGCATTGTTTAACAGGAAATATAATCTCAATGTACAAACAGCTGTCCATTCAGTGAAGTGTCAAGAAGGCCAGTGGCTGAAGATGACTCATATGTACATCAAATTAAATTTTAAATAGTGAGACACTTTAAAGATGTTTGCTGCTTTTCAACGGGTATTTTAACTCACATCTATTGTATCCATTCCTCTGGACAAACCAAGTTTATAATAAATTAGACAGGCATGTTTACACTAAAGTTTCTGATCAGGAGCTGACTGGTTCATTCAGGCAGATGGAGTGTTGACCTAAAAAAACATGTTCACCCCAAAAATAGTTACTTCTAATAAATAAGGTTACTCAGTTAATTACTTAGCTTGATGTGTATTGTTTTCTTCTGTTGGTTTTAGCTCATTGTTAGTTCCACCACTAATGCCACAAGTGCAGCAAAACCTGCCATGTTCAACACTTTAATTTTCTGTTAAAATAATTCAAGTGTAAGACTAAAATTAGAAGGCAAATTATTAATTAAGCAGTTTGGACCAAACAGACTGGATATGAGAAGAACCAAAAAAACTAAGGACAGACGGGATAATACAACAAGACATTTTCTCCAACATGATAGATCTGTTAGCTACACTTAGATTGCTCATAGGTGGATCTTATTAAACTAATTATGTGCTCATGTATGCACCTGAATGAAAAAAAAACAACAACAAATGAAAAACAAAGTAACAAAAAATATCATAATATTCATTGACTGTCTAGCTCAATTTTGTATTATTATCTGGCTTACAAAATTATATTAAGTATGGATGTGTTTAGAAATTCAGCAGTCAAAGCCATACCATTTAATGTTTGTCATTCAAATAGGTTTGATAACTCTGGGAAGGTTTGGCGACTTATGAAATCAAATGTGACTGGACTAAAAAAATAATAAATTGCAAATATATTGAAACAAAAAGATATTTTGGGACTAAAGTGCAACAACAGCAATTTATTCAGTTATGTACAGACATGTCATAAGTACCCATTCAATGCATTTCCAGGTGAAACTTTGCATATTTTCTTGAAATTTTGTTTACGAATAGCTTCCAAAAATCAAGGTAGTATCTCAATGTAATGTGACTGGTTAACAAACAGCATTCATGAGGGCGTCTCCAGAATGTCTTGCGATGTTCACTGTGGTTTTTAATTTTCTCATGTGTGTTGCAGAGGTGTGCAATCCTGTCACTTAAGTTTTAAACATGTTTTTTAAAAATACCTGCAACAAATTTTCTCTCAAAATAGCACCAATATCAACGCATGCATCTTAAACACAACAAAGTTTTGTTGTTGGTGTCTCCAGCCAGTCTCAAGAACCCTCGAGCTGTTCTAAGACCCCTGAACTGGAGCTGCTCTCTTTTAACTGAAACATCTGAGACTTCAGCCCCAAATATCCAAGTCCAAAAACCACACTTCTTTACAGTGGTTATTTAGAGTAAAACAGATTTAAGTTTGTCTAAAAAAATATTTGCATGCACTTCATTTAATTAAATATATGAAATGTAATTTAGTACCTAAATTGTATTCAAAAAATTAAAAGTATGCATGTTTAGTATACTTTTAACTTGAGATCTGAAGCAACACATTGTAAATACATTATAAAGATATGACAGGAAAATTTACATCAACAATGAAGTAACTTCATAATGTTGAAAAAAAAAAAGCTTCAGCTACATTCACAGTATGAGTCAAACAAGCAGGTCATGGTTGATTCTTGCATGCATGTTGCTTTGGTTGAAGTGGTAATGTAGCAGTACAGCTGTGTCTGTATTCATTTATACGCAATTTTAAAAAATGACTGTGTGTTTAGAAATGAAGCCAGCAGGGTTCTAAAATGTCGAATTGGAAAAGATGGACCTCCAAGCTGGAGCCAGCCTTCCCCACCCTTACCCCACTCCTCCAAACATCGCTGTGTGTTGTTACTCTTGTGATGAATATCAGCATACTAAAACAAGACTGAATAGCACAGAAACCAGTCAGTCAGCAGGATAATAGCATGGTTTTGTGTAAAAGGAGTAAGAAGCCAATTCAAATACAGGATGTATTGTGTGACCATTAAATCATACAGCTGTCTGAACAGACGTGCAGTTTAGTTTCCATTTGTCCTTAATAGACCAATTAATGAGGCTTTCTATGGAAAGATTTACATAATAGCAGGTCCTAAAGAGCTTATTCATTTAGACCCAATTTAAAAAAAGATTGTTTATCATGCTGCTTATTAACTTGGCTTAAGTCAGTGGTGTCTAATCCTGGACCCGGAGGGCCACTATCCTGCATGTTTTAGTTGTTTCCTTGCTCTTCAGCAGGTCTTCGAGTTCTGCAGAAGCCTGTTAATCCCTCATTCATTCAAATCAGGTGTGCCACAGTAGAAAAACATCTAAAACATGCAGGATAGTGGCCCTCCAAGACTAGGATTGGACAACACTGGTTTAAAATATCAAAAAAGATCACAGACACAGATCTTTTTTATGCGTGTATTAGCAGGAGCAGCAAGAAGACATAAAATTGATATAGGACTGTCTTCATGATTAAATATACTTCACAATGATTTACAACACAAACCGTTGTATTATATGGGAGAGAAAATGAAAAGTTGCAAGGTCTTTAAAGAATATAACCAGAGATCAGAAATGACTCCAACTTTTATTTTTTTTAATTGTTGCTATTAGGGGTTTAACAAGATCTTACTTCACTTTGGTCTTTTGTGATTGTTTTAAGGGAACTTACTGCAAAGTTATGAAAACCAGACAAAAAAATCATAGTAAGTAATAAACCTAATCCACATAATTTTTTTTCTCATATCGATGGTTAATGTGTCCTGAAGTAAAAAATGTATAAGCAAAATGTATTGCTGAATGCCAACTGCCATGTGTATTTGTTAAACTATGGAAAGTCAAAGGTCAAACAGTGAACCTTTCAGCCTAGTAAAAATTTAGCAAAAGCCGTGTGTCTAAATTGATAATTTAATATCGTTCAGAATATCTATTTTTATGTTTGATTTCATACTTTGCAATGAATACTTTTAAAGGGCCTCATAAATAAAGCTGGATTGGATTGGATTGCCTGTAAAGAAAAAGAGTCGATCTAGCTTCAAGGTGAGGTAGAGCTAAAATAAAATCTGACCGAGCTGCAAAGTCTCTTCCTTCATACAAGCTATTTAATTATCTCTGAGTTTATTAGTGTGAGCAACTCTTCTCTGTGATAAAAATAAATAAAAACACACAAAGCAGTTTCACTCTAAGGTCAACTTCAGAATCAGTCCAGTGAGTTTCCATAAGTCAAACACTGATGAACCTGCAGTTGAAAAAAAATGTCAAACAGCTTAGGTATGACCTTTTTGTGTTTTCTTCTGAAATTTTAAGGTGAAATGGTGGTAGCTGTTTGAATTTTCTTCAGTTGTTTTAATTAGAAATAGTTCAAAATAAAGACATAAAAATAATATCCTGTATGTCTTTAAAAAATATTCCATAAAGCTCTGTTTTTAATGATGAAAAAGACATTGGGAAAAGTTTCTGTATGAATATACATAAAACATGCATCTTATATACATAAAAACACCTTAAAAACATGGCAAATTTAGTTTTACCTTAAAAAAGGTTGGCTGTCAACTGGACAACTACACCTTCTAAATGTTGTCCCTTGTGAAAATGAGTTTAACACCCCTCTAAGTTAGAAGGTCACCCAACTTAGAATGTGAAGTAAGAAGGTCATGCAAATTTGATGCACTAGGCTAAGGTTTGAAGAGACTCAGAAAAATAAAAAATCAGAAAGGAGAGATGTCAGTCTGTTGATTTTGTGAGAAAACCACCAAGAGAGCTTAACAAAAGGAATTTTCTAACATATATTTAATCTTCGCAGTACAGTTGAGTGGGAAAGTGCTGTTGCCTTACAGCCAAAAAGTCACAGATTCACCTCCCAGCCTTTCTGTGTGGAGTTTACATGTTCTCCCTGTGTACATGAGGGTTTACTTTGGGTACTCGGATTTCCTCCCACAGACCAAAAACATGCATGTTAGTCTCATTGGCAACTAAATTGTTTATAGATGTAAGTGTGAATGCAAATGGTTATCTCATTTGTCTCTGTGTGTCCCTATAATGGACTTGTGACCTGTCCAGGGTGTCCCCTGCCTCTCACACAGTACCTGCTCAAAATAGGCACCAGTTCCCTTGTGCCCCTGCATAGAAAAAAGCAGCACCCCTAGTCACTATTCATTTTAACTTAAGTTTAAAGATAAAAATATATGATGAACTAACAACATTAAAAAGACTGCAGTCCAAACAAATCCACCAGATTAAATCATAAAAGTAGAAGTGGCTGCCAAAGTGGGTATGATGTGGGGAAACTGAGCAAATAATGTGTACAGCATAGGATACTGTTTACACAAAAAACGGTTTCACAAAACATGGCTGCAATTATTGCTGGTCACTTGGTTGCAAATACTCAGAATTCAGAGACAGCAACTGAACATTTACCCATTTTCTCACAGTCTATTCGCAAATTTGAGTCGCTAATTACGGTACTGTCCAATAATTACAGCCCAGTGAGATACCATCGTTAAGGTTTGTTTGGTTTCTAAGAGTCTATGGCCTAGATTTACACTTTTTAAGTTGGAAAATGTCTCATCTAAATTAAAACAATCTCAGCAGCAGCTTTCATTTCTACAGAGGTACAGTACAACAGAAAGACATCCTCCAACCTTTTCATGCAAGCACTTACTTTGGACATTCAACAGAAAAATAATGAGTAGATGAGCCAATTACTGCCCACAGGGACTAATAAATAAAGCAATTATGGTCCTTCAGAAATGAGTAACAGGAATGAGTAATGTATTGCATTTTGCAGGCAGAAATACAACACCAGTTAAACTCTTTGAGGTTGCCAGTGGCATTAAAACAATAATATCTTACATTTGATAGGTATGGATGAATAATATTCATCAGATGGAAAATGAACACTCAGTTCAAATGGAAAAATAGCATGCTATTAAGGTGCATTGCAGTCTAGTATAATACTGATTGGTAAATGGAGTAAGAGAGATAAGCAAGACTATATAATTTCTTTAACAGAGGTAACCCAAGAGTGAGACTAACCATTTGCACAAATTTACATATATTTTATTAGAGAAAAAGCCCCTAGTTATTACAAAAATAAAAATAAATTTACAGATACTTCCTGCTTTGAACCTTTATTATCAATCATCAAAATTGAACACACCTACAGAGCAGCATGCAGCCACAGGGGTAATGTTTTCTTCGAAGCGATAGCATCAGAAGTGTAATGGAACCCTCCCAAAGCCTACATTCAGTGTGTCACTGAGCCAGAAGCAAACTTACAATTAATAAGTCACGCTGACCGGTTGGGCCCCAGAGGAAACTTTAAAGAGCCAGTGCAGGCCAGTCACCTGGCTATGACTGTTTGGGAAAACAAACTCTTTTTACCCCCACACACACAGAACCATGCACACACACACACTTATACACCACACATACTTATGCATTTCACCACATGTAGATATTAGGGAGTTGACAGAAACACATATCCATCTGCACATGCACACACACAAACCTAAATAATTGCAAACACTTGTGTACACACCCACACACACATAGAAGGAAATGCTTTCAGCCTTTTTGTGCTGATAAGACTCCCCTATATTTGTGTTGAGTCGGTTGCTGAGGGAGCTCTGTGCTATTCAGACACTGATAAATGCCTTTAATATTATTGTTATATTATTGTTATTATTATTATTATTATTATTATTACTCCTAGTTTCTTTGAGTTGGGATCCAACAAACAGAGCTGCATATGACCCAGTGGGTGTGGGTGGTCTCATGCACCCTTCCTCATCAATCAGACTTATTTCAACGTCCACACTGCAGCACAGAAACATCAAAAAACAAATATGAAGTCAAGATATGTGGCTATTATCAATTATCCATCTATGACAAATGCTGATAATGCCAGTCTTAAAGAGTCAGTTCAAACACAGATAAGGACAAATCGTTGGAGCTTTCAAACTTACCAAAAGCTATAAATCACTAAGACAATTTAATGCAACCTGCAATTGTATTTATACAAAACAAAAAAAGCAAATGTAAACAATGAAAAATCAAGTCTGAAACAACATTTTGGGGAAACTTTGAAAATAAATACCTTATTATTATTTAAGGGCCTAGTTTCAAACTGACATTTTTTATGCTGAAAAGTGACAGAAATACAGCAGTTTTGGTGAAGCCTTGTAAAGGATCTTATATGCAATCTCACAAAATGTTGTGAGATCTTGCAAGATGTATAAGCACTCAGTATATGTCATGGGGATGACTAGTACCACACAAAATTTAGATCAATATCTGTAAAAGTAACTGAGTTAGAGACATTTTTATGTTGGCTAATGTCAGTTAGCTGTAGGGGTCATCTCAAATTCATTGACTCCAAATGTTTATGTGTTTTAGGTGTACAGGCAGTGAATATCTTCTGAGAATTTCACTAAAATCTCTCTAGTGGTTCAAGAAATATTTTGCTAACAGACAGACAATGTTTATACCAACAGGTAATTGCCATTTTTTAGGTAAAAAAAATCACAATTTGTACTGCTCTAAGTATGATGGTCAGCTACTACTACACCAAATTTTAGCTTAACATTGGTAAAATGGACTGCATTTTAGTCATATTTGTGTTTAATAAGGTCAGAGGACTGTTGCAGTCATTTGAACTGGGTTGACTTCAAAAGTTAATCAATTGTAGATGTTCATCCAATGACTGCTTTGTGAAAGCAGGCAATAAAGATCCCAGCCCATTATTTTAAAGTTGACAGACAGCTGCCAGTGTTAACTGGGGAGGTCTTAGCAAGTTCACCTCAAAGCCAAATTGTAAAATGTTCTAAGAATTAAATTGTACATCTCATGAATTATCAGGTTAAAGGTCATGAAAGTACAGTTAGAAAAAGGCTGAACAAATATGGCCTCCTTGGAAGAGCTGCTGGAGAACGACTCTTTGGAAATTCAAGAAAGTTTCATCTGTAAGAACCACAAGAACAATATTCTAAACAATCAGCACATATTGACATCAAAGTTCATCACCAACACTTCCACCAGGTGTGAGCTGACAACCAAAACAGTTAGGGCAGACAAAGAACACCTTTGTTTTACATATGGCTTTTATTTCTGCCAAACTGTACATGCATAGCTCTTCATCTGGACCTAAAATGACTTCAGACATTTATTATTTTGTGGTGTGGAGCTGCAAACGATGAACGATGGATTTAAATATCAGCTGATGACAAGTTGTAAACAGTTGCTGGTACTGCTTTTGAAACACTCTTCAGTCAGCACAGCTCTAAACAAAACTATATGTAATCAAAGAAAAATGTAATCAAAGAGGAAACTTTATTCTTTGGTATGTATGTTTTCTTTGAAATGATGAAATGCTCAACTAGGGCTTTAAGATTCTTAATAGTCACAAGGTGGAAGCACAAGAATTCATTTTTATTTCTGTAGTCCATGATTATTTACCACAACACCTCCATAACTGCTAACATTTCCTGCTTATCACCTGCTGCAGAAAGCCAAATGGTGGGTGATAATGTTTTTGCCTTCACAAAATATCTTCTGAACAACTGGATTGATTTTAATAATCACTGGATGTACATCTACAACTGATCAAGGGTTCGGAGACAACCCAATTCAAAATGGCCACCAGAGCTAATCAAACTTAGCAAACACAAAAATTAATTTTAATTTGAATGAATTTGACATTTTTTAACAACACAAAAAATTTTTCACTTGTTTTTTGTGACAATACATTTACATCAAAATCTCTTCATTAGTTTTAAGTAACCTTGCCAACAGACAGACAGATGGACAAATGGACTGACAAACCAACCAACACAACAGAAAACATAACCTCCTTGAAGGAGATAAAAAAAAACCCTTGTCAAACTACCAGCGGCATAGCCATAAGCATCAAAATAAAAGTATTTGAGTTCATACAGCTTTGAAAAACTCCAATAATTACAAATATTGTATGTGGTGAAGTGAAATGATGCAAGCTAAGAGAGAAAAAAAGGCCCATCGTTTCTGAGGCAAAGCAGCTTGCAGCTGACATCCACCGGGTTGTGTTGAGCTCCGCTCTCCATATGGCTTCAATGGAATTTATGTTGGGCAGGCACCAATAAGCCAAATCTAGTTAGCAACATTATATCATTGGAGTTAAATCTAATTTCAGCCCCAGTGTTTTAGTCGTCAGTGACTAACCCCCCTCTGTTCTCTCTCTCTCTCTCTCTCTGCACTCCGATTCTTGGTCTTCTGTTCTCTCTCTCCCTCTGTCCATCCGTCCATCTCTCTATATAAGTGTCACCTGCCCTCCTAGCTGGCGACGCTGGGTCTCGGCCTTAGCGTGAGAGCCCCATTACTCTGACTGGAGGCTTTGTTTTCACTGTGAATCTGCAAAAGAGTATGCATGTGTGTGTGTGTGTGTGTGTGTGTGTTGGAAGAGAATGTCAGTGAGATGGTGATTTGTTACATCGATAAGCATTCCAGCTCTGAGATCCTCTGTGTGTGCGAGGAGACACACAGAAAAGAAAAGGGAGAAAAAAAACTAAAATAATTTTAGTTGCAAACAAAACAAAACATAAAACTGTGAGGAATAATACTGTACCCGTGAAATTGATAACAGTTGGAGCTGAAACATTCTGTAAATAAAAGTTGCAAAACATTAAGTCAGCAGTCATGTTAAAACATACAACAGATTTGAGGACAGTGTGTACAGGTGAGGTAAGAGTATGTGTTTGCAATCAGGTTCAAGGACTACATTAGCTGGAAGTCTAACTAAGGAGCTACAGCTCCCATCAGATGGAGTCACTGAGCAAGATACCATCTAAGCCTACACATGCATATACACACACCAACATAGAGTTTTTAAACAACACGTGTGCAGTTGTAATGAAGATGCAAAGACCTTCACTGCAAAGTTATTAACCCAAACATTATAAATAATTAGGTGAATGACACAGCTCTGTCAAAAACCTAACAAATTCATATGGGTTTGAGTGAATCATATGTTGGTTGGGATGACATGTTGAGTGTTGCCTCACTCAAAGAAAAAAAACACTTATAAAACAAAATTATTTTAGCTATAATACAAACCCATAAGTAAATATAAGCTGCAATGCTTGTTTAGAAATACTACAGTAAAGATTAATAACAGGTGCTCCACACCCCAGGTGTTGCGCTTATTTGTCAGGATCTGGTCGATGAAAGAGTACAGGACTCAACACAAAGTTAGCATTTGATATAATTCTGTTAGAAGTGATAAGTTGAAAAATTAGATCTTGAATTATTCCAGTTACTGTAATTTGGATTTGCAGGAGTTTTTGATTACCTATTTTGGCTGCAGACAGACACACAAACAGTGTTGTGTGGCTGCTAAAAATACACTAACTCTGTGCACACTTAAGTCCAAATGTGCTAACAAGTGTTTACAAGATAAAGTAACATTGCTTATAATTACAACTTTCAATTAGAATGAGGACATCAAGTATGTATTTCTTTAAAGAATTATAAAGAATTAATAGAAAAAAATATTTAAAATTAATGAACTTTTTGTCAGGGTGGCACAGCGGCGTAGTGGTTAGAGGTGTCGCCTCCCAGCAAGACGGTTGCATCCCGGCCTGGGGCCTTTCTGGGTGGAGTTGCATGTTCTCCCTGTGCACACGTGGGTTTACTCCGGGTACTCAGGTTTCCTCCCACAGACCAAAAACATGCATGTTAGGTTAACTGATGACTCTTAAATTGTCCCTAGGTGTGAATGGTTGTTTGTCTAGTTTGTCTATATGTGGCCCTGCAATGGACTTCCGACCTGTCCAGGTTGTCCCCTGCCTCTCTCACAGTGACTGCTGGAGATAGGCGCCAGCTCCTCACGACCCGGAATGGAGAAGCAGGTACAGAAAATGGATGGATTGGACTTACTGTCAATTACCTAATTTTAATGCCTTGTAATGATCAGCTATTTCAAGTTCTCTCTTCTGCTATTTTTGACATATCAGTCAGCATTGATGTTATATTATTTGTGTTCTTTTGTAAATGCACATTTTTGTGCAGCTTTTACATTTACTGTTACCAAAGTTTGAGGTAAAGTTCTTTTATTTTGACCTTCACAACAGATGGCCCTGATACTCTCTCCATGTCTTAGATAACCTATTAGAACCTATTAGGTCTATATTATCATTACTATTCATGCTGATATATAAAATCCACTTACTGGCAAATAAAAAGATCACGCTACTCTAACACAATGCTATCAATATAGGTATCAATTCTGCGCTAGTTCGTTTCAATGACATTGTCATGATCACTGTTGTAGACCCTCCTTGAGACCAGTTCTGCTTTAGTTCTCCACGTCCAAGCCATACAAGCCCCACGTCATGGTAATTCATTTCCATGCTCCACCCAGGACCCCAGTATGCTGCCATTACAATGATAAACCCCCACAACCTTTTTACAGATGCTCAAAACCATCATGGACCTGTCACATTCTATCGCACATATTGGGGAGCCCAATGGGTTCTTAATACATGCCTGACGCAAGACCCTGCAAAGACCAATCAAGTTTCGGCTGATTTTTCATGTTAAAGCAGGGTCATCATCCAGTGTGAAAGGGACCTTAGAATTAGTGCAACTATTATGCCCAAATGTTTTTAATTATTAATAAATTTTAATTACAGTCGGTGAAAAAAATAATCAACTTCCAAACCATGAATACTACAATGATGAGTATCGACATGGAAAATATCAAACTGCGTTACATTTAAAGAGTACTTATTTCTGAACTTGTAATTTTCTTTCTCCATTCATTCCTCTAAAATAAGTTTTAATAGATAACACTGATTATTTTACTAATCCATAAAAAGCTGACATCATATCACATTTAATGCGCTACACGACTAATACAACTTATCATTAATATTCATGCTGGTACAATAAATCCACTTACTGATAAATAAAAAGTCCTAAAATGTGCATGTACTGTATAGATTCTTTTCAGAAAGTGGTAGGGAGCAGGGAGGAGAAAACAAGGCTGAACCAATCCAAAGGTATTCATATAGATCATACAAACCACTTCTTTAATTATCAACTTATCGAACAAACTCAAAAAGTCAGTTCATCAATCATACTATAATCAGGATGGATATCAATAAACAGAACCTGCCAATTTGAATGAAACTGTGATGTGTGGCCATGCAGTACTGCACTGGAAAGGAACATTTTCTATACGTTCCAGGGCAGAAGTGCCATGCAATTAGATTAGTCTATAAAGATTGAAGCCTCTGTTTGTGTCTGAATGGATGGAGGACCCAACATGTCCATCACATTCCCTGAAGATGATGTCTTCATAGCTTAAGGCGCAGGGGGAAAAAAAAGATTCAGTATGTGTGTGGGTGTGTGTGTTGTGGGTAAATTTTGATGTAATGTGATCAGTAATGAATTTTGTGCTGCATTAAAGAGGGGTGGCGGGGCAGACAGGAGGGGTCAGGATGCAAACGGTGGAGAATTCGAAGCAACTGACTAGTAGTGAGCAGGAGCCTCCAATGTCTAATCTAATGACGGAACAGAGAAAAAGAGATGAGAGGGGCAGAAAAAAAGAGTGATGAGAAGAGAGAAAGAAAAGAGAAAGAGTGGCTACAAATGAAGTTAAGTCGTAATATGGAGAGAAAGATGGGGTGTGGGGGGGTGAGAGGGCAGCTGAATAAGCTACATAGGGGGGTTGATAGTCGATGCTAAATCCATTAGAGCCTGGTGACCCCCCACTTCCCAACAAAATCCCCTTCCCATCCCTGTAGCTGCCTCTGTGGAAGTGTCCCCCACCTCCCCCCAATCATGTGCGCATACATGCACTTAAATCAAAGGAGCTCTTGTTCACTTAAAAAGGGGTGGTGGGGGGCTCACTGCCGCTTCCTAAACGAGTTAACCATTTGGGCTGTCAGGGCCAACGGCATGTCTGCTGCACACACACACACACACACACACACACACACAGGAAACTTCATACTGAAGCAAGGTGGTGCAGATATACCGGGAGCTCTAACATACAAAGACAAGCAGAACATGTCACCAGTTTGGAACCAGTCCATCACTGGATCTCACTCTGAGTGCAGTGCATGCTGGGTAATGCCACAATGACAACATCAGGCTACCAAATAAGAAAGTCAGCTGCTCTGAAAACTTCTATAATGAGGTTTATAATGATGAACCACACACGACCTATAGTAGAAGTATTTTTTTAAAAGAAAGCGTCATATGACAGACTATGAGGAAAATATGCACAACTGCAATGTTCAGTTTAATAAAGAATTTAATAACGTTTTTGCTCAGCATATGAAGACGTTTGCATAAGTTGGCAATTCTCAGACATGGAATTTGTGACTCTGGTCTCTAGTCTTCATGAGGAAGTCTCCCAAATGTCTTGCAATGTTTTGCTAGCTGGGCACATAAAAAAGACCATAATTTTCAAGTACTGGCCACTCATAACACAGCTTGGTTGAAAACACCAGGAATTTAGCAAGATTACAACAGAAAATATATGTATTTTTCTGCCATTTTGAAGGATTTTTTCACCAACTACTCTTCCAACATTTGCAGCTCACTGAGATACCACTTGAAAGGGGACCTATTATGCAAAATTCACTTTTTGGATGTTTTTGTACTTCCATTTGTGTATCTACTGATTCTAGAAACAGTCCAAGTACAAAAAACCCCCACCCAGCCGTTTTTTGACAATAAGTAAATGTTTGCTGGTGTCTTCAAAACAACCTGTTTCAAAAACCTCAGGATTGTTGCGTCACAATCCCTGTTACCTAGCAACCCCAAGCCGAGCCCAGCCCCTCACCTAGCAACCCAAGTGGAGCTCCACCCACTTCATTACAAAAAGACTGTCATGTTAGTTCTGCTGGTTTTACTGCTGAACAATGTCTGCTGGAAAAGGAAAATGTGTTATTGTCGGCAGCAATATGGTACATGTGTCCATGCATGTTCTCCCAGTCACAGAGAACAGAGCTGCGCGGCTTCATTTTATTTTTGATGGCAATGTCCTTGCAATAATGCCAAAGAAAGTTGTAGCTTGAACATCTCAGCTGTCCCAGAAACACGTCTCTGTTAAAGTCCCATCAGGTCTGTCTAAACTAATATTAGAACTATGTTAATAAAAGAGAAGAAAAGTTGGAACCCCCCCATGATCTTTACCAGGCGGCCGTCTGGAGACTTTACGGGTTCGGGCCACTGATTGCTGGTGTCTGATTTGACAAATGTCAGTTCTGAACCAGTAAGTGCCCCAGTCCCTAAATCAGAATCAGGGGTGGAAATTAAAAATTTTGTCCACCAGCCACTATGGCTGGTGGACAAAATTTTTTACCAGCCACTCAAATATTTTACCAGCCACTATTTTTTGTTGTGACAAAAAGTAATTTCATATGATGATGATGGAGGTGGGTGGAAGCAGTTGTGGTGCCCTACAAGCTGAACAACACCTCTTTCTGGACACTGCATGGACATAACTAGACTTTTCTTATTTTAAACCATTAAAAGATGCATATCTGTACATAACAAAATTAGACTAGTGAAATTTACTTCTGTAGAGTGTTTTTGAAGTATTTTTTTGTGCTTTTGTAAGTTTATGTATGCAAGTTGTAATGTTTTTCAGACACTTGCTGCTTTTAATGCATAGATCTATTTGTGCTACCCGCTTATATTTAACAGGTAGGATATTCTGATGAAGGCAGTGATTTTTGTGGTTTTAGAAAGGTTTTTGTCGGGGATATAAATTGTTCCAATGCTATGCTAAGCTAACTCCTAAGCTTCCACTTCAGTATCCGATGATATTTAACATTAACACGAACCGCTATAGTTTTCGGTTTGTAAACATGACAGAAGCAGTTTTTGACGGGTAGCATCGACCGTTAGACATAGCTGTTTAGCCATGCTGTGGTAGGAAAATCTGACGAGGAAGCACAGATCGTCAGAACTCCGGCCGTAGGCGCGAACGCACACTGATCGACGTCATGACGTCATTGATTTAGTGTAAAAAAACGTTGTTTAACTTTCGGTTCTTCCCTCGACTACTCTTGAAAAACAGAAAATAAAATAGCTTCTCATCA
>NC_051431.1:26040894-26131620 GCF_001649575.2 Kryptolebias marmoratus
TACTGCCCCCTATATGTCAAGAGGACAAATAACACCTTTTCTGTTCAAATTGCCAACCCGCCACAGTGGCGTGTGTGTTGATCAAATTCACCCGCCACTTCAAATATTTACCCGCATTTGGCGGGTGGCGGGTGCTAATTTCCACCCCTGGTCAGAATCCTCAGAGTTTGAATAAATAATGATATAAATGTGTGTCAGATCCACAGCATTTAATCCTTCAGTGAGTTTAATGTTTTGAGACGGGACACTGAGTTGGGGGCCATGGCCAACAGCAGCTAATCTGCATAATGGTAAAGTAGCCCTAAAACCGCTCATTTTGAAATGAGCTCAAAACAGGCAGAACTGATCAGGTGAAATCTCAATATCTGAGAATGATTTTGTATATTAAATGTAATGAACATGTTCTGTACAGCCCACAGACCTATCCTGACTTGTTCAAGGAAGCATAATAGGTTCTCTTTAAGGTTGCTTAGCTGTGGAGATCATCTTGAATCAGAATGACTCCAGAGGTTATTCATACGTAAATGTACATCTGTAGACTTCCTGAGAGTAAAGAGTACGGAACACTAAAATCTGTCCACTGGTTCATAAGATATTTTGCTAACAGATACACACACATACACTTAAACTTTTTATTTGCCCTTTTGCGGTGAGTGATAAAAAGGATAACATAACAGTAAACAAGATTTTCTTACAACTGTTTTAAAGTGTGTTGTTGGCTTTAAATTCTATAAATGTTTTTAAGTATATTAAAGTCGTTCAGTGAATGTTCTGAAAACCAGCTTTGTATTTGTGTGTGTGTTATTTAAATGGTTCATTATAGAAATCAACTAATTTTTTTTCTGGGAATGGGGCTTGTTCATGATTAGACAAAGAGGATACTAAAAAATAAAACATTATTCTTCACCAACCTGTAGCAGAGCCCACAATATCCCTTGAAGGTGACTCAGACATGGCATCAGCTAGTCTCTCTCTCAGGCCTTCATCGCTTGCATCTGTGGAGCCGACAATGTGCCGTGGCACACTGAAGCTCTCCGGCCAGCTCCCACACACCTCCAGCAGGGTCATACCACGTCCATCAAATGGCCCTGCAAAAACCAAAACAAAACAAGAAAAGGACAAACATGCTAGGTTAAAATTACTTTGATAACCAAAGAGACTGAAGGTCTGAACAGGAACAGCTGTGTCCGTTTTGTTATGTAATTTAAAGATGTGTAGAGCAGGTCAGCAATCTTCACATATTGAAGTTACTGCTTCGTCTTTGTTTAAAAATGTTCACCTAAACTACAGATCAATCACACTAAAAGTGAAGAAACCATGAACTGATAAGATAAACTACATTTTTGATTTTCATAAATTATGGCCAATATTTTTTTTCACTATTTACACCACAAATTACAAACTATTACAGCACTGTCATTTGTAATTATTTTATTTTTTATTTTTTTTTTTATTATTTTATAATTTCAAAATCTTTGAAGAAGGTTATCAATAATATCACAAATAAAACAAGAGTTAAAAAATCTTAATTGAAATATTGTTTATTTTAAATTGACTAGTTTCATCTATTATGATTTATTATTTTAGCAGAATAAATAAAATAAATTGTGTATTAAATGGCATAAATCAATTTGAGAGGTGGATCATTAATGTTAGTAAACAGCAAATTTGTTGGCATGAAATTAAAGCCTGTAAAAACCCAGGAAGGTTTTTACCATGTCAAATAAGTGCACATTGTTTGGGGTTTTCATGTTTTACTTTGTAGCTGTAAGATTAGGATTGAAATCTGTGAGAGAGAGATACTGCTTAATGTAAAAAATGAGAATATAATCAGAGAAAAACAACCTTCAGTTTGCCCTCTGCTTTCAGCTGTAAATTAGATTTAATAACTCACTGAAACCTAAAGATCACTACCCTTAATTTATGTCATTTTGATGCACTCAAATAAGTCAAATATGCTCAATACATATGTTCAGCATGTGTTGTATCATGTTTTGAGGGTCACACTGTGTGTTTGATTGTCATACTCCCCCCCCCCCCCCCCCACACACACACACAAAGTTATAAAGTTATTTTTGTATGTACACACCTTTACTATAACCCTTAGCATGGCATGTTTTAAAAGTTTGAGGAGAACTGTATCACTACTTAACACAACTGGCGACTTACAAATCCATAAATGTTGGAGATGATTCTTATCCCACAAGGTGTAATCCCACAAGTATGGGCATCTGTCTGACCACTACATGTTTGGTAAACTTCCCTAAAGTCTCTACTGGTCAGTACCTCTGGTTCCTAAAGGTTAGACGTTCTTGTTCAAAGGCTTTGTTTAAAGCTCTTCAGTGTTTTGCGGCAGGTACAGATCAATTTTAGATAAAATGAGCATTTGTTTCTGTGGAGCAAAGCTCAAAATTCAATAGCCTATAACTCCAACACAGCTGGTTGCTGATTTCTTGTAGTTCACACTTATAAAACAAGTTACCAAAATAAAAGGCTGCTGCAGTTACAACTCGCATAATAAAAATAAAGTAAAACAGTCAGTACTGACATCAGAGTAGCCACAGTGTCTTCATGGTCACCAGTTGTAGAATAAGGAGAGAGACAGACTTGTCTTGTTGTCGACCTACCACCCTCTTGTCTATCAGTCTCTTTGGGGCTCCTGTGCCATCACCTGGGTGACTTGTCTCGTGGCCCTTCATCCAATAACTGATTGCCTTTTCGATGCGGGTCATCCTGCTCTCTGAATCAGATTCTAGTCTGGCCTCGGCTCCTCACCGAACGAACCTCTATGGGTCCCTAACTGCCTCCATCCTAAAGTGTGAGGTCTTGGCGTCCTGTTCTCAGTGTTCAACAAGGTTTAACTGAGTCATTCGAGTGAGGAGCAGTATACTGGTGACTAACAGTTCTCAATCTCTACAGGGATGCTCTCACCATAGCCTTTCCTTGAGACTAATATCTACACAACCAACTATGTTTAGTAAAGCTATGTTAAATGCATGTAGCTGTAGTACATGGCAAATTGCTGTTCATCATCATGAAATAAGTCTTGACAACATCATTGCACAGGTTTCTTATCTATGTTGGATATAATTAAACAAGGCAATATATGTTAAAACTAATCTGGGTTGCTACATCTTAAAGCAGGGCATTTTTACAGTTAAATGTTATTAAAAATACTTTTTCATGTTTACTAAAAATATCTACTTGATTCTTGCTTAACCTAATTAATAATTCATAATTCAGAGCAGAATCCATTAATGACTTTCCTAAAAAAACCTAGTCTATCACAGAAAACTTCAAATTATGTTAGCCATTTTAAAGTAGGGCTTTCTATTATCAGGTCATACACAAATTTACAGCACACTAGAACACTGCAGTCTAGCAGATCAGCTGCTTTGGAGCTGCATACTCACACATCAAACCACTTCTCAGTGCAACATAATCTTCATGCCTGTCAAAAGCAAATCCACACAAGGCTCCACTGCATCTTAATCTTTTCTTCCCTCTGTCTTCCATGTTTTCAGCTATCAGAAAGATCTTGCACGTTGGAGCCTGAGTGTCTGCAACCTACTTCTCTGTGTGTGTTTGTGTGTGACAAGCCAGGCATGCAGACACTAAAACAACTGGTTTATTCTGTTAGAGTGTCCATTTTACTTGGTCACTCTGCCTGCAAGTGGACTGGAATAAAAAAAGTGGCATTAGCAGTGGTGTTAGGGGGTGCTACTGTGAGTCAGCATATTTTCAAAAGAAATACATTACTAATAGAGTATCTTGGTCAGCCTTTAAACATCTGCATCATTTCTATTGTCGCTTTAAACACCCAGATAAAATGTAACAAAGTGCACAGGAAATTACAAAATTTAATCTTGGTAATATTGTTTTATTGTCACTATTTACTGGTGGAAAGTCATGAACAAATTGTGAATCTGACAGTCCATCAAATATTTACTGAAATCAGAGCATTTGGGACAGAGGAGGACTTGACATACATTCAGCCTGGCTTAACACAAGGAGTAGGAAACAGTAAACTGCTAGCCTAACAGTTATGCCTTGCAGCCATACTTTCCACTGAGTGCAGTAAGTGCATGAAGCATCCCAGCTCTGTTGTACTCTTAAGGCACTTTCACAAAACACTTCAAGATGGAACTTAGACGCCTTCTGGTCACCTCAGTGTGATTTCTGAATGGGCCAAGATGGTAAGGGGAGGTGAAGCCAACCCACCACCGATGCACCTTTGTACCATGAAGCGAGGTAGTAACAGACCCAAAACAGTCAGCATGTGAAAAGGTAAGCAGCTCTCTAATGTGATGAAATATGGTCTGTGTGACCACCATGCAGGATTAAACAACAACAAACAGATTTATTACAGAGGGAAGACCGATGATGACACACACCAACTGTGTATTTACTTTAAACACAAAGAGGAACGCTAAACTGAGTTAATTTGTCATGTTTTGTAAACAATATAAGGAAGACGTCTGTCACATATACAATGTGTTAATTCACTGAGTCCTGCGCCACGCTTTTTTTGGTTCTGCGATGCTCGCTTCATTTCTGAAAGCTCATGTCGGTGCAGGATGTGGCAGCATGAAAACAGACTGGTCTTTACAGCCATTTTGCAGAAATGCTTTGTGAAAGCTTTTAGATATTCAGAAATCTGTAAAGCATTATGAAGGTCAGGTTGCTTTGCTATTTACATTTACCTTCTGAGGATAGTTGACAAGATCCGTAACAGCAGGAAGCAACTCTGTTTTCCTTTAATAGTTTACGTGCAAATAAACTACAACAACCAAAATAATTAAAAAGTCAAAAATATAATAGAAGTGAGCATCTGAAAGATGAAATTTATAAAGTGATACCACTAAACTGGTGATTATTTTTATTGTCTTTAATATGCCACAAACAATCTGCTTATTTGGTTGGTTCGCATTTTCTTTAGCAGTGAGCAAAATGTTTTTATCTGAAATGATTTCAAGATTATTTTTGAAACTAAAACGCAAACTTTTCAAAATGTTAGGTATTTGTTCTCAATAGTGCATCAATCTGACATAGAATGGAACAGAAGCTTGCTAGTTTCAGAGTTCTCAGCTTCTTAACAAAGTAGTACATAACTCAAAATCAAAATAAGTGATTTAACAGTGTTTTCCCTGTTTCTGACTGTTGTATTGTGACAAATTTAGAAACTGATTAACTTTTGGAGACAACCCAATTTCAAATTGAAGAAAGGAGTACAAACAAACAATTCCTAAATATTTAAAAAAATATTCATAGTAGTGTGGACAGGGCCCAAGAATTGTGTGAATATCTTTCAAATGTTTTACAGAACTATGTTTTTCAATGCTCGGTCATCAAAAACTTCAGCTGAAGATTCCTGCTGGTCCAGGATTAAATTAACTAAAGTGAAATACCTAATGACACCATATCACTTCTAAGACAAAGTACGAGTTTGTTGTTTCACTCACACACGCACACACACATAGCCCGGACAAACATCTAACAGGCTCTCATGGAAAGCTTTGAAGGAAGGCGTGCTGGCACTGAAGGGGAATCCTTAGAAAAATCAATCCAACACACACAAACAGGCTGCCTCTGAAGTGCAGTTATCAGGAAGCCAAGCCACTGTGTGTGAGAGTGAGTGTGTGCGATTGTATGCTTTTGGAGGTCGGTCAGTGTTATCACTGAGGGGAGCACAGAGGCCCGTGCAACCTCTCGCCCCAGCATTAGCACCTGTCACTGGCCTGCAGCGGAGTGGAGATTGACCAGGCCCTAGGGCGTGCACATACACACACACTTGCTCTCTCTCTCTCTCACACACACACACACACACACACACAGTAGTCTGTAGTCAGCGGTCTGCTCCCTGATAGTGACTGAGCCAAGCAGATCAAAGGTTTTGACTGCGGTAGCTTTTCTGGATGATAAGAGTTTGGCAGAAGGTTAGTAAGAGCTTTAGGTTTATCAGAAGCGGGCTTTGGACTATGTGGATATTTGAAGGCAGGCACTGATAGCTATAGACTCAAACTATCATTGACAGGTTTAACTTTCAGCAATTATAAATGTGCTTAAGGTAACAACAACAACAATAAAAAAACTAACTTTAAACAGTCCCACAGAGAAGACATTTTAAATAAACACTACTTGCCTCTCTGAAATTTACAGGGACAGTGTTTCCATCTTAAACCAGAGGAAACTGAGTGTCCTGACCACAGTGAGGGCTCTCTACCAGTTCAAAAGATTTTCATTACATCCAACATAAGAATTCACTTCCTGTATCAGTGTGAACTGGAGACAAGAAGCATGTTTGGTTGGAAGGCAAATTTTAACAAGCCTTACTTTTTCTTAAGATACACATGATTTGAATACCTTAATTCATCGTTTCCAATGGTTCTACAATCACTTACCTGCAGTGTTTGTGCAGTGAGCTTTGAAGAGTCAAATGATATACAGTCTATAGTTCTTGGCTACACCCAGCCTGAAGGGGCAGCTGGTAGTCTATCATAGCATTAATTTTACACATATTTAGGGTGAAAGCAGTTGTGATAACAGTTCAGTCAACTTGCTCATCTCAATGTAATCTAACTAGAATTAACAGCTGAAGTTATTTTGAAGTAAACATGTATTGGTCATTTGGTATCCATGTTGTTTCTTTTTAATTTCAGTCTGTAAATCTTTGGAGCTACAAGGACATATTATTGACTCATCTGAGATTGTTGTTTTTCCCTCCATCATGTTAAAATCCAGTGGGATTAAATGCCACTCTCCACACAGCTGTTAGCCCTCACATACAGGCCCTACTTATCTCCCCTGCCAGTGCTACTTTCTTTAAAGATTTAATCAAGACTGCAGCAGGATGTGAGCACAGCTCAGTCACCTCTCAAATACACCGACCAACGATTTCAAATAATACTGCTATAGTGTGAATATTTAGTTTGATATTGTAGAGATCTTGTAAATAAAAAAGTCAAAATCCAAACTACAAAGAAAAAAATAACAGCACAAAATTATGTTCAGTTATCACCTGTGTGTATTTGTCTGTATTGTTAGCAAAATATCTCATGAATCACTGAACTGGTTTTATTGAAATGCTCAGAAAGTGATCCTTGGATGAACATCTACAACTGATTAACTTTTGAAGTCAATCTGATTCAAGATAGCTATCACAGCTAATCAAACTTAGTTTACACAAAAATGGCTATAAATCAGTGATCTTTACAGATATTGAGATGAAATATGATGTGGTAGTAGCTGTGAGTCATCACCAACACATACTCCAAGCACTAAAATATCATGCAAGATCACTCAAGATATTGCAGTATTACTTAAGACTCTACATAATTTTATTTTCAAGGTTTAACCAAAATAGCTGTAACTCCATCAACTACAAGTCAGTCTAAAACTCATGACACATGAAAAGCAGCAGGTGATAGGAATTCCTTCAAGGAATATTATGTGTGCTACATTTTCTTTGCCAACAGACTTGCAGCATATTAGAAGGTTCAACATCTTTTTTGTTGAACTTTCATCAGCTTTTCTTAAAGACTTGTGCAGCCTTACAGTTGTATCTGACTTTTTTTAGCATTCAGCTTAAGATCCATAACTTTCTAGTTATTGTGAGGATTTATTGTGAGGCTTTAATCAGCAGTGATAGGAAGACAAAGACTAAGTGCTCAGTTTCAGCTATTTTTAATGAGGGTGCAAAGCACAGGGCTGCAAGAGCAGCAAAACGTCACTTTTTATTTACATAAACATGTTTACAACTTAAGATTCCCTTGAAGATTGGAAACTCACAATAACAACTTCTCGATAAAAAGAGACAAGACGGACCAGTTTTAAAGTCTGTAAGACTCTTGGCTGCTCCCTTTCAACCTCACACAGTGTCTAAACTGGTCTGATTAAACCAAAGAGTTATGATTATCACAAAACTGTAATGCATGGTGTAAAGATGTACCTTCCTGTTGTATCTTAACCATTCACTGGAAAGTTATTGAACATAACTCCAGTTCATGCTTGTTTTGTATTGTACCATGAGATCAGTTTGTTGAAACCTGAAGAAAATAGTGTACAGATTCCAGCTCTACATTGACTGCAATTAATTTACTTGACTAAATCTACTTTTTGTATTTTAGATTTTCCTTCAATTTAAAACTTACAATTTTACTTATATCTTGCAACCAGAGATGAGGGTTGAAATGTAGATTAACCAGTAAATTGAGCTTTGTTTTTCAGCTCAGCTCCTTCTTTACCACCACAGACCGGTCATTATACCAACAGATCTCCCATTACTGTGGACAAAAAAACTATTTATTGGTTCATCTCCTGCTCCATCTTACCATTGCTTGTGCACAAGACTCCCAAATGCTTGAACCCCCTCCGCTTGAAGCAAAGACTCATCCCTGACCCAGAGGGAGCTCTCCACGTTTTTCCATTTGAGAGCTATGGCCTCAGACATAGTGACACTGACTCCCTCATAAGAGACAAATCAGCTTCTCAGAGAACAGAGAATGCTTCAAAAACAAAAACTAAAATTAGCCTGATTTTACAGTATCAGAAGTCTAAACATACACACTTAAAACACAGACTAACAGACACACACACACACAGAGAAAATAAATAAATCTCCTAAGTGCTCATGCAACTGTTTCTAGGTTACCTGTGCAATGCACAGGCTAATGTGTGGTAAGTGCTGATTCAATTAAACTTTAGTGCTAGAAGGTTGATGAAACTAATTTCTTTATTAGGGGGTATAATATGTAATGGAGTGTGTGAACATATGTGTGAGTATACTCAGGTAATGGTGTTAAGACCGGCACAGGCAGTCTGTCACTAACAAACAGATCGTAAACCAGGCGGTAGTTAAGGTGGGAACTACAATCAGTAAAGACTTTATGAGGCAGAATTTTATAATGTTGTCATCTAATGCCACAGTTGTGCAACAAATCCCACCACAAAACTTCAACAAAGAGATGTCAGTTCAACAGTGTTGTGAATTTGGTTTTAATGTTAGTGTTGAGACTGCGTATTTGATAATACATACTGTATATTAAAATCGATTACTGCCAAATGACAAAAAAGTCAAAGATAAAATTCATGAAATAAAAATACATAACTGTAACAAAACTGAGCTAGAAAATATCATTTTTAACTGAAAGAACAGTAAGTAAAGTGACATTTAAAAAAAATTAATTAAAAAAGTTAATTTATAAAAAACTGGTGATCTCAATACTATACATCTTGCCAGCCTAGTCAGCAAAAATATATTTTAGTGAAAAGGTCAGTGGTGCTCCAGTAGCTTAGGCCCCATTCACACTGGATGACAACCTCACTATGATGTTAAAACAATAGCCAGAACAAGGATGCTCTTTGAAGGGTCTTGGAGAGGTCTTCAGACATGTTTTAAGCAATGATGTCCTCAATGAGCATAAAGTGTGATAGGTCCCCAATGTTTTTAGAGCTTAAGTTAAAACCTTTATAGTGAGGTTGTGGTGGTCCAGTATTGTGTTGGCAGAGTGTCAGAGTCCTTGGGGGAGTGTGGTGGCAGGATATCTATGTACACAAACATGGCTTGGTCAATAGGAAAGTGAAGCAGGACTGACCATGCTGGCCTCAAAAAGGCTATAGGAAAGAAGAAGGGTGGATGTGGTTGAGGTTCTGCACAAAAATGAATGATGCTTCCTCCTCCACAGCAGAACTGAAACTAATGCTGGAGGCCCAGAAACCTCCCATATATGTAGGAATACTATGTAGACTGTGACAAGGTCAAAGAAACAATCTATCACAGATGCAACGCCAGTGGTGGTTGTGTTGCGCTAGCGTGGTATCCTGTAGCATGCAATGTAGGTGCATTCTGCTGCGATACAAACGTTGTGGCAAGGCGGGGCCCCAGGCAAGGTGAAACTGTGGGTGTATGTGGTAGTATCATCATTAGACATACCGCTGGCATATAAAACATGATGAGGTTACAGAAAAATATCTTGGGGATGTAAAAAATATTTGAAGAGTAGCAGCAACATGGTTTCCTTCACACTGATTTTTTTCCAAATTTGTTGGGATCTAGAAACATTCTAGATGGTGGAACATGTAGCAGAGACATCATCTAGTGTATAGAGGGCCTTAACCAGCAACATTTCAGCAACAATCTTCCAATCAAGAACACATGGTCTTTTTGTAAAAACAAAACAAAACAAACAAACAAACAACAACAATGATCTGAGAAGGGACTGGTGCTTGTGACTGGATATGCAAAAGCACAATTTTCTGATGGCTGATTTGTTGATAATGATACAATTTGGGTTAAAGATACATTACAGGAGTTTTGATTTTCCCATAGATTTTATATATTTTTTGCCGTTTAATTTGAATTTGAAATTAATGAATGCCATCAAAATAAGAAATGTCAGTGACAAATAAACAAACCATCAAACTAAAATCTGTGGTAAAAAATAAACCTCTTTCATATTATAATTTAGGTGATTAAAAAACCTTACAATCTGCAGAGCCAAAGTTAATGGAGTACTTATTCATCCATACAAAAGTACACAGATACTGTATCATCCACATGATATAACTTCACAACTACACAGTTTTAATAGACTTCCATTCATCCACACACTTCTGACTGTGCTAAGAACCCTTACTGACATCCCTTCAGGCTGTGTGTGTGTGTGTGCCAGAAAGACAGAAAGAAAGTGTCTCTGATGTCCTCAGGGAACACAGAGTGCTAGCTAGCTTTGTGGTGTGGAGTTAGTGTTAATGGAGATGTAAGCTCACAGGATTAGCACCCATAGGTAGGAATGTGTGTATGTGTGTGTTCATGACAGGCAGGACTGTTCTTTCATTACATTAAAGCCATTTACTGCTTTTGCAGTCTCAGTGGTGTTGGCTATGTGTTAGTAATCCCCATCAATATTGGGGTCTGCCTCAAGGCACTTTATTCACTACCCTACACACATGTGCACAGATACACACATGAAAACATACGGCATTTAAATATGAAGATGCATTAACCTGTATGCAGTTAATTGTTGACAAGTACACAAATGACTGTGGCACAAATGTGCACTGATGCGCACACAAACACACACACATTTACCACCCAATGAGCTAATTTAAAAGATGTCAACTCAGACAGTTGCTGTGCTTTGCTCACTGTTAAGGAGTAGAAGTAGTAGAAGTACAGAAGTAGTAGAAGTACAGAAATCTATATAACATGTCTTTAAAGGCATATAAAGACACACACATGGCTAATTCATGGAAAGGGAAAGCACAAACATTGCACAGAAGAGGTGCACAGAAAAGAGCATTTGTTGAAAAAAAAAAAACGCATTACTGTTACAACAAATTCGCAAAGGATGATGTGATCAGACAAAAGAGTGGTGATGCTGGCGATAGGCAATCAGTCCAGTAGTGGGAGGGCCTTGTGAGGACTCCCCAGGAGTTCTGCATTTGGGTTTCTCCTGAAGTATGAAATGTCCTGGCCAAAAAGAACGTGTTTTGTTTTTTATTCTTGACAGTTCGAAAAAAATAACTAATTTCTCAGTTTTTGCAAAGAATGTAACAAATTTTATAGGGTTCAGCAGCACGCTATGTCCCATAAGTGTCTGTCTTAACACTATGACATCCCACAGTCTCACACACACACACACAAACATGATGTCACAGCCTTACACCTAAACAGAGCTTTCGTGAAGGCTGAGGCTTAACCTTAATATTTATGTGCAAACTATAAACTTTAAATTGGACTAAAGCCATGTATTACCACAGACACGACTTCAGTTTTCCCTCATTCACCAATGATTAGTGCTAGCCCAATACTTTGCAGCAGTGCTTGTGTTATTTGTCAGAAACTGATTTAAGATGGGCACTTGTAAAAAACTAACCAACCAATCAACATCCATCTTGGTCTTACATTTACCCCCCCCCCAAAAAAAAGAAGCAGGATAGAGACATAAAAAACTGACATAAAGTTTCCTGTAATTTATCTGTACATTTTTTTATACCAGGGAAACTTTACAAAACAAAGCATGAAAAGCTTCTAACAGTTGGATTTATTACCAAAATTAAATTTACAAGAACTCCAATTAACTTTGTGTTCTCTGTTTGTCTGAACATACAAAAACACCTGGTCCAATGCTTATGTGTTTGTTTCTTTTTTGTTTGTTTTCCAGTCCCCTTCAGAGTTTTTTTCCTTTCTCCCACCAGAGCCCGGTTCTGTTGGAGGTTTCTTCCTGTACAAATTGAGTCTTTCCTCTCCGCTGTCACCAGCTGCCCTATGCATGTTAAAGATCAGGGACTGCATCAAAATTAAGATTCAATGAAATCTACTGGTTTCCTTGGAGCAATTAAAAAAAAATTATTTGCCATTTTTTAATATACTGAATCTGATTTTACTGTATTATAGTTTGACTAAATTGATTCTTTGTAGCTGAAATTGAATCTGGATATGTTTAGGACTAAACTGGACTCTATGTAATTTGATATATTTTGGACTTGTTTTTGTATAGTGCACTAAGTTGACTCTTGTTGTGAAGTGGAGCTATATAAATGAACTGAATTGAGTGACAGACATTCTGATTGTAAACTAACAGGTTTGTAAAAACCGTTCAAATTTTGTTTGCTGCTGACTTTTTAAGCACATATAAAATGAACACTAATGGATATTTACTTTAATATACTTGCACACTGCAGACATGTCTTCTGATGGAAGAGAACATGCTTATGTTTGCACACAGATCAAGTAAACACACATGCACTGTGAGTGTGTTTTCAATAAGGGTGGGAGGTAATTACACTGGTTTGTAAAATCAAGTGGCAAGCAAACACTCAGTGATGTGGGCACATGAGAGAAGACAAACCCTGAGAGAGCTACTACAAACATACACAACTCATCACCCCTTTTAGAATCACAGGTTTCAAAGTGCAGGACTGCAGCTCAAACTGCAGAGATACAAACATTTTACAAAGACTGATGTTGAACTTGGCCACGTCAGAGAAAGGACCTATTCTCTCACTATCACACAAGATCCATACACAAGATCCATTGCTCACAGCAGACATGAGGAATAGATAGACATAAGAGACTACTGTAGTTCAGATAATAAATATATAGTTAAATAGATGCATTTTGGAGCAAAGAAATGTGTTTTATATTTAGTGGAAAATGTAAAAACATTATGACAAACAGCGGCTGCTAAATAATACCTGCAGAACACAGGCAACGTATTACAGCAGTTTCAGTTGTGTTTGCAGATTTGTGGTGATCAGCGATAGAAAACATATAGTAGCAAAAACTTCACAGCAAAAAGGGTGAAAAATAACAGGAGTGATTGCATTTGATGCGGGAACCATTGGATGCATTTACAGTATGTATCAGTTAGAGTTTGGTGCATGTAAGTTAGAGCATCACTCATTGTGGCAGACTTCAAATTAACACAGTAACAGAGGATGAAAGTAATTCAATTTGTTGATAGGAAACAGCTGACAGCAATTAGGGAACTTACAATATCAACATGCTTGTTTTCACTTTGGCACATCTAGAGTAAACAGAGAGGATTCAGTGCTACTTTTAAAGTTTTTCTAAACCATCAACCAAAATGTGGCCCACTTTAACTGAGTTCACACTATGCAATAAACTTTTGTTTAGGATTGAGTTTTACTTTGGAAAAGCTGGTATTCACAGATTGCCTGCAATAACATGCAATAAATAAGATATGATAATTTTTATCTGTTGATAAAATTATAAGATTGTCCAGATGACTATCTGAAATGTACATTTCTAAAATGATACCTCAGACAAACAACAGTCATTGTTTTATTTCACTTAACATAATCACAAAACTGTCAGAAAAAGCACCTTTCATCTGGTCAGAGATGTGGCACTGAAACCCTCTCCTGGATGCTTGACTTTAGTTTTCATCAAAACCAAAACAACGATTGGGGAGTGTACACTTCACGGGGCTAGCGTGGCCAGCTAATTGATTTCAGGCTGGATTGTCTTGCTGTGTAATAGAGCAGGCTAACGTGATGATGAAGCTGGGATGGTCATGGTGATGACTTTCACAGGGATTCCAGCCTCATTTGTTTGTTTGACAGGCTGCAGGCGTGTGTGTGTGTGTGTGTTTCTCCATTTGGCATACAGGATAAGGATTAAGTTATAGAGGTGACAGATGATATGTTTACAGTAGAATGTTTGCTTTCTGCACTATATTCAATTACAGGCTTTGTGTGTGTCACCACCTGTGTATATGTGTATATACACATGTGTGTGAGAAAGTGTGTGTCTGAGTCATCTGAGTATTACAAACTGTGTATGAAAAGGTCATAGACCTTTTATAAATCACATAGAATTTGTACATTTCCTTCTTCGCTGTCCTTCCTATGCCTCAATCTGACCCACAGACTTCTCATTTTTTCTGACAAGTGATCCTATCTAACCTTAAAGCAGTATCATTCACTGTTTACTGCAAAAATGAATACATTTTTGTTATTTAATAAACAAAACTAGTCAAAATGCTGCACAGAGAAACAGTTGTACAGTAACTGTGGTGTCCCAAATAAATATAAACTATCCAACATTCATTTGCTCAAATGGCTGAAATGAAGGAGTGTGGCATTTAGCAAGAGCTCAGACAGAACAGCCTTAAAAACAACATAAAGAGTTGCATTGGTGTGATTTATTGTTTCTGATATGAGTGAAACAATGACACATGCTCCAGGAATCCTTGTATTTGTAGAGGATACACAAAAAAATATAAACTTTTTTTCATATTTTAAATTTCTGTAAGCGCTTTACATCACTATGACATGATTCCAGCTGTTCAAAAATGATTGAGTTATCATGACAATAGTTTAACTTGTGGTAAAATATTTTCATGACAAAAAATAGAAATGTTTGCAGGTTTTAGTTAAAGCAAAGTAATTTCTTCACCTGGACTCTTTGGGGATCCCAGTGTTAATGGACAAAAAAGTAAAAGGAGAGATATATTCTCAATGACCTCATGTGAAAATAACCTTATGTGATTGCAAGACCACTGAGGTAGAAGGAAGATTGTTAGAACACCATAAAAAACTCTCAAGGGTCAAGTGTTTTCAACACATGAACATATTTGTGGTCTTGTAAATGTGAAAAGTGACAGAAATGAAACACAAGCAGAAGATCAATGACTGACCCTGTTCTCGCCTCTGCACACATGTTAAATAACTGCACACTGAGACATCAATGTCCTCTACCTTCACAAGATACACATGCTTCACCATTTCAGTTGTTCCCAAGTAGGGTTAATGCCCTGCACTTTAAAAGTTATTATATTTTAATGCTCTTGTGTACTTTGGAGAAACAATCTCTCTTCCCAAAACAAATATGCGTGTTCATGTTGGGTTACAGAAATGTACTTGTTTAAAATAAGCAGCACAGGGATAACAGCCCTGCTCAACAACATCTCAATTAAATTCAAATATATATTTAAATCACCAATTTACACCAAAAGTCATTTCAAAGTCCTATGCAAAACAAGAAAGTCCAAATCATTAAAACTATTCAAATCCAATTACAGTCAAATGATTTCTTATTATAATGCACTCACATACAGTACATTATGAAATGCCAATTATTAAAAGTAGTCTAACAAAGCCAGCAGATTGTGTCAAATCTTCAGCTCTTCAGATTCCCACTCTACTTGTGGCCCTTTTCAATGGGCTCAATGAAACTCTACTCAGGTTGACCCGGTGCAGGTTAAGAGTCTTCCCATTGTGTGGCCCCATCCACTTTCAGCTCGCTTCTTGGAACCTACTCGGCCAAGGCTTTAAGCGAGCCAAGTTGAGATGAATATTTGACATCAGCAGACTGCAGGCTATTGACTGTCTAGAGTGCGACGTCAACAATCAGTTATATGGAAAAATACAAAGACTGTGTAGAACCAAGTTTGGTCAAATTAGGACGAAGTTAGTCATGCTGAGATGGGACAATGGAAAAACAGCTTTAGAATGACTCCACCTGAGACCTGATCCACAAACGTCTTTACTTTGGAATGACAGTACAAACCACCAACATACAGTCCATGCCTTTCTGTCACAAGCTTAGTCTACCTATAAGCTTTAAAAACATTCTGATTCTGAAATATAATAAATAAAGCCATTCAAAAATATATAAATCTTTTAAAAAATGCCCCAAAATACATTAAGGAATATACAACATCTCAAGCCTTTCTAGAAAGATGGTAATAGTAAAGGTCATCCAGTATGTTTTTTTTTTATGACCAGTGTCAATATCATTATTTAGAAACTAGGGCATCCGATGGCCAATATTCTTTTTCTTATTTTTTAGATAGTTTTTTTTTCTCCACTGGACAAATAGTACCTTTATTTAAATTAAATACTCAATGAACAATGCAAAACCTTTGACAGACACTTATACCATATAGAAAGAGCATTATCACTTAAAAGAAATACATAAAAGTAGTTCTGCAGATAACAGCAACAAGCTGCATTCCTCTCATTTGTGGTCTGAATAAAAAGTATAAAACAAACCTAGAACTTCCCTTCAACATGTAAAAGATACAGTATATCTGGGACAATTCTCATATTTTTTCTCTGAATCTGCTACTTATTGGATTAAAATAAAAAGTGCTCAAGTACAGTCAATAGATCTTTACATCTTAATGCATTCATGGCAGCAGCATTAGCTCAACACAATCTGATTTCTGAAACAAGAAACATCTGTAAAAAACAAAAAAGGCCACACTGTTTTTAGTTTTGGTCCAGTTTTTCATTTTTTACTTATTTAATTTACCAGGGATCAGAACTTTTAGCTACACATACAGTGTGTGTATAGAGTGAAATAAAGGCTTTGATAAATTAAGCTTAAGCCTTTCTGCAATTTTTTTCCTCTAAAAATAACATCTGATATCTAATCAAACAAATTTAAGTGACTCTAAAAAAATAAGAGTGCAAAGCTTACTGTTCTCACTGAAGTTTTGATGGTTTTCTAGAAATAGTAACTAATTTCCTGTCTTCCTGTAGCCCTTTGATAGACAGGGGAGCGCTGGTCACATGTTTGAGTTTAACAACAGCAGCCTCAAAGCTGTGCTGCCCAAAAATATGCCTGAAATTGGGTATGACAGATGTCCGATACTTAAAAAAAAAAAGTCAAATATTGGCTGATTCATTGGCCAACCTCCAGTTAATACTGTACACCACAGTAAAATTTGAGAAAGGCTTAAAAAAAAAAAAAAATAAATACCACCCAACCTTAATAAAAATATTACTGAGTTACATGAGCATTTGAATATGTTCCTGTTGAGTGTGCTGGTAAAAGGCATACTGGTAGAACTTTGAAGGCTCTTTGACCTCAGACGTATGTCTTTCAATCCTAAACCTACCTTTGATAAAGCAAACTGTTTGTTTGGGCCTTGAATGACTGGCTGGACAGAAGTGTAACACAATATTTGTGGCATACTACCTAAATAATGGTGATGAATATTGTACCATGCGTGCTTGCCTCCTCTCCTGGGGGTTAACGAAGAGGATTCCCAACATCAAAGTCATGACCCTGCGTTCCTGGAAATCCTTCCCAATCCCATTTCATTATAACACCCTGCCTCACATAATGTGTCTATAAGCTGGCCTTAACACTCCACAGAGAGCCCAGAAGGGATACATACAAATGTACAGTTGTATTTCTGGCAGGTTAGGAGTTTTTTATATATATATATATGAGAGATCTAATTTCTAACCAAGTGTACAGTAGTTTCAAGTACTGAATACTTAGCAGCAGGCAGAAAAATACAAATGACTGGGATTGAATACCAGGAAAGAGTGGGCGGAAAGTCTGACAGAGTTACAAAAGCATTATGAAACGTCCAACACTACTCCACTAGCCTCGTCATTCTAACAGAATAAATCCTCCATTAATATGGCTCTCTTGGGTCTAAAAGCAAGCATCTTACAGGGAATTAATCATATTGGACAAAGACGAGAGGGAGCCCATTTAATTTTCTCATCAAGTTTGGGGAGAATTGTCCTGGAAGCTAAACAGCCACCTGGGAATGGCCTCCTCACTCTTCTCTCTCATCTCTTTGTTTTTGCCTTTCCAAAGTTTTCTCACTTATTTGTTTGTAACAAGCCAGACCCACTGCTGTTCTGGCTTCTCATCTTTTTATCACTGTGAGGTTAAAAAGAAAAAACAACAACAACAAAAAACCCCAACTAAAAACCAAATTTACCTTACATCTTAGAATGTTTTACTGTAAATCTTTACTGTAAATTTATACCTAAGTACCTTGAGTAAGAACAAATAAGTGAAGTCACCCACAATAGTCTAGCGAAAAACAAGACCATTTCAGGGTTTCAAGGTCTGGGATAAATTAGACAACAAGCAAAGAGCTGAAGTGTGTGATGTGGAAGAAACAGGCAGGTGTTAAGACCTGATTGACTTTAACAGTGACCTACAAAGTGGCAGAGTGGCCCTGGGGAACCACGGTAAGTACTAACAGTCGGAAGGGGTATAAATTATAACAGCAAGGGACAGATCAGGAGGCCTGGGTAAATAAGCTGAAACAAGTCTGATCTACAGTAATTAAAACTGAGAATCTACAGAGTGTAAAGAATCTGTTGGTGCCAAATACCACAGAGGACGTTTTAAAGTAGAGCAATGTTTCTGTCATGATACAGCAGTTTAAGAAAAAGTGGTCATAAATTGACTGCTCAGCTCAAAAATCAAAGTATTGTGAGGATTTTGACTCATTAGCCTAAATCCTAAATCTCTGAATGGCCTACTGATACTGGGGTACAGAAGTGAGGAACATCCACACCAGTAAGGAAATGTGGTTTGTGCTTCATGTAATACGTTGTCAGACAGAATGAATATAAACCTGATTAGGGCTGGAAAATTAATCTTTGAAAAAGTGGGTGCATGTGTCCACTTTATGGCCAGAAAGGTTTCCTCAGGCTGCTAAACAGGCGCCATAAATTCACCTCTACTTACCTGCTGTAAAAATGTCAAGCAAGAGGGTCCGCTGGACCACACACAACTCAGTTAGCAGTCACTAAAATAAACACCCTCACCCTCTACTACTGTCTAACATGGCATGTTTGAATGCAATTGAGCAGCTCCACGATGATACTGACGTGGCTTCCCAACAGGACATGACTAAGTGGCAACAACGTTATCCTCATAGATCCTGCCACAGCCACTGTGTCATATATGCAACCCCCTTCAATAAAAAGAGACAGGACATTTTTGGATAAGAAAAAGATTTTAAAAATATAAATCCAAATAATAAAACAGGTTGAAAAAACATTTCCCTGGAGTTTAAACTAGTTTTCATATAGATTATAAGTAATGGACCTACTTGAAATGTTTTACATTAATAAAATTAAATTTGGAAAACTAAAAAATAACATTTTTTCATGTGAATATCTCATTTTCACATGCAAAAACATGTTAAATTAAAATGTGCACTTAGAACACTTTCAGCATGTTCATTTGACCACATGGTTTTTCTGTTGATACATGTTTTGGTTTCTAAACACAAAATCACAAAAAATTGGTACATTTATTCATCAAGAGCCACTCATACAATAATAATAATAATAAAAAAAAATCAGAGAGCAAAAAATCTTTGTATCTATGGGCAAAGATGAAAACTAATACTGATACCCTGATTTTCAGGCCTAGAGGTGGTACTGCATTAAAAACTGACAGGACTCTAGAGTGAACATGTAGAAATTGTAAAACTTTCTTTAGATTTAGAAATATGATGATGTATCCACTTTAATTGTTAAAAGTATCTATATCAATAGCGATACTGGTCTTTATTTATTTGGAATCGTATTCAATACCAAATCTTGCGGTATCGCACACCACTACCTTGTAATGTAAATGTGTGAATTTTATGAAATTACAAGAATGACATAAAATGGTTAAAAAAGTGCATACCTCATTAACACATACACTGTTTTCACTGAGACTAATACACAAGTACAGGGTTGTGAAAGCATTACCCAGCCAAAACCGCCTTTTGAGTGAAAACTGGTGTAAAAGGTTTAAAAAGTACCAAACTTCTACTACAGATGAAACATTCCCATGGCAGTGTTCATGTAACTTTATGTATTAATTTGGCACTTATTTTTTAGCCATACAGTTGTGTTTCTGAACTTAAGCCATGAATTGAAGATGTTTAGGTGCGCTTATCAATGTAATCTTAAGCTTTTATCCCCCATGTAAATATAGGTGCCTGCAACAGGCTGTCACAAAAATCATTCTTGACATGTCATCCCTGGAATAATTACTCCAGCTCAATGAAAAAAAAAAATAGAAACAAAAATTGTTCTAGAAAGGTGTAAAATGTTAGCAATTATTCAGACTTTGGCACCCATTGCTTGACAATACCAATATTATTACTAGTGTAATAGTTTACAAAATCTTGTAATATCAACCAGTTTTCCTATACCAGTTAAATAAGCTTGTTTTTCTATAAGCTAAGCCTTTAAAATTTAAATGTCTTTTCCATGAATGTTACATATCTGTAGTAAGTATGGAAACAAAGGAGCAAAACAACCTAAGATGATCAAAAAACTGCACAATATTCAGAGAAAATGTACAACAAAGTGTACTGATGTTTCCTTTGTGAGAGACAGACACAAAGTCCTTGTGAAGATGTGACCTGCCTGAGGAACACACGCATACAGACATGAAAGCAAGCAACACCATGCAGTGTGTGTGTGTGTGACACATCTGGGACTGTAATCAGGGGCTTTCTTTCAAGAGCTGCCAAAGCAAACAGGCCAATAAGGAATCCACTTTACAGACCATCGATCTCTGCTGGCCATAGCCAACACAAACACACACATACACATGGTCAGATAAGCAGTCAAATGCCCACACAAAAAAACAGCTAAACTAATTCATACAGTTATATAAAGTACAATCCACACCAGCACTTAGCTCAAATGTGAATATAAAGACAAAGAATTGTTAAATCTCAGACAAACAGCGTTGATGTGTTGTCTCTCACACACACATAAAAACACCAGCACAGCATTCTACATCCAACATTATCTAATGATAAGACACAATAATGGAGTATGGTAAAATCTTTTGAGTAATAAACAAGATGTGTGTTACTGGTTGATCTCTATTGTCAGAACATGTACACAGAGCCATATGAAAGAAAATATTAGCTGGAAGTTTTGTCCTTTTAAATTAAAAAGTTATCGTGTTTCATCTAAAAATAGGCACAGATCACAGCAACTGGCAGAGAAATGAAATCAGCTGCCATTAGGTTGATCTGAGCTAACTTTCAGGCAAACAACAAAGATAAAAAGTGTGGAAGACGTGGACAAAGAAAATGGACAAAATACCTTACAAAGTTCTTGTGATACATACATCCCCACTGAAGCAACTTTTAGCTCTAGCAAAATTTTTAAAACTTCAAAAGGCAAAACCTAAGAAAGGTAGAGAAAAAATGTCAGCCTGAAACCTACTCATGATATTCCATCGGTGATCTTTGAGTAAAACAATTTTATTATTTCCAAGCTCCAAGCTAATCATGTTTCTCTTGATCTCCCTTTCTTCAACCAGACAGGGAAAGAAGACTGATATAAAAAACAAATAAACAATGGAAATATTGTTGTGCAGAGCCTGAATGATTCAGAGTGTCCCACACCAGAGATCCATCAGCCTTTAAAATGCTTCCAGATGAACCTCAGACAATGGGAGGAGAGAAAACAAGGCTAACGCGTCATTCATTTACTTTGGGGCTGCAGTGGTGAACAACAATAAATCCTGCCGTGGCAGGACGCAAACACACACACAAGAAAGTATGTTTGTTCATGTGCATGTGCAGCGATCTGGAAAAGGAAACTAGATAGATTGAGCTGATAGGAAACTGCGTCTACTTGAAAGCCAAGACATAATGCAACCCACCAACAGGTTGTTTTTACAGTGCACACGCACATCCACAAAACTCACACTTACTGATGCGTGCACACACTCACACAAACACAGCCAAGTGCAGGAGACAGCCTCCATTGAGAAAACCAACGAGCTGTGCTCCTCCTGAGACTGAATCACACACACACACACACACCAACACAAACAAACACACACAAGTCTACAGAAATAGACACACACCAAAGCTATCACCGGCAGCATCTGACAAAGCCAGTGACTGTGACTGAGCTGTGAAGTTGTGCTGGCAAACAACAGCAACTTGCTTCACGTTTGTAGTATTTACAACCTTTATAGGCACTAAAATACACAAAACCGTTGCACAGTGGCTGGTTCTAATCTCAAACTCAGTTTACACTAAACAGAACTATGTTGACACCTGTGTATCAGTATTCTGTTTAACCTTTATACATCAATTAGCCTGATGTATAAACATGGTGATTACAGCTAGTGATGTGTGATAATGCAAAATTTGGTATTGATTTGGTACCATGTTAATACAGAACCAGTAACACCAATATTATTTCAATCTAAAACTTTTAACTTATATAGACAACTTATATTGTGATTAAATCACCAGAAGTTTGACCATGTCAAAAAAAAAAAAAGTGTGCAAAATTTTTTCTCTCAAAATAGTTGCACAGTTATTGCAGTCATGTCAATTCCTTCTTAATTAATTTTTTGTAATTTTAGAACGCTAGATCTGCATTTGGACACCTGTGCAGGAGCTTTCATAATGATGAAAACATTGGAGGCTAAAACCAGAATATTCAGGTCCAATCACGTCAATAACAAATAATCATTATATGTAAAAATGAATAAATAAAAAAAGTCCAGAAGTGCCTATCTTCATTTCAAAAGTGTACTCTTGTATAGTAAACCATAAACTGGGAGTACAAATTAGCTTAGAATGCAGTTTTGCAAAGTGAGTACTCAAAAATAGGCAGTGACGTTCAAAAATTGTTTATGCAGAATGTGTCCACATTCAAACACTCACAGTTAAGTGAGACTGCAACAGAAAATCTGCGTGTTTTCAAGAAAATTTCTTTTAGTTTTGAGTCACCAACTAGTTTCCAACATTCGCAGCTCAGTTATCGATTGGCTATTGTTAACGTGTTACATGTTGCTGGCACTGCCTTAAATGGTAACTAGTGAAAGGGCTGTATTTATTTGACACTTTTTTAGTTTCGGACCACAAAGCGCTTTTACACTACAAATCATATCCACTCATACACACACAGTCTGATGCGCTGATCAGGGGCAATTTGAGGTTCAGTGTCTTGCCCCAATACACTTTAGCATATGGTGGGGGAAGTCAGAATTGAACCGTCAACCCTCTGATTGGAAGCAAACCACTTTTCCATACTGCATCACACATTTTGTAAACGTAAAACCATAAATGTCTAAGCTTTTGCTTCTAAAATTTCCATCACTTTAAAATAGCTTCAACATAAATGAACTAATCTTAACAAAATCTGAAATTTACACTTTCTAAATATTTTGTAAAGTGGCAGTCATTGAGTCAACCATGAACTGAATAGGTCTCTGCAAAGACCCTGCATGTTTTGGCAGATTTTTTTAATATAACATGGACAATGGACAATGTAAAGTGGACCTCACTCATTTTAAGACAGCATAAGACTCTGGTGTTTTTTTTTTTTTTTTAACTGTATTGGTATGTAAAGCCTTTGGGCGTGGGTGCAGTTCAGGAGAAGAGCAGCCACCTTGTAGTTAGGAGATTTGGTTCCTAGCCTTGGGCAAAATAGTGTACCCAACATTGACCCAATATGGTTCTCAGTGTGTGACACAAAATATAAAGGCAAATTGACCACATTTCCTCACTCTGCTGCTGTCTTTACTTGCTGTACTGTAATTATTTCTATCACTAACATGTGTTTTCTTTGTCTTTCTTCCAATAAAAACTACACCTGGATCAGTCATTCTGTGTTTGTCTGTGTCTCTGTCTTGTCCTCTCAAGCCCCAACCGCTTGAAGCAGATGGCCGCTCATCCTGAGCCTGGGTCTGCTGGAGGTTTTTTTTCCTGTTAAAATGGAGTTGTTCCTTTTCACTGTTGCTTAGTGCTGCTCAGGATCAGAGATTGTGATGAAGTGAAGATTGAGCAAAATCTGCTGGCTTCCTTAAACAGATAACTTTTACTAATTGGGTTTTATAATATATGTGAATGTTTTGTACAGTGCCCTGAGATGACATTTGTTGTGACATGGCACTATAGAAATAAACTGAATTGAAATAAAATAAACTGAATATAGAAGTAAGTGTTGTATACATGAGTGTGTGAATAGGTAATTGAGAAATGTGTTTTAAAAGACACTGGAGAATCATGGGTAAAAAAAAAACAAAAAAGAATTTGTAACAATGTGGTGTGTGTGAACTGAAAGATGTACTTTTTAAAACCCAAAGTAAGGTCCACTTATCTCCATTACTGTGAGAGTAAAATTAAACTCCCTGTTTATCCACAAATGCTTTACCATTGTACACCCAGCAGACATAGTAACTGTAAACAGTGAATACCTCAAACCTCAGTTTAATCATCTACATTATCAGGAATCCATTAGAATTTTAAGCAGCATTTTTTTATTCAAAAAATATTTCACGTTTTACTGCCCATTATGGTCTTAGTCTATTTTATAGGACTTTTTGAGCCTGATGAAAGTAGAATTTGTGAAGAAAAGTATTGTCGTGTTAATTGATAATTCAGTAAATTAAATTGAAGCAAAACATGTTTTCTGTAGAAACATCCCATCTTGTTCTTTACACAAGTAAAAAAGCTTTAGATAAAAGATTTTCTAATGAAAGACAACACTTCCAGCCAGAATAGAGACAAGATGAAAAAGGCAAAAGGGGTGAGGTAACCATGTGCAGATCACCCTAAAGTACTGTGTGTGAGTGTGTGTGTAGGCAGCTGTAGGAAGGATCCTGCTGAGAAAGAGCAGGACATCTTGTCATCTTCTGTGGCCACAACATCAAGAAACACTCACACACAAACACGCACACACACTCTTCTCACATGCACATCAAAGTACGTGTGGTCAGTTCGTTCCTGTGCTGTGGTGGTGTGTGAAAACGAATCACAACAGCATCTCGTTTACTCAAAAACACACACATACATGCTCTCACACTATTCTCTGACTCACCCACGCAGACACATGCTAACACATACATATACAGTATAATCAGTCACATTTGTACACACAAACAGACACACACACATACACAGCCACTCACACAAATATACATACACACTCACACAGCCCACATAATGGACCATTTCAGCACTGAGACCACAGCTAATACAGTAAATGACAGGGAAGGACTGGGAGAGAGCCAACCTAAATGTGACACTGATTTTCTGTAGTGTGTGTGTGTGTGTGTGAGAGATTGTGTTTACCGCCCTGACACCATGACTCTGCAAGCTGGAGCGCAGATGCTGGTGTGGCCGCTCCGCTGCTTGGGTCACCGTCCCGACCTACTGCGGTTCACGCAAACACGTTCAGTCTAATGCGGAAATGCACGCACAGAGCGATGTCCTTAAATAATATAGCTGGGGTGCTGGAAACTCTAACCAATGTGTCAGTGGAAGAATCAAAGCAGCATAATGAGAGAGCAGAGAAAAACCAGTTAACAAGGCAGCTAACACCAGTCTAAAATCCAGTAATAAAACTCCATAGCCATGGCCAGCTATATAGGGCGATCATAAAACGTGTCTTTACGTATATGTTTTAGTGTGAAGAATGAGGAGCAAACATGACAGGTCATTTGTAAGGATTCTACTGGCCTAGCTGAAAAAAACATAATTTCTTGCTGAGATGTTTTCTTTTTAAACTACTTTTTAAAAGATCAAAAAGTCTTTTTTGTCTCTCTCAATTTGCCTTTAAGACCCAGCAGCTGAGTCAGAGGGACCTGGACCCTTTTGTTTGTGGTTTCTCTCAAGTAAAAGGGAGAGTTTCTTTGCCAGTGTCCCCAACTGTTGCTAAAACAACTAGTTCTGTGGTTTCTCTTTGAAAATGGTAAGTTCTGAAAGATGCTCAGAGATGACTAATTAGGGTTTGAACAAACTGGAGCTGATTTAATTAAAGTACTGATAGCCACAGACTAAAATGTCTTAATGACCATTCTTTATTCAAATGATACATCCTTTTACTTTTTCCATTGACTTAACAAATGACGGACGCGGATCAATTTGTATTTCCTCCAAGTCATATCCCCACCTTGCACACCAGTGGAATGCACAACAGTTACCATTTTGACACCCAGGCATTACCATACACACACACGCAGCAGGACTATTTCCTCAACTGTAATTGGGCCATATATACAAATTACTGGGTGATTGAGTGCCATGGGCAATGTTTTTTAAATTTTTATTTTAGTATCTAAAGGCTGGCAGCCTTGATAATATAGGAACCAAAAGTGGACATCCTGTTTATCTTTTATAAACTGTCAATGTAAAAAAAATACCCTGCTGTTTAAGCAACTTTCGGAATTTTAATTTTCTATTCATTTGTTTCTTTTAAGAAAATGTAGAAGGTAAAAGTTTGGAAACACTTATAATTTTTCATACTCTGGTTCATTTTTTTGAACCTTTAAATGACTAAAATCAAATTCCACATCCTGTACGAACCCCGTGGAGGCTTGTTCATTGGCACTGGGACTCAACAGGTTTCTGAATCTAAAACATGCACTGCAGCTGTTTCAGACAAGATCATTTGAACAAATATGTTGCCTGATAGAAGCATATAAGGGTAGAATGTCAAATCTAATTCATACAGTATGAACTAAGTTGTCTGTCTCCATGCGTGAGTACCATCTCAGTCCATGCATGTGAGCGTCTGAAGCCTCGGTGCCCATAAATCAAATCTCCTGCCGTGCATGTGCCTCCACCCCTGCTGTGCAAATTTGTCCAATTAGCTATGGCTCCCAGGGAGTGTGAGCACACACACACACACACACACAGGCCCCTAGAATCTACTGTGAAATGGGGCTCTGACACAGTGTGAGGATTAGTCGACAATAAAATTCATTTCACGGCTGTAGTGCTTTATAGGACTGGCCTCCATAGAGCCCACACTGTGGCTCCGCCCCTTTAATCTCTGCCCTCTCTATTGAAACACACACACGCAGAACAAATCCACACCCTGGGGGATACTGAGCAAGATGGTTTTCAAAATGAAGTCGTACACGTCCATCTTTGGCAGCAGATTATTAGTCACCTGTCAGGAGCGGACCAAAAAGCTGAAGACACGCTGTGCTTTTTTTTCAGGTTGTGGCTTTATCAGATAAGAACCAATTGTAACAGTTTTCAATACATAAAAAGAATTCAATTTTAAAAGTAACAATATGAATGATAGTATTTTGTTTGACACATTTAGAAGAACACATTTTATGAGCAGCAATAATCCAAAAAGTACAGAATACTTTGACTTTTTTTTTTAAAGTAAATAAACTTAAGTCTAATGAAGACTTCCTGTAAGTTTATAAATCCAACTTTGATTTAGTAACAAGGTCAAAATCATGTAGATTTATGATCTATGGCCTTTGTTGGAGCTGTTGGTGACTTTCTCCATATTTGTAGTTTGATATCATTAGCCGTTCATATATATTTCTGTCATATTTACTCTCAAACTTCAAAACCTATACTGGTTATGAAGGTTTTAGAAAATGTTACATTTTCTGTATCTTTTCATGTTGAATAGCTTTTGAGAAACACAGAAACATCTTTATTCAAAATTGCCACAGAAAAGAAAAGATCAGTTTGTTTCTATGAACAAAGCAAATATTGTGTTTTTACATTTTATTTTACAAAAAAAGTAAAAAAAAATACAAAACCAATTGAATTTATTCTATAAAGCTCTTCCAGTGTAGCCAAAAATATACTATGTGGACCACTGAAACCCTGGCATCCACCTGTAAAAGATCAGAACTATTTTGTTGCTCTTTTAACAGCTGAAGAAACTACTATCAAATCAGATTGATCTTTTTTTTTTCTGTTGTGAGGAAAAACATTTGTACTGATAAATAACTACATATTGCCACGTATTGTAAATATCTGACATGAGCTGATTAGGGAAGTGCAGAGGAGCTTTTTTTTAAAAATAAAATCTGACTTTAACAAAAGTCTTTATTCATAATTATTCTAATTTCATGTAAATACAAAGGTCCAAATGAGGACGGTTATGAGAGCTCTAAGGGTGTTTGCTCATCTCAGAACCTGTGTGTGTCAAATTTTGTGCCTCTCTTTATGCTTTTAAAAGGACATGTGGACAATTACTTTATCATCTTAAAACCCTTTGAATATTTTCCTCTGTTAGATTTCTAAAACCTGTTTTGCAGCTTCCAGTGTTCTGAGTTTAATGTAGTTTTACAGTTTAAAGAGTTTCTGTTAATCTTTTTTTTTTTTTTTTAAATGTGACGCTTATTCCAAACACTTAAACTTTACAACAACACAACAGCTAAAAGCCAGGTATTCTTACTTGGTAATACTGCAGCAAATACTTTTTTGTAGTTACAGTAGATATTGCACAACCTTCCCCGTACAGTGGACCTAATTAGTGTCTTTTTTTTTGTTGTTGCAAATTTTAGAAAAAAAGTCCAAGCATAATAGAACTACACAGAAGGTTAAACACAATATATTTTACAAGTTATTAAAATAGCAGTAGGGCTGAAAACCACTGATCAAAAAAGCACCCCTCCCTCCTGGATTAATCCATAAACCTAAAGATAAAGATGTGGCTTTAAACACTTACAGGTGAGCCAGAACTGTTTAAACACAAGATGTTTTTGATTCAGGCTGAAGACTGGTGATGTCATCAACCTTTTGCATCATTTTTGTCTATAAAACAGGAGAAACGTTTCATAATTACTCCATAAATATATATTTATAAAATGTCATCACAACAATCCAGATACTACACTGAGAAAAAGTTGGCTTTTGTTTCATGAATAATCTAAATCATAAAATTGTTAAAACTGTAGTTTATGTTGATTGTTTCATAGATTGAATTACTGCTCAAATACAGTCCAAATTGTCATTAGTTCTAATGGTTTCAATTCACAAATAGCAAGGCGAAAGAAAACCCCAAAATTCAAAACAATAAGTTTATAAATATAAGAAAGTGAAAATTTCAATTCACATCTTTACAATTAGGAGTAAGGTTGAAATCAGAAGACTGTAGTTACTCCCAAATATCATTGAAATAAGAGACACCTCTAGTTTGAAGTTCATTTATCTAAATTTCTTTCCTTTGCTTTTTTCAGCTTCAAGCCTTTCCTCTTCCTTTGGTCACAGCAAATGACGTGTGTGTGTGTGTGTGTGTGTGTGTGTGTGTTTACATGTGGATGCAGACAGAAGTCCTGCAGTGCAGGCCACATTTAAGGCTCTTATATGGAGGATAATCCAGGATACCCAGGGGGTCTTAACTCACCCCTTCAACACACAGGGTGTCACTGGGTAGGTTAAGGGATGGAAGATGGGCAGAGCTGTAAACTATAAGGAAAATAAGATTTTTATTATTATTGCCATTTCAAAAATTCTGTTTGGGGAAGTTCTATCCACCTAATGCTGCGTGACTTCTCCAAACTAAGAGAAGAAAAGAATGTGCAGAAAAACAGGGCTACCATAAATCAGAGAGACCTGGTTGGGATGAGTTTGTCTAGTTGTGATAATGGTGTTTGGTTTATGACACATTAAAAAAAGTAAAGTACCACCTGCTATCATAAATGCAAGGATAAAATGAATTAAAATAGCACACTTGAGTATTTTTGGTTTCTGTCTTTGAAAAACAGCAACCAAAAAATAAGTTTTACTGTTTTACAGAAAATTAATTACAGAAGTCATTAGGGAAACTAACTGCTAATCAAGGGAGAGGAAATAATCAACCAAGAAATTAGGGAAGAAGGAACAAAAGAGGGAAAAAGAAATAAAGAATATGGCAGTGGGAAAATGAACAAAAGAGGAGAAAGCTGGTTTTATTCAAAAGAGAAAATGATCACCGACAGTTAACAGAAAAAAAGCAAGTATTATTCTTCTAAGGAAGAAGCAAAAACTGGTTTTAGAAATAAAAATGTAAAGGAGGATAATGAACTCTAAAGGAAAATGTTAAGACTAGAAAAATAAGGAAGAAGAGCAGATGAATTTCTCCTCCTGCCAGCGCCTGCAGCTTGATGAAAACATGGTGCTTGTGTATGCGTGTGATTTGACAGATCTGGTGGGGGTGTTATCAGGCGAGGTAAATCGGCCTAAACCTGGTGCTAATGTCTTGCTGAGGGTGTGGGAGAGATTAATAAGGACCCGCTCCAAAAGGCTTTAGCTGGCTTGCTAAGATTCTTAACCCGCCCAATCTCCCCTGGCGCCACTCAGAAAAAAAGAAAAAAAGAAAAAAAAAGAAACATGTCTGAACATCAGTATGAAAAAAAAAATCATGATATTGTTTTTTTTAACAGAATGACTATAAAGTATAAAAATATTTAAACATATGTGCTAATCAAATGGCAGATGATCAATTTTCAGAACAAGAATTTGGGTTGTAAACGGAAATAAAACTTAAATGAATATTTATGATGGTATTTGTTTCCACACCTCAGAGAGTCAGAAAATGAGTGAAACGTGATATGTATTGCTCCTTAATGGAAAGGGAATGTACGGTGACTTTTTGAATTGTTTCAAATTCTCCTACACCTCGTCTACACTACTCTAGATTTTTAAACAGACCTTTTTTTTCTATCCACACATTCTAATAAAAACACTGAAATGCTTGTGCTGGACCATGTTGAGAACATCCACATTATTGACATCAAAATACAGAGAAAAACATTATTAGCTTGGCTAAAGATTCCCCCCCAAAAACTGAACTTGTTTATTTTTCCCAATGATATTGTTTAATGTTTTCTCTCAGGTATAAACCACTTCAACACACAAGCAAAATGTAATCGTGACAGGATCAGGATAAAGCAAGACAGGCACCAAAAACATTCTAAAAATAGTTTCACTGTTGTTTTGGTTTCTAGGAAACAAAGTGGTAGCGAACATGTGCAAGTATCTCCTGTCTACACAGATCCACCACAAACAGTTTTAAAAATTAACACTTTGTAAAGCATTATTATTAATGTGAATTGTCCTCATCAAAAACTTTTTATGTGTGGAAGAGAGGCTCAGATCGCAAAAAATCTCTAAGATTAGAGTAGAGGTCATGTTGAGTATCCTGCACTCTCTTTTTTAGCTCTTACGCAATGTTTGGAAAAGCATTTCTTAATAGATTTTGTTTGAAAAGCCAACAACAACAACAAAAAATAAAACTGAAACAAACAAACAAAAGACCCTGTTTAACAAGTTTTTGATTTGCTATAAAATTCTTGGTACATACTATTTTTGAGACAAAAAAAAAATCACAGTATACAGACTAGGAGATATTTAAAAAGCGATACGCTACATTTTTACCCTACCGGTTCAAAATTACTGATGTAACTTCTACCACTTATGTGGGTTTTGACTGTTAGGACATTAGTTTGGGCATTAGTCTCTCCACAGCTTCCCTCTTCCAGCTCTTAGGGGTAACAAGGAGTTCCCAAAGCAGCAATCACATCAGTGAGAACTGGGACTGCCCTGAGGTCTCCTCCTAATGGGTCATGTCTATCCCCAGGAAAACATCCAGTGGACATCCTCACCAGGTACCCAACTGGCTTCTTTTAATGCATCAGTTCCACTCTTAAAAGCTAAGAAATCAGTCTGAAAACAATTTAATTAAAACAAAAACAGAGGGAAAACCAAACAGAGAGATGAATTTGCAGTATAACCAGATTTAATAAACAAACCTACTGAATAAAGTGACAAAAACATTCATCCATCCTCCTCGTTTTCTTTACCCGCTTCTCCTTTCTGGGTTGCAGGGAGCTGGTTCCTATCACCAGCCATCCCTGTGCGAGAGGCGGGGGACACCCTGAACAGGGTGCAAGTCCATCTCAGGGACACATAGAGACAAACGAGACAAACAACATTTCACATTCTCACTCACACCTAGGAACAATTTAGAGTCACCAGTTAACCTATCATGCATGTTTTTGGTCTGTAGGAGGTAACTGGAGTAAACCCACGTGAGCACAGGGAGAAACTAGTATAATGTAACTCCACCCAGAAAGACCCAAGGTCTGCGACCTTCTTGCTGGGAGGCGACAGCTATAACCACTGCGCCACTGTGCCACTCATGACAAAAACAACCCCTCCAAAAACATCACAGCGATCACTGCGTGAACCAGCAAGCATTGAGGATCTCATGCAGGGAAACTGAGTAACTGAATGCTTACATTTTAGTTTCACAGCAAGATCAGAACATGTAAGAAGTATACGATTCATCAGCACTGGAACTGAAACCTTAAGGTTTGTAGAAACAGATGTTCTCAGAGAACGTTGATGCTGACAATAAAACAGTAATATTTACTATTAAAACCCTTTAAATAAATTATTTTCTGTTTTTTGGTAAACTGCTTGAAGAAATGAATGTTTTCAGTTGAAATAAGGAAAAGGTGAAAATACACCAGAAGATAAAACCTTTGATTTATATTAACAGATAGTTGTTTGGACATATATTTTCAATATTATTGCAATTATTCTCGTCTCTAAATCCTTTTATCACTCTGCCCCTTTTTGTCCTACTATTCATTAAGTCCCATCTTATGTTAAGGACTTGTAAGTGGATGAGTGTAATTTAGTTGTGTCCAGCGTGTTGTGACGGAGGAACACGGCTTGACCTCATCTGTGCTGGCTGGGATTGAGACACAAATCTGGATCATTACTGATTCACCACAACAGCTCGCCTCTCCCTCTGGCAGAGAGTGATAATCTCTGTTTTTGGATTTACTACTTGCTCCACACTGACAAATAAAGAGGAAAAGGCAATAATTATAAGGCCATTCTATTGAGTTCTATTCTAAACAAATGGAAGAGAAGTAATTGTACATTTTTATATGATGTTTTTCTAGATTTTATACTTTTACAACAAATTTATTAATGGTTTTTGAAAAAAAAAAACTGAATCAATTAAACTAAATTATAAAGGTCATTGCCAGCCATCCATCCAATTTATTTATAACTCTGTTTCCTAATTACATGAAGTGATGAAATGCAGAAAAAACAAAATAAATGTTGAAAAGGAGATGTTTTCATATATATATATATATATATATATATATATATAACAGATGTGAATTTTCACGTGGACGCTAGCAGCATAGAGTAGCTGCATGAAGAGCTACAAAAGAATATTAAAGCTGTACAACATTTTAAATTAGTTATTTGACTAAGACTTAACAGACTATGTAACCTTGTGAAAACAAACAAACAAAGCAAAAAGAAAAACATGACACAACATATCTTCCTTAAAACCTTAACACACTAAGGGGGGAACCTCATACACATCAGAGGACATAAACATCCGAGGTTCTGTGAAAGTGAACCTAACATGAGAACTGAAACTGTATTCTGCTTGTATCAAAATAGCAAACTGGCCTGCTGCAGGCTAGAAATGTCATCTACTAAAAAACACAGAGCTGAATTACATTCATCTATTTATTTTGTAGTTAAAGCAATCTGAGAACACTTTACATGAAAAAGTAAAAACTATAAACCAACACATTAAAGTTCTGGTAAATTTGGTGCAGAAATAGCTCTAAATTGGTTTAAATCATATTTATCTGACAGATGCTGCTATAGACTTAGACTGCTGGAGGACAAACTGATCACATTCCCTCACTCTGCTGCTGTTTTTACTCTCTCTACTTTCCATGTTTGTATTAATAATCATTGCTGTCATTAATATGTTTTTCTGTGTCTTTCTGCTGGAGGTTTCTTCCTGTTAAAAGGGAGTTGTTCCTTTCCATTTGCATTTTGTACTGATTCTAACTGAACTGTGACATTACAGTTTCCATGGTTATGTTTTCGGGTTGTGTTGGTTGGGTTTATTGTACACAAGATTATTTAAAAACTGAACAGATTTTGATGAAATTTTCAAGAAATGTTGGGATTGTCACAAAATACAAATAATTAAATTTTAGTGGTGATCTGGCTCATGATCTGGATTGGATTATTTTTAATTGATGCTATGGTCTTAGCGGAGGTTTGTGCTCTTTGAGTACTTCTATTAATTAGCATAATTTGGCTGTAATTGAATTAAACATGTATTTGAACTTGTAATTTCCTGTACAATGATAAGAGATGATTTTGCTGTGAATTGACACTATATAAAGATACTGAACTGATTTTACTCTATTTCAAATCAATAGACTACAGCTCAATGTTTTTATACATGGTTAACTGATACCCAGTAAACAAGATAAAATAGTCATTTCTATTAAATCTGGTCTTGAGCAGCATACAACAATGCAGAGGATAAAAAAGCTACCTTTGAATCATTTCCTGTCAATTTATTTTTTAATATCCACATAACAACCACTGTTTTGTCTTCTTTTAGCCTCTTATGTTTTGATTCTGACTCATTGCATTAGTTCATTTAAGTTTCAAGATTACAAATCTATTGTTCCATGTTAGAGGTATAGAGCTGGTTGAGGTGGCTTATGTGTTTTGCTTGCCCCCTAATGAGAGATCAAAGGGCTGAGGTCCTGACCCTGAGAGGAGGCAGTGGGAGAGGAGCTTTAAACTTCAGCACTTCCCATAAACTCTTCTGCTCCTACTCCCTCCTTTCCTACCCCAAATTACTGGCAAACACACCCAATAATAATCTGTAATCAAATATGTTTTGATCATAAAGGCATCCTGTTAATGTGCTTATAAAAATGTATAAAACAGATTTGTCTTTTTTACTGCTTTGGATTGAAATTTAGTAAACTGAAAACAAAAAAGGGCCTAGATACAATTTCAAATAAAGGTTCTAATCAGGGTATTTTTTAAATGACTGATATTAATCTCATGACACAATACAAGTAACTCTGTACCACAAATAGGACAACAGAGACAATATCTCTGTCGCATAGAAATAATGAAGTTTACCATAAAATGAGAGAAATTTTTTTTATGATGTGTCCACTGCTGGCTTTCCTAAAGATACTTACTGCCTGTCTGCAAATTGCATTGATTTGTTATTTTATCATAAGCATATATACTTACTATACAGTAATACAACCAGAGCACTTTTTTATGCCTTTTAAATGTCTTCCAGTACAGACTAAAGTCCAGCTGTTTTGTTTTTTAATGTTTTTCTTTTTGAGTGTTAAAACCTCAAAAAATTTTACTATTCGTGTGATTTAAAAGCTTTTTATTCAGATGTCAGAGACAGTGCAAGAGTTTTTTCCACTGATGGATATGGCTGTTTGAGTCGAAGTGGACTTCATGGAAGATGACAACAAATGATAAAAAAGCAATACTGGAATTTGCCAAAATACATATTGAGAAGCCACAAAGCTAGTGGGAGGATGTTCTTTGGACAACAGCTTTATGTTTACAGACCCATAAATAAAACATACAAAGAAAAAAACACTGTAGCTACAGTGAAGGCTCGGTTCTGGTGCTACTTTGCTGATTCTGACACAGGGTCTCTACAGTCTGTTCAGGGTACAATGAAAGCGGGAGACTATCAAGGCTTTTTGGAGAAAAATGTACTGCCCAGTGTCAGAAAGCTTGGTCTCAGTCGCAGATCACGAATCCTCCAACAGGACAATAACCCAAACCACAGCTAAAACCACCAAAAATGGCTAAGAATAAAATATTGGACTATTCTGAAATGACCTTCCGTGCCCTGATCTAAATCCCCCTGAACTACTGTGTTTTTGCTTAAGGTTATAATACCATCAACTTCGTATGAGCCCACATATTCTTTTGTTTACGTAAATTAATGCAAATTTTTAGTTAAAAAATATTTTTTTATTTTTAAAAGGAACATGTCTATCCTAGGAAACTAATATGAGCCAAAAGTATAAGTCCTAATCTAGTGTAAGTAAGACCAAGTAAGGTGGATATAAATAAAATAAAATTATACATTTCTAAAATCTCTTCCTTAGTTTCCTGTCTTTGCAACAACAGCTGCTGTATGTTTTCAGTCACTGGAGTTTGGACGTGTCCTCTGGAAGCAAAGAGGCACAAGCCTTCAGTCCAAACTCCTGCCTGCATGATGAGAATCGATGAACAGCAGCACTTAGAGAGCAGACACAGACACCGTATTGTGAAGGGACTGTCAAGAAGCTGACAACACAGTGAGTAAACACACATAGGACTATTCACAGCTGCATACATATATCATCACACATCTAGAAGGATGCGCAGCCACTCATACACAGTAATGTATGCACTCACACACACCTCTGACATGTAGACACATCCAGTGGGTGCAGGCCTTTGGCTTGAGGAGGTGTAATATTTCAGTAATGTGATGGAGTTTGATCCAGGGTGTCCAGTGTCCCATAGAGCTGCTGTTTTATTAGCACAAAGAGCACTCAGGGGCTCTCCAGTTCTCGCACTCACACAAAAAGACACGCACTCACGTGCACAGTCCAATAACCACAGCTGACTCTACAGGTTCACAGACAGAGCAGGTAGTTATGAACTGAAGGACAGTATGGTAATTTATAATGACTCAAAAATACTCACAAGTGAAACAATTAGTATCTCAAAGTTCAGCTCTATTTATTATATGAAAACACACTCACATCCACACACACACACACACAAATATGCAGGAATATATACACATACACACAGTTATAAAGGTAAATGAAAATTAAATATTGCATTTATGGTACTAATACACTGATTAAAACACAGCCAAAAAGCCCCCAAAAAGTAAAGTAAAACAGCAAATTATACAGAGGAGTTAAGAGTTCTGATTGCCCAGGGAAAGAAGCTCTCTAAGAGTCATGCTGTTCTACTTTTTAGGATTTCGTAGTGCTGACCAGAAGGCAATACAGTAAAAAGAGAATGTCCAGGGTGGGTGGAGTCATCCATGATTTTCCTTGCTCTACTGAAGAACAGCCAATGGCTTTCTCTGCCGTGGATATCACTCTCTGCAGAGCTTTCCAGTTTAACACAGTGCAGCCTGCACACCATGTTGTACAGCAGTATACTAATATACTCTCAATGGTGGATCAATAGAAAGCTACTAGCAGCTTTTCCTGTATGTCCACCTTCTAAAGCAGTCTCAGGAAATATACTTTCTGCTGGGACTTTAAAACAGCAAATACATTTCCTGAGACTGCTTCAGAAGGTAACCCTAAAGGAAAAGCTGATAGTGGCTTTCTATCTGTCACCAGCATTCTAGATGACCAAGTTTCTCCTATGCTGCTTGGCAACAAACCCATTTTAGTTAATGTTAGTTAAAGAAAACTCCTTTTTTAAGAAGAAAAATTTGCATATTGCTTCTCAAATCATGGTAAGCTCTTTTTGTAACTGAATAGACCATGATTATTGCCACATTTTTACTAAAGCTCCCTTCACACTGAATTAACAGCCTCCGCTACACTCTTCCTGACTTACAAACCCTAATGAGGCACGGCTGGATAACAGCAAGTTTGGAAAACTTCCTTCAAGAGGAAGGCAATCATGATGCTGCTATGCTCTTAGTACTTGCCAAATCTTTTTTTCTTTCATTTTTTTTTTTTTTTTTTTTTTTTTGCTATTTTCCACATCCCCGAAGCACCCTCCTACTCCCTCACCATGCCCAACTCTTTTGAAACGTGTCAGGAAGCAGTTATCATGTCTGCACATGGTTGTTTCCATGACCTTGTAATAATCACAGTCGTAGGCATGAGGCTAGCATGGCCAGTGCTGCTTCAAATTCCTGATGACCAAGTTGTGGTGGCGCATGCAGGCCCTACATCCTAGATATGCTGCCACCATGCTCCTCTATGCACCACCCATAACCCTGATCAGGGGCGCCTCCAGAAAGCTTTCCAGGGGTACTGTGATAGGGGAGTAAAAGAATCACATTTTGATATAGGCTTTGTTTATTTTTATTTATTTTATAGCTAAAATTACTAATTGAGCACTGTAGAGTCACTTCTAAACTCAATGAAGCTTGTCCTCCTCTCTTTAAAATTTATATTTATAAAACATATGCACATAACTTCCTGAGACCCTACATTCAGATATATGAACATTGGCTTTCTGCATCAAAATATTTTATTTTGTTCAAATTAGACATGTTGTAAATTGAGCAGATTCTTTTAAATCTTTGGTAATAAAATAATAACTCATCTGACAAATGTGTCCAGTCTACCAATTTTAATTCATGCCAGGCCAAAAACAAAACTGACTTTCCTTTGTTAAATAATCAACCAAATTTGTAAAAGAAAAATGATATTCAGGAAAATATTTTGCGCAATGATTGTGCACATAGCAATCAGATAACGTGTTATAATTAGTTGTGGGTACAGACATCTCAACACCGAAAAGTACAAAAAAAAAGTACAGGGAAAATGTAATAATTATTGAACGAGCTAGGCACATTGTCAAATCAAGTATATACTAAAGAAAACAGAATTTCAAAGGAATGAATGTCATGTATCTTATTTGAGAATAGTTTTTATATTCTAGTCTCTAATCTTAATCAGACCACTGGCTTTCTTCTGGTCATATCAAGATTAACTTAATGCTAATCCTTTAAAAAATATCAAGACAGAATGAAGAAACAACCCATACCCCTGAACTAATTTACCTATACAGAAATGTTTCTTTGACTTCTTAAAACATTTTGCTTTACAGACATTACAAATGCACCCAACCTTAACATTAGATCAATGTCCTGCTAAGATACACGGTGAAGAATTCAACTGGCTGATTAACAGACAGTAGTCTCTAGCATAAATTTACTTCTGGTTAAAAGTGATAAAAACAGCATTTTGTGTTGAAAATTCAGAGATTTTTTACTGTCCTGCAAAGGGATAAATTGGTATTTTAGAAGCCTTCCTGGGAGAAAACATTATCGTCATCATTTCAAATATTCTTGGGCTAATTGCATCCGATTGTCAAAATGCATTGATTATGTAGAGACTGCCATAAGGACTAAAAGCACTGACACTGGATCTACTTCTGCTTGTAGAGTAGCCTAGTTAATCTCTATACCATTCCCCTGGCTGTATCTTGAAAACAGTCAATGTGAAATTTGAATAACTTCATGTCAGTATGCTTTTTCCCCCAATATGATATGAGCTTACTATGCTCTTTTATAGCAAACACTATCAGGGGAGCATCAGTAGCTTTGGTATTGACAGAAAAAAGGAGGTTTCCGGATAATGCACAGACTGTGACTGCAGAGTGGATCATATTAACACATCTTATTGATGTGGCTTATAACAGATATCATATTCTTGCACAGCATGATGTGTGGAAATGGTCTGTATGAACTGGTGATGTAGCTCAGAGTTCCATCTTGTGATCACATAATAGACTAATGACATTATGAAATCATCACATTATGTGAATCATCCTCATAAGACTTGCATTTGCTTTTCACTGACACCCATAGAAAAAAACTGACTGGAAATTGGCCCAAGAAGCAAAACAAATTACTTTTAATTTTACCTGTACTTAACTTAAGAGGAATAGAGGGAAAGTGTCTGCATCATTACATAATATAATGGGCCTTCTATAAAATGCCATTCAGTTTAAAAACAAACTATTTTAAATGCCAGAGCTTCTGCTCTTGAGATAAACTATGTACGTAACTACGTAAATGTACTCCATGAATCATCATAGGACTTGTATTTGCTTTATAGATACCTTGATCCAGGGTGTCTATAAAAAAACTATTAAAAACCTCCAAGGGCATATGTAAGTGCCCCCAATATTCAAGCTATTAAACTCATTTAGTTGGAAGTCTTATTGTAATTTGCCACTTGATCATTTTTCAATTCCACTTTTGAAGCTGCTGGGATGTTTAAGTTAGTTTCCATTAATGCAGGTTCAAGTTCATCTCCATAGTCCTTTTACAGACGAATGCAGTGCCTTTCATTTGAGATATTATGTCCACTCAAAGAGAATGTGTGCCACCTAGATCTTCTTGTCAGCATGAATAGAGGCTATGGTGTTATATGAATTTTAATGTAACGCAAACCATAACTGTAAAACAAATCATTTCTTGTGAAACCCCTGTTAATAAAGAGATATTCTACATCAGGGATCATCAACAAAATTGGCTCAGGGGCGAGGATTTTTCTTAGCAGACTCTCCAAGGACCCTCTATAATATTGAAAAAAATTAAACAAACTGAAAATGAAAACAAAAAGTAGTAGTAGAAGTAGGAGAAGAAGTACAAAAAATAAAGAAAGGTGAAGGCCAAGTTAGCCTGGTGAGCATTACAGTATGTTGTATTTAATATAATTATGATTGTTTCGTTTATTTTATTCATACTTATCATGGTACCTTTTCTGCAACATTATTAGGAAGTTCATTAAAAATAACAATCTGTGAAATAATTTATAAAATAAAAAATACAGTCACACTTCAAGATTCTTGTACTCAAAGTTGACCTGGAAAACTGTGGCCTTGATGCATCTAAACCCCCACTTTCAACCGATGATCAATGTTCTACTAAAAAAAAAAAAAAAAAATTTTAGCAACAAATTGATTTTAAATCTGTCTGTCTATCTCTCAGTTTTTCTTTCTCACACTTCAGGGGTATTTGTCTGTAACAGCCATTGATGTTAACCTAAATAATGACATTAACCCTAAACTGGCTGCAATATGCCTGGACAGCACACACAGCAGACTTCACAGCTATTAACAAAATATTCACCTTTTCAGCCCTCGACCCCCCATCTCTAAGGATTAGTCCACATCTATAGGGTCATACAGAGATGAGCCAGCTCAAAGGAAGGGAGGGGGCTGTGAACTACGGAGTGTTTGGCCCATCTCACCTCTCCTGCCCTTTGGGGTGGACTGTGGTAGGATTGGGCTTATCTGAGCCACAGAGTAGATAATGAATGAGGACATATCATTTGTGTGTGTGTGTTTGTGCCTCTGTGTGCCTGCTGACAGTACAAGGAACATGTGTTATGAATTTATCAGACCGGGCGCCCGGGCCGTCACTGGCTGGACGGGGGGTCCAGTTCCAAATGTTCTGGACTGCTAGGATGATCGGCATGCGTGGCAGCTACCTGACCCTCCTCACACACATCTCCCTCCACCGTGACAAACACATACACATCGACAAGATGGCCCAGTGCTCGACACTTTAGACTGATTGGGCTAGCAACTGCAACAGCTGGCTGAGGATTAAGCTGTGGCCAGATTCAGTGTGTATGTACTCCTGTGTGCACGTTGGTGAGCTCATGTGTGTGTTTGTCGAAGGGACTTGCTTGTCCCTCTGGCACCTGTCATCAAAACCCAATCTCTGCCCTCCTAAGGTCGGTGGATGAGCAGAGCCCAGTCCTCCTCTGGGACCCTGTACTCTCGCTCTAAAGCAGCGTCAGGTTCAGTTGATGAGTTCAACTGGGTGGCAGGGGCATGCTGGGGGCAAAAGGGAGACAGCAAGGAGTGGGGCTAAGAATGGGAGATGGTGGGTCCAAACAGACGTGAAGAATTCTTCAATGCACTGAAAATAAGCTTAACCAAGCCATGGACAGAAAATAAATAAATAAATAAATAAAAAGGACGTAAATTATTAATGAGTGACCTTGGCACTCAGGCTGCTTTCACCCTCAGGGGAGAAAATTATGTGAGCAAAAACAGCTTATGTGGATCAATCTGCTATTAATGGGACTTACAACACATGAGGGTGAAAAGGGTCTGACAATTTTACGCCTACATCTGTGAAACAGCATGAACACAAATACTGAAATATTGGCGTAGGAACACACACATAGTCCCATTTGGGAATTATTCTGTTGAGAGAATGCATCACTCGGATCTCAGCACCCTGCTTACGACCTGCGTGATGGCTCTATTTTCAAACAGACATGACCCCTCATCACATCTTCCTCTGACCTGAGTTACTGCAGACTCAGGCCAGTATCTCACTAGGCTGTGACTGCTGGAGACTTGTTTGTGAACAGCATTCATGAGAGGGTCTCCAAAATTGTCTCAAAATGTTCACAGGTCGTTCTCAATTTCTTAGCCTGAGGCTTGCAGTTTTGTAGACTAATTTTTTGACGTGTTCAAAAAATTAGTATGACAAATTTAAAAAAAAAATTAGTTGCAGAGTTGAAGTCATTTCTAGTTAAGATTTAATATGAGTTTGACCTAGATTACAGTTTCAAAAGCCATGCACATGAAAATAGACTATGATTTTCCAAAATTGGCTACATATAACCCAGCTGCATGGCTTAAAGTCACACACACTCATAGACTTAACACAGAATTTGTCTATTTTTGGCCAATTTGAGTCATGTATCCAACAATCGCAGCCCAGTGAGGTACTGGCTTTAGACAAAGAATTGTGATTGCAACCATTGAGCCCTAAGGTTTCTACAGTAAGCTCACAATGTAAATATTTTATACTGTGGACTTACATAAGAACATGTCACAGCTAAGAAGATCTTTGGCGCAAATTGTAGCAGTTTCACAACAACAAAAAGTTTAAAAAGATAAGAACTTCTTGTGTTTCAAATTTTCCAAGTTTACTTTTTATCATTGAACCATAAATCAAAATACAAAAAACATTCAAAATTTGTTAAAAAAAAAGAAGAAGAAAGAAATACAAACATTTTTAGGTTTTCAAAAAACAACACAGACCCACAATTTCATAAGCAAATGGTCACATACAAATCTAACCTCCAAAAACACACAGGTTAGATTTCTTGGTGACAATAAAAGTGAGTGTGTGTCACTGACTTTAAAGAAAATCTAGACATCCAATGGGAACCCTGCAGTTGAAGCCAGAATGGGACCAGCTTCCCTGCAGGCTGGTTTCAGAACAAGTTTTAAGTCCTGCCCCCTTCAGGTTTGTCACGTATAAGAACCTTTTAATTACTGTCCATTAAAAATTCTGACATCCTGAAGAATGTTACAGTTTTCTGGGATGTGTGTAATGGTGTAAGTACTAATTCTTAACTAATTTGTATGTGTGTGTGTATGTGTGTTTACAAACCCAAACCCAGATTTAGTGTGCAGTTTGGATCTGGAGCTCTGCTACTGTGTGTTTAAAACTACACATCTAACCACTGTTGACTCACTACTGTGTGCCAAAGACAAAGTCATTAACAAGGATGAAAAATGTTATGATTATTGCGGATTGAAAAAAAAACAAACAAACAAAAAAAAACAATGTTACATAGAATGTATTTTTAGTGAGGTGGGGTTTGTGCTTTTTGTGTCCAGCATGTGCAGCCCTGTGAGGTTTAGTCATGTTTGGCCTTCTGTTGCTGCTGTTTTGCTATTGGCTGGTTTAATCAACTGTGGATGAATAGAGGTGTGTGTGTGTGTGTGTGTGTGTGTGTGAGTGAGAGAGAGAGAGAGAGAGAAAGACTGAAGTTGGGTCTTTTCTGGCCCTGGGCAGCTCAGTGTGATGGAAAGCAGATCCAGGCTCTGCTTCTTCTCACCTAGTGTGCACAACCTCGTCAAACAAAACACACACACACAGATAGACAGACAGACACACACGCAGGTAAGAAAGAAGATCCAACACAACACAAACTTAGGTATGAGCACAACAATTTGACATAGATTCATTCACTTTAACCTCTGTGTTAAATTGCATTCTGCATAGAGGGACAGGCCGTCTTACTGACAAATAAACCTACATTTTGACTTCCACATCTACACCCCCGTCAAAGTGACCACAGTGAGATTGCATTACACCTCTGGGGATGAAAACTTCCTGTCAACGTTACATTTGGCTGAGGGATCCAGGACAGGAGTCATTAAGTGAAAAAGGATAACTGGAAAGATAAAACATTCTCACATCCCACACAGACATACACTCAAATTTGTTTTCATAAGACTGGCAGAAGAGCTAAGAGAAGCTATAAAAAAAAACAGATGATTAAAATACCTTTTCAAATGGCAATTGCTTTGCATACACTGGTACACAAAAAATAAAAAAAATAAGAGCATGGCTAAAAAATTAGATTTTCAGACTGAGAAATGATCACAGAGCAGCTGTAGTGACTGACAGGCAAGGAGGAATAACATTTTAAATCAGTGCTATGAACAAAAAACTTTGAATTAGGTCTGAAAGTTTTGGTAACAGTGTGCTGGAGTCAGATAGCTAAAGACTAAATTAAGTGTGTCACGTTCAGGATAAGATATTTGCCTTTCTTAATGTACAACAGAAAATTATTCATATTACTGATGATTTTTTCTTTGATTTGCTCATATTTTAACACACAATGATAAATAACTAAATTGAATACTGAAAATATTAAACATATTGATGGTTAGACAAAAGTAAACAAAGCTAAAAACAAAAAGACACCCTGTCACAATTTAAAAGACAAAAAAATATTTGTAAAGTAAAAAAAAAAGTCATGTAAAAATGTGAAACGAGTGTGTGAAATGAGTGTGTGAAACACTAAATCAAATTGAGAAATTTGCTGCTTATAGAACCACTTATTCACTTGCTTTAGCCGGTTTCCTTGCAGCGTCACGGGGAGCTGGTGCCTTTCTCCAGCGGTCATTGGGTGAGAGGCAGGATACAGCTTGGATAGATTGTCAGTCCATCACAGGGTCACATCTCTATATGACAATTTAGAGTTGTTAATTATTTATGCAGGTTTTTGGTCTGTGGGAGCAAACCACAGTATTGGAGTATTGAAGCACCTGAGTTTAGTAATTAGCTTCTTGATGAGCTTTTAAGTTATAGCATTTCAGTCAAATTGAGGTCTGGACTCTGACTGGTCAACTGCAACACCTTGACACTTTTCTTTTTTAGCCATTCTGTTGTAGATTTGCATCTGTGTTTGGGATAATTTTCTTGTTGCCTGTCACATGATTGCATAGCTGCAAAACAAGCTCAAATCACCAGCCCTCCACAGCACAGTGTTTAAACTTTGTAGACACACTTTGCGTATCTACAAAGTTTAAACCAAAAGGCAGAAGCATTTTGTGAAAAATACAGTTTGAGCCTTGTAACAACTCTCATATGGTATTGTCCATCTCATTTAAAGAACTGGGTAAAAACAAACAAGTTTTATGTTCTAACATAAAACAACTTCTAGATTTGATGTAAAACTTTTTCCCATGACTGTAAGCAATGAAACTGAAATAGTTAAAAAAAAATCAAATGAAAAGTAAATTAAATGTTGACATCTGACAGGAAGGATTTCTTAAAAAAGATGAACTCTACGCTCTACTCTAAATTGTCACTATGGCTGAGTAAGAGTGCAAATGGTGGTCTGTCTTTGCCTCTATGTGGCCTTGTGATGGACTTGTGACCAGTCCAGGGTGTACCCCGCCTCTTGCACAGTGACTGTTGGAGATAGGCACCAGCTTCCTGTGAGTCTACATGGAAAAGCAGGAAAAGAAAATGAATGGATGGATGTAAACAGTTCACAAATGTTGCTTAAAGCTCTGTCATGCAAAAAAAAGGCCACATGTGAACACCACACAGAACTACAGCCATCTTCTCTAGGTCAAATCTAATTTAAAATAGACTGTGACAAAGTGGGAAACTCTTCTCTGTTCAGATGAATCAAAACTTGAGATTCTTTATGAAAACCACATATGCCATGCTCAATGTACTAAAAAGGAGACGGACCATCCAGCCTATTACCAGCACACACAGATCAAAAGCCTGGCTCTCTGATGGTATGGGGGTTCATTAGTACCTATGACATGAGCAGTTTTAAGATCTGAAAAGGCACCATCAATGCAGAACAGTGTATACAGATTTTAGAACAACATATGCTCCCATCTAGAAAACATCTTTTAAAGGAAAGGCCTTGCATATTTCAGAAAGACAGTACTAATCTGCATACTGAATCCAATACAAGAGCATGGCTCCGTATTGGACACCCCTGGTCTACCCTTATCAAATAGAAGTCTTATTAATGGTTCTCTAAGAGGAAAACTTATTCATATTCAAATGGTCAAATAAGACCTGTTATCATCAACCTTACATATTTCCTCTTAGATGAAAGTTTTTAACAAAATTAAAGTATAGATTTTAAAATACTCCAATTAATTTATAGATCAATGAACGGCTTTGTGCTGTAGTATACTAAAGACTTGTAATCATTATCATATCAACCATTCTGTTAGCTGTTTAAATGCTTCCTCTTAGAGGAAAGTCTATTTATGTTTAAATGGTCTATTAGGTTATACATCACTGACCGACTTACATATTGTTAGTTTACTCAAATTACCTGTTATAGTTATACCAAACTTACTATAAGCTAAAATTACTTTTGTTTTGTTCAAATGCTTCCTCTTAGAGGAAATTTTATTCATGTTTATATCAACATTGCTCTGTTGTAGTAGCACCAATCTTACTATTAGCTAGGATTACCTGATAGATGTTTTTATTTCTGTATTTTTGTATTTGATTCTGTTGTCGTTTGTGTGTTGTAAAGCACTTTGGATCGCCTTGCCACTGAAAAGTGCTATATAAATAAATTTCACTTCGCTTCACTTCACTTAATGATCTTTTTTTATATGCTCACAAATACTAAGGGTTTCATAAAAAAACTTTACTTTTGTTTGGTAATTTTTTTTTTCTCACCAGCTTCACATTATCATCAGCAAACTTGGGAAGCTTCAGCATCAACAGGCGCAACAAAGCATGTAATGACCTTTAAGTTTTTGGATGTCAAAGTTGAACATTTTCCACAGTTAGAGAGAGAGTAAGAAAGAAAAGCAACCTGGCCTCTTGGCAGTGTTGCTGTGATGCCTCCACTTGATATGAACACACATCTGACTTATTCTGCCAGCACTGAGAGTTCACCACTTGAAGGCAATGATTTACTCGTCCAAATCCTCCCTCTTGTTTGATCCCATGGGGAGCTGGAGCAGAAGTGGGGGCAAAGCTAGGTTAGCAAAGTGTGTTTTTACCATCCTTTGCCTCCCTTTTTTTCCTTCTTCATCTCCTCTGCTTAGGTTGGCCATTTTGTAATTTACGGCTGTCATAAGACTCGCCGTCGGCCACAAACAGTGCGGGATTATATGAAACACTGTCTACTGGCATATTTCATAAAGAAGATCAAACAAGGCTAAACGACTTCTTTCTCTGAAGGCAATAACTTTTGGTGAAACTCCTTTTCACAGCCTTGGAGGGAATGAGTTAGCAAGATTTTGCTCTGAGGAAATCATTGCACTTTATACCATTTATCATGAAAAACATGTTTCAGAAGATTTCAGTATTCTAAAACCAGAGGCATATTTTCAGTGTACAAGTGTACAATTTCATTGTACAACATTAGCACACATTTTCAATCAAAAAGATAATCTTGACACCCTCCCACCCCACACACACTAAGAGAAACACACACCTGTAAGCAGCACAAAAAATAAATCTCTTTTTATACGCATAAAAATCAAGCACAGACCTGGATACATTTCTCTGTACTTCTTTGCTACAGAAAGAAAAACCCACAAAGGTCATTGAAATAATTTGAAAATAACAAAAGTGATGAAAAAAAATACTGAAAATCAGTCATTGCTTTAAAATTTTGGTTTAACAGAAATATTAAAAAAAAAAAAAAACTAATGAAAGTGGTCTAGACAAAAAGGATGGTACCTCTAGATAGGAAAATAATTTCACCACAGGGAAATCTTATACTAAGGTGTGTTCTGTAATCAGAATCATGGGTGTCTTCAGTAATATAATCAGTCAGTCTGCCGGTTTAAAGGGTAAAAAGTAGTCACTGAGCTGTTTGATATCATTGTGTGTTGTGGTTTGCAGCCGAGTGTAAAGCTGAGATGAGAGTCAGCTCCTCCAAGTCCAAAGCAATGGTTTTCAACTGGAAAATGGTGAAATGCTCCCTCTGGTTCGGGATGAACTTTGCCTCAAGCAGAGGAACTCAAATATATGGGAGGATCGATGGATCGACTGATCAGGGCCTTGTCTGCAGTAATGAGGGTTGCTTTAGTCTGTCATGGTAAAGAAGGAGCTGAGCCAAAAGGCAAAGCTATGGATTGACTTCATCCACATTCCAACCCTCACCTATGGTCATGAGGTATGAATCGTGACAGAAAGAAAAAGGTCTTGGATACAAGTGGCTAAACTAGGCTTCCTCTGTAGGGAGGCCAGGCTCATCCATACAAATAGGGTGAGGAGATAAGTAATTTGGCAGGAGCCTGGAGTAGAGCTGCTGCTCCTCTGCATCAAAAGGAGTCAGCTGAGGTGGTTCAGGCATCTGATTAGAATGCATCCAGGGTGCCTTCCTTCGGAGTATTTCTGCGTTCGTCACACTAGGTGGACACGGCAGACCCAGAACTCGCAAGAGGTATTATGTATCCTCTCTGACCTGGGAACACCTTGGGAGCTGGAGAGTGTTAAAAAAGAGAGGGATGTCTGGATTTCCTTCCTTCTCTGTGGTCAGCTCACCGACCACAGAGAAGCAACAGCAAATAGTCTGCTTGTTGTTTCAAACTGTAATATTTAGTGTTGTTTGCTAAATATTACATTAGTGACTTCCACCTGTAGTGCATAAGCTTCAGTAATCAAAAATAATTTAGGAAAATTTAGAGAGCTGCAAAGAAAAACCTTGAGAAAAAAGTTGTATAGGAGTTACTTTTTTGGTGCTCCAGATCAGTTCATTTCTCCACCAGCTAGTACTTTTGATGCTTTTTTCCCCGCATATCCAAACTTATTCGACTGGAGTACACTATTACAGATAAGCAGTGGCGGGCGGTGCATTTCACACTTAGGCCTTCACTGATGTCCAACTTAGTCAATAAATACCTTTCATTATGCCAGCATTTATAACAACAGGATTGGAGAGTAGTTAAAAACACACTTAAGCACTACTTGGCATTGCATCACCTCAGTTGTGTACAAAATGGGCTATTATCTGGCGCATTTTAAAAATCAACAAACCCACATCAGCAATTAAAACATATCTGGTATGCTACTGTCAAAACTAAATAAAATAGAATAAAATAAATAAAATGTTTGCACTCACCAAAATGTCTGTGTCCCCCAAAACACTTATTTCAACACAAAATCCATTCTCCTTTTTTCCCCACCTGGAACAGGTTAGCTAGCTCGGGGTCGGCCGTCCTCCTCTAACGAGATCTAGTTTCTCTTGAAAACTTCGTCTTGAAAACAGCCTTGCCGGTATATCAGCAACCAAATCAACGTGTTGCTCTCCTTCAGCCATTGTGGATTAAAAAAGTTTTTTAACCGTTAACAGTCCCGGGCGTGACTCTGTTGATCTTCATAGCACTGCCGTGGCTCAAACTAGTAAGTATCCATATCCAATCACAGGACGCGTAAATGTCACATTAAACGTGAGGCCAGCTAGAGGGCCTTACTGACACAACTCGTGATCTGATTGGCTATCGCAACTATCTATCAACTGTATTTGCCCGTTCACTTACAGCGCACAGACGCCAGCACTGTTGATTCTAAAGGATCGGGCAGATTTCATACAGCCTGGCAACATAAGATAGCTGAATTCTGATTAGATAAAAACTCTAACCTAAAAACAACAGCAGTGGAAGGAGCATAATATGACATAATATGATTGATACTGTAGGCCATAAACATGGGCAGAATTAAGCAATAATATGTAAAAGACAATTTCACCAGGTAAAGATAATAGGCCATTGCTATAGACTAAAACTGCCTTGGTTGTACATATGAAGGGTGACATTAAACTGTTAGGAGGGGATTTTAATTGTTCAGATAGATGTTGATGCAGCAAAAATGTGAAGATATGAATTCTTCTAACAGAAGTCAAATTAGCTAGATTTATCAAACTATATTTTGTGGGAATACATGCCTCACTTTAGGGACCTCTGAACTACATAAAATGTCAGGGCATCACAAAATTCATTAGATTTTACCACCAGACAGCTATAAATGTCTGTGGAAATTTTCAGAGCAATCTGTGCAATAGCTATGACAATTTTTCAGTCTCGACTAAAATGGACAAATTTAGTTTGCCATTCCTGAGGCCTGAGTCAGTGTGGCTAACAGCAAATGCACACACACTTTACACAAATGGAGACAGACGTGCAAGCTAAAACATTGCAACTTTTAGCTGTTATTTGTACACTTACGCACGCAAACTGCTAAAAGAAGGATGATGAGAAGCTGCAGTAGTTTTTCTGCAGCACTGGTGTCAGCACTGAGAAAACAGAGGCCAGTTGTTGACGCACCAGACGTATGAGTGTTATTCTTCCTCTGTGTATATGTGTGTGAGTGTATATTCCTGCTGGGACTCCCCTCAGCTAAACCAAACCTCCTACACCTTCTCTTCCTCTGAAGTCCATCTCTCTTTCCCTCACTCTGTCTCAGTGTAGAAGGATTAATGAGCTGCCCGACTCCTCTCCATCTTCCTCGTATTTCTCACAGAACAGAAGAAGAAAAGGAAGAATGAAGACAACCACGTCTGTCGGCCATCATTCAGACCTCTTCACCTTGGGAGTGTGAAAAAAAAATTCTGGCGATGAGAAATAGAGCAATAAAGAAGGATGAGCCACATTTGTGCTGTGGGAATGTGCACAAATGACATCATCTGCACAAGAATTTACATATGTGTTGACTTGCTACCACTATTTTTAAACTGTTTAGTTAGAACTGAAACGACTGAAAACTTCCGATTTTGACCGTAAAAGTCTAACGCTATCAGCTGATGGTTACAGTACATTTTTAGCAACACATGTTCCCTAGCAAGATAATTCTTGCAATATGAATAGAACATAAATAAATAGTATACTTTTCTAATTGTATTTTCTCTTTGTGCTAATTGTTTTTTAACTGTACCATGTTAAATAGTTCAGTTTATGAATTTGTTTCATCTAAGAATAGTTTAAACATTAACATGATAACCTGTAACATATTTGTAGGATGGTAAAATTGACTTAAATAGATGAAGTAATAGTGATGATGTATTAAAATTGTGCTGTTCACTATAAATAAAAAATGTTTTAAAATAAATGCTTAACAAATATAACATGGCTTGTGAAGCAGTTCTTTTCTCTCTAACTTAGCATTTAGATTAGATCTTATACCTTTTTTGGTGACTTCTGCAAGATTTTTTCTAGAAACAAAGTGCTGCCATTTTGAAGATGCTATCTGTTATTCGACTGTAACACGTGTTCACATGAAACACAACAACCACAAAGCAGTATACATTCACACGAAAGAAATGAAGCGTCAGATCAAACATTGTTGCCTTGAGGCAAAAATTGAGTTACTTGATGAATTGTTTCAGATTTATATGTGAGTGTTTCCACTTCAGAGCAAACATTATCTATAACTTTTAAATCCATTTGTTATCAGACAGATATTTTGTTTGCCTTTGTGACATATCAACAGATCTTGTTATAAACTCACTTTTGCTACTTCCATGTTTGTTTTTGATTGTAAATCTACTAATAAAGGGGTCATAAATCAAAACAAATTGGCTGATGGTGATACTGTATGTTTTATAATAAGAGTTTTCATTTTGTTGTTTTAGGAAATGCTGTGTTTGGCATGTGGTGTGTGGGGGGGAGGGAGGGGAAGGGAGCTGCTAACATTTGTTTGCTAATGTGAATGAATTAAATCTGATCTGCAATCCAGAAGTACCAGTGTGAACACAATGTTCTTGTGCATATCATTTACATGAACACAACACAAAACAAATAATTTACATCATTCAGCAAAATATTCAAAGTCTGTTAACAAAACCCAACCCTTCCTTAGTAACAACCAGAAAACACAAACTGCACATGATGCTCTGCGGAAGCAAACATGTGAAGTTAATAAGTCAAAAAGGTCTCTTTACTGTGCTCTATGCTTTCACTGGCAGGTTTTAAAAAGGTCACTATTAAAGACACAATCAGAGAAAGACTTTACAAGCTCTTCATTTTGTGGGGAATTAAAGGAAACCACACTATCAAGAAAGTTAAATGAAATAGTGAACAATGACCTGTTTGGATTCATTGGGTGTCACCAGCAGGACAACATGGAAAAGACAAAAAGAGAGCAGACTGGTCAGAGGACAGACACATGTTTACCATGTGTTTACATGGCACCCGAACAAGCAGTGTGAATTGCACAAATCATAGGCTAATTAGTTCTCCACTACAGGTGGTGACAGTTCAACTCTATGGGGAGCCAAGCCAGGCACTGCGTGCAAGTGCTAGTGCAGAGTGTCAAAGACCCCCTTTAGCACCTCATCACCTTTGACCTCATGGACTTGTCGTCCTATGAATAACATCACCAGTGCATTCTTTTTACACTCTACAAACACAGCCAAGCATCATGGTAAAGTAGAAGGACTGAGCTTAGAAAAGTTCATGCTAATCAACACAACCAATGACAGTAAGTATTAAAAGTCCTAACATTCAGATCTATTTTTTTCATACACACACACATACAGTGTATATATATATATATATATATATATATATATATATATATATATATATATATATATATGTTCCTGAGGACAGGAGGAACAGGCAGAGCAAACACATTCACAATAGAGAACAGTCATGATTTAACTTTCTAACATTGCTGTTGTTGTTTTTCTTTCAGCTGCTCCCCTCACCAAGGGTTGTCACAGTCAGCAAACTCATAGAAAGATTTCACAATTGTTTTACACTGAATGAATTGTTTTATGCCAGATGTCCTTCCTGATGAAACCTGGGCTCAAATCCACAGCCTCAGAATCCCAAAACAGCGGCACTGACCACTGATCTACCACAGCCCCCATTTAACCTCCTACTACTAAAGTGAAAAATAATTTAATGTAAATTTCAGACAATACTATATTCAAAATAACAAATGATGTGAATATAATTGAGGTTCAGATTGTGAGCACTTGAGCTGTTATCATTTATTGATCTCATGGAGGCACAGGACATAAAACATATAGAAATTGTTACATTGTTTTTCGAGCAGCACTAGGAATTAACCCATCCAAGCAGAAGGTTTGTTAACCTTCTTACTTGCTGTGAGACAACAGCTACCACTGCTCCGCTGTGCCACCCATGATGGCTTTTTGGACAAATTGAATGTAAAACATCAAAAAGTGATGATTTGTTCCCTAAAGCTAGGATTATTTTCAAAAATTATTGCTAATGTATATTATCTCCAGGAGTCACAAAACTTTATGCAATGATAACTCAAAAGACCTAAATCAGAATTTAGTTTAAAAATAAAACCATAGAACTTTCTTGGAAGAGAAGCTTGAATTTTAGATTTAAATTATTCAAAAGTTATCATTAATTCCTTAAAATGGCAAGTTTGAATAAAAACTGGGAGTAAAAGTTAAAAAACAAAATGTAAAATTGCCAGATGTTTTAATAATAACAGTAAAAACTATTTTGTTGCTTTGGTTTCTAGGGCACAAAGTGATGCATGAAACAGACTGTTATGTCATCATTTCAGTGAAACTCCATATATCTAGTACACACAAAAGCACCAAAAAAATGATTTTTTAAAAACATCCAGAGTAGTGTAGATGGGGCTTTAAACAACAAATTTATTTTGAAATTTATCTTCAAGAAACTGGTAGAGTAACTATCACTTGCATGCTCATATTATTCATTATGTTTTTAAAGTAAATATGAGAATTTACACAATATACATCAACTTTAATATCATTTTGACCAAAGTAGGTATCCATTCCAACTAAGACAAGCCAGGATTTAATTTGTTTATGCTCATGCACTGTTGACCACTTCAAAAGGTTTTTACATGAAATTCTATCAGAAACCTCTATGCAAGTCTAGCCTTATCCTGTGCTTTTATTGTTTTAAATGTGTCAATTATATTAGTTTACAAACTAAGCTGACAAACTGAATAAAGGTCTTTTAGGTTCAAACACTGCCAGGCAGCAGAGCAGGAAACATGCCCTCCACTGGGTGATAATCCCCCTCCCCCAGAGAAGCCAGACCACCAAGTACTGGGAGCCTGGTGACAAGAACTTTGATTATTATGCCTGCACTCCCTGCCAGGGCTAAATTTAAGTGTTCCCATAAAGTCCAGAAGAAACAAGACTTGGGAATGGCTTGGCCTGTGTCTGTGTGAAAGAGGGGAAGAGCTGAATGTGTGTGTGTGGTTAGGGTCTCTTCTGGTCAGCGCTGTCGCACAGTCCAGAGGATAATAATAGGATATGTTACAACTAACGGAGACCAAAGCTGGACTTCCCACGTATCCCACTTGCTGGTGGCACTAGTGTTATTCTCTAAACACTTGTGGAACCCTCCTCCCTTGTGCAACTTATCCCTTATGCTCATATCTCGTGCTTTGCCTACATAAAGGGCTTCCCTAGTGCATAAAGAAAACTGTATGAAAGATCAAGAACTGCAGACAACCCCATATCTCCCAAGGAAATGTGGATTTCTTGTTTATCTTTGATTAAAAATAACTTTGGGAAGGGGTCGATCAATACTTTCCCTGTGACAAGAGAAACATGGGAGAGAAAAGAAGTAGTGGAGGAGGGTAGCAAACGGAAGAGAAGGGAAAAAAAGCGTGAGAAATTTGACGACATTTAGAAATGTGTGTCTGTTTGCGTGTGATGGGTTGCTCCGAGTCATTCCCATGGCCTCATACAGTAGCCCTGACACTGCAACTGACTACTCTGATGTTTTAACACTGACAAAATGGCTGCCTTACACAAATAGCTGGACAGTAAAAGGCTTAGAAAAGATGTTGGGACCCATGCATGCTATATAAAGGCCTGGGGAGCATTGCAAGGCCATTCCTGCTTGTGCTTTCCTTGGCTTCTTTAAAAGGATCTGCTTATGGTTTCTGTCAGAGATGCACGTCCATTTTTCAGCCCATTAACAGCTATCATTACCAGCCCAACTGGAGGCTATAATTGGGCCAGCTATGGAAAGAGTTGTCAAAACACAATTAAATTCCAAACTATGGTGAGAGAGAACAGAGAGAATGGCCATAATCATATTGCCGGCTTTCCTTTCCCAAAAATAGGAAAGAAAAACACTAAAACCATTATTTTACATTGGAAGGTTTTGAAGGGGGATTACACAGACGGGCGATCTGAGCTGACTAAACGATAGGGCTACTGAAAACATAACAAATAGTCACTCTTGGTGTCAGGGATGAAAAATGGACACATTAAAAGCCCTGTCTAAGGATCAAAAGCCAAGATTTTGAGAAAGACTTGATTTAGAAAAACTTCAAATAGAGTCATGACCGCTAAGGGCAGGGCTTGAAAGATAAATGATTACAGTAGTATAAAGATTTCCATGATGAACAAACTACTTATTCTATGTTTCAACATGAGCTGCTTATAGAAGATGTCATCAGTGTTTTTATGGAGACTCAGGGAATGGCAGAGAGTTGGTCTATAATATGAATCTGCACAGAATTAGATTCTGTTAAGAAATAATAGTAAAATCAAGAACCAAGTCATTTTTTTCTTGTTTCAAGTTTTTGTTGTTTCCCTGCTCCAACACACCTGATTCAATGGCTGACTTACCCCTTCAGCATATCTTCAAGTTCTGCAGAAGGCTGATGATCACCTATTCATTTAGATTAGGTGTGATGAAGCAGAGAAAAATCTAAAACAGGGAGCATAGTAGCTCTTGAAGACCAGGATTGGTAGTGAAAGCAGTCTTTTCATAACCTGATGCATGCTTTTTTCCCTTTTATCACAAATAAAAGTAAAGACTATACAGTAGCCATTTGAAATGGAATAACAATAACTCATGTATTGTGGCTGATTTCCACCTCTTTATTAGGGTACAGTCACAATTTGGAATCAGTAAGGCCTTTTGTTACAGTGCCTATAAAAAGTATTCACCACCGTGGATGTTTTATGCTTTTATTGATGTCATCAATAAATCATGGTCAATATAAATTGGCTTTTTTACAAAAAAACATTTCCCAAAAAAATAACATTCTACAATATCAAAGTGAAATCCAATTCCTAGAGGGTAATACAAAATTTTAAAAAATGATTTATGTAATGCAAAATATTTACCTTCTTTTAAGTGTCTGTCCTAACTCAACTAAGAGAAAAGATTAGTGAAAAGTACAAGTCAGGGACAGATACAAAATGATTTCCAAGTCTCTAAACATCCCAAAAACTCTGTTAAATCCATCATCAGAAATGAAAGGAATATGGAACAAGAGCAGGTCGTCCTCAGAAACTAAGTGACCGTGAAGAAAGAGAATTGTGAGAGAGACCACCAAGACCCCTGTGAGCTTTCTGAAGGAATTCCAAGAAGCTTCAGCAGGTTAGATGGGAAAGATTGAGATACAACAACTGCTGCCCAGGTTCTTCACCTGTCAAAGTTTCATGGGAGAGCGACAAAGAGAAAGTCACTTTTGAAGAAAACACAATAAATCTCGACTAGAGTTTGCCTTACTTGTAGTTGAGATTTTGGTGAAATTCAAAGTGTGTTTTCTTCAACATGCAGACAGCAACCCAAAACCATGCTAGATACCTTGTAACTGGTCTTACATCCTCTAGAAAGTCACGTTTTATCATCTCTACTAGGGCCACGGCTGATCCAAAAGAGCCATTTTGAGGACCCCACTAGTCTATTCAATGGGTAGTAGTAACTTACTGTACCTGGCAGACCTCTGTTCTGGTTTGTTTTTAACAATAGAGAGGTTGGTTTGGCCCTCCAAGAATTTGTACAGCCTAGTCTAGCATGAAATGACTATTTTGTTGATTTTAAGGGAAAATTTTCCATTTTTAACGAGAATCAGACACCATAAATTAACAAAGGAAGCTTGCCATCATAAGGAATACACATAAAACACACAGTTCTCTGATGTAAGCAGTATGGGCTCTATAGGGAAAAGACTGAGTACATGGTGCATAGGTTACCAGTCCATCTCAGTGCCAACACAGAAACATATGGCCAACAGAATCCCTAACAACACATGAGAACTATACACACACTCACTTTAACGGTCAACTTAAAATACCCAATTAACCTAACCTGTATGTTTCTGGACTGTGGGAAGAAACTTGGGTACTCAGGGAAAACCTACACAAACACAACACAACATGCAAACTCCACACAAAAAGGCCTTTGCTGAAATTTGAAACAGTGGATAAGTGATAGGCGGATTCTCTGAAGGATAAAAGGACCGCTAGTTCCAGTGCAAAGTCATTATAAGGACCTATATAGTACGTGTTTGCTTTTGAACTGCAAGGGAAAGCTGTGATTGCCCAACACTTGGCCAGGCCGCTTTTCATCCAACTTTGACCACCAACAACAATGAAGGACTCCATAGCTACAGCTGTGCATTGTGGATCATTGGGTAAATTTTCTAAAGCGGGCAAGAAAAAGGGTTGCAAAGATTCAAAAGAAGGAGTTATAGAAGCAAAAACTCATGTGACAAATCAGTCTACTTTGTGCTGTTTATGTTCAAAGAAGAGCACATTATAGCAAACAACAGAGACAGTTAAGAAGCTTATAGTTTAGCAATTTGAATGTCGTTTTATTAGTGAGGGTGCTGGAAGAGCATTCATCCTCTTCGAACAATCAACATACACTGGGACAGTAGTGTACAAGAATAAAGTCTATTAACCATATCCTCCTAGTGGGGTGTGTGTCTGCTGATGGAAAGCAGAGGACGCCGGGTTGTGGAAGGGAGTTGCAGGCCTCTCTGCCTCTGTAATCTGGCCTGATTTATAGAGGCTAGCCCCTGTTTTTCCCTTCCACCTCCACACTGACACACTGGGCCTCCTCCACTGGAGACAGCTTGGCGTCCGCACACACACATGCACACATACACACACAAGAACATGCCCAGGCAGCACTGTCTCAATTGCACAGCAGTGCATGCAACCAAACCACATGGGCCCTTTGCTTAACCAAATGTACCCCAGATAAAAAAACTGAAAGACACTGATATCAGAATACAACAAACAGGATCTACATCTCAGATCAAACGATTCTGACAACACAAATAATTCTGATAAATAATAATTCTGTCAGTTTTCCTACAATCCTAGTTTTCAAGTCAGAAAAACAGATTAAATAAAATGAAAATTCCTTGCAGTAAAAAAAGAAAAAAGAAAAAACAAACAGCTGTAAAAAATATATATTTGGTGAAACTCTTTACAGTAAGGCAACTTATGTCATTTAAGCCAGTATCTTACTTGGCTGTGACTGTTGAAGTCTAGTTGAGAATTTAAAATTGCAGAAAACTTGTAAAAAAAAATATAGGCACTTTTTCAGTTGCAGTCTCATTGAATTCTGAGTGTTTGTAACCAAGCTATAAGCAAGTGTTTTGAACAGCCAAAATTTGAAAATCACAGTTTATTTTCATGTGCATGGCTTACAAACCTGTATTCTAGCCTGTCCATATTATTTTGTTGCCAAGCTCAGCCCACATACTACCCACCGCATCCTGCAGCATTCACTTCAAAACATCTCCACCAAGAGTCTGTGGCTCACGCATATTTACACACCAATTGCAGGAGTTGGAGAAATAAACAAAATGTAGGTTATTAATTAGTGTGATGTGGGTACACCCCTGAACTTCTAAGGGTACCACAGACCTGTTATTGCTCAATGAGCAGTGGTAAAATGGTACTATTCTTATAATTTTTTCCATTTATCAGGTGAGGCAGGGAGGGTAGCATCAAGAGCTCAGACTGTGCTGGTGTAACTGCTCTGGGACAGTGGCAGGTGGGAAGCTTGACTGTGGCAGTAAACTTGTTGAATGGTAACACAGGTGTCAGGAGAATAGCTCAGTGGGGAAAAGTCCTGTGAAGCCAAAGGGAAGATCTTCACTGTGATTGAGCAATTAAAGGCGTTTTTTTTATTTTTATTTTTCAAAAAATACTTCCAAAGACATTTTATTTTGCAAGTGCAAACAAGGCATACCATGTGAAGTTCCAAATCCATGCACATTTTCATACAGTAGCAAAAAAAAAGAAAAAAAAAAAGGTTGGCAATTCACAAAACTAATTTGAGAATGATTCCAGATGCTCACAAGAACTTGGTAATTTTTCTTTTCTTATATATTTAGATACTGCTACCATTGCTTCCATTAATCCTAAATTAACAAATGATTAATTCTTAGAGACACACAGACTTACCCATACTAAAAACAAATTTTAAAATTTAAAAACAAATCTCTCAAAATATACATTTATATACCTAAAAAAAAAGGCATTGAACAGTCGACAAAACATTTATAAACCTGATCTAAATCTAAGACTTCACATTGAAAATGATTAAATGGTAATCTGATTACTGTTTTAAGACAGTACTTCAGATGAAAAAAATATCTCAAATACAGAATTTGTAACATAAATTATGTCAGACTTTATATTAGTATTTATTTATTCAATTGTGCAACTGAGCAGTATGTGACTGATACCTCCAGTATTTAGGTTGGTTTGTTGCTGGAAGAGCATCATTCGAATTGTTTATACTGTTCTGTCAGAGCTAAAAGCCACAATGTCTACAAAACAGAATGCAAACTGAAGCCACACAATAAAAGATAAAGTATAGACACAAGAAAAACACAAAATACACACACATTAGGCCAGCAGGCTACAACACCTAGGTGTGTGTGTTTCTGCATGTGTGTACTATGAATCAGACTGTATGGACAGGTGTTTATGGTGGAGCTAGGTTATCTGTCTCCATTACACCACCACAGCTCAGCCTCCAGGGCCATTATCTACTCAGACCTGCCTAAACACACACCCAGAGACAGGAAGCCCCACATGCTAACAGCAAGGCCCTTTGCACAAGGCCATGGAGCAAGCACATAATGGGCCTTCCTGAGGTCTAGAGGCCTTTTTGACACAATCCAACACCCAAACACAAACAACAGAAAAAGAACCATTTTGTTAACAAACTGCTTTCTTTCACGTGCTTCTAACATCACCAAACAGTCAGATACAGCTGTTCATCATACTTCTGAACATCCAAATTCACTTAGTGCTAACTAATATTGACTGTTGTTACTGTGACAAATGTTTTAAAAAGCAGACAAAATCTGACCCAGGGTCAATTTAACATCCTCTTACAGTGGTCAGATGTTGTGATGAAGCACAGTGAGCTACTTCCTTATCAGTTTTTGCAAACAATGTTCCACTGGAATTCATTTAATCCTGTGTGACACATGCACTGAGTAAGATCAGATACTATCAGTGTGTGCCTTGGCTACATTTCTGACCAAGAACACATGCATTCAGTTTGTTTAGATATCAGTCATTAGCTGTTAGTCAGTCTCTCTTTTCAGACAAATGACAGGGTTCCTTCCTGATTACAGAAAAAAAGAAAAAGAAAAACAACAACAACAAAAAAATTCCCAACAACACTTGGAGACTTTAACCCTTTGAGACAGTCTGTATTGCCAAGGGTAGAAAACAAAAGCACTGCAGGGTGATATGAGTTTATTTAGCTGTTTTTTTTTCTTTTGTAAAAGAAAGTATATAAAAACTAATTAAAAAATGCAATATTTTCAACAAATATTAAATTTTACATCTGAACATTCTATCTTTGTGAAATAAACCTCAAAAAATAAAACTGTCACAAGAAATACTTTTTTATTTTAGAGCACACATTTCAGTTTTGAATTCTTCAATGTGAAATAGATAATTGAATAATATTCTCATCAAACATGTTCCGAACTTCGCATGCAGTAGCTGACAGACCAGCCTTGTAATGTGAAGTCTTGTCAATAACTTATTTATTTACCTAAATTTTCTTAGATTGAAATTGCTTTCTCGCCTTGACCTGGACATTCAGGACTGTAGACTTGAATGTTTTACATTATTTAGACACTTAATTACGGAAACTAAATTGATGGGTTTTCAAGTATTTAGCTAAATATCTCAATGAAGTCCAGGTCTAAAAATCACTCCCATGATAAGTAATAATTATTTTAAATATCTTCATTTCTAAAGTGTACTCTAAGAGATGTAATCATAAAGGTGGGGGCAGCTGCCAGGGTGGGTACAAAGCGAGCTGAGGCAGGTACTATGTGGGAGGAGGTGGGCAAAAAACAATGTGCATGGCCTAGAGCACAATGTTGCTAGATATGCACACAAAAATATGCTGTGATTTTCAAAAATTGCCTGCGCAAAATGTGGACGCACAGCTCAAAAGTCACAATTATTCAGAATTCAGTGAGACTGCAAGTAAAATTTAGTTTTTTTCCTTTATATTCCAGAAACTGCGGTTTCCCCATTTCTTGAACATGGTTCTCTGTCTCCTCTTTCTAGTAACACAGTTTTTTCTGCCCTACACTGTCACAGCAGTGCCCTTTGGTGACAAGAAGTATTACCAGCAATAGATAAGAGCAACAATGCATTTACTGTGTAAACCTGAAAACACAACACATATGACCCCAGTCTAACAGCAAGACAGGCTGTTTTATTAACACCTCTGACCCAATAGGCATGTTAAATTTAACCCTGAGCATAGCAAATGTGCTTTCTTCCCTTGTGGTAGCATTTAATAAGAGCAGAAAGATGTGACTGAGAAAGCACTTCAGGCTGTTCTTGTTCCCACTATTTCAAGATTTCTTGGTGTTCAATTTTTAACATCCTGAATAGTCAGAAAGCCTTGTGTGTGATCTAGTTAGCAGCAAAGGATACACAACACTATGATATCCTAAAGTCAGACCATGAAACCTCTAAGAAGAGAAATTTAAAGTTCAGAGCATGTTTATCGGTCAGTCATGCATAAAACCATGCTGTTGCACAAATGATCCACAAAGCTAATTTGTCTGCTTTGCATGAATGGTGTTCACTTCTAAGTGCAATATATTCATACATATGTCAGTGCGAATGTGAATTCAGAGGTTCACTGGGAAATTTATCAGTTTCTCTTTCGAATCAGAAATAAAAAAACTGACACACAAATCTGATATTAACAAGTGTCTTTTATCTTCAAAATGTTCACAAATCTTTTCAATTGATAATTAAAAAAATACTCTTATCAGCAGTCTGAAAATTGTATCAGTGGAAACTGTGCATGTGTGTTAACTGTGTGGGAGTGTAAACATTGTGGTAACCCCCAGGCCAGGTCCTGTCTGGTCTGGTATATGAGGTGGTACCACCAGTCTCCCACAGCCTTTTAATTACAAGTGAAGGTGGGGTGAGCCATTTTAATGAAAATGGTCCACATCATAAAAGCAGCTTTGACCAGGTTCATCCACAGTTCAGACTCAAGGACAGTAAACACGCAGATAATACGCACAGCACCTTTCAGAAGTACAGACAAACTGGATGAGATGAGCCTGCCTGAAACCTTTGTGATCCCAAAAGAGAAAAGTGGACCAGGGAAGCATCACATTTTACTGTGCATGCTTTGGTTATCAAATAAACTCACTTTAGACATAGTTTGTCACCTACACAACAACATACCACAGACAGCAGGCACTTTCACACAACACTTCTAGTTGAAATGTAGACGCCTTCTGGCTGCCTCGGTGTGATTTGTAAATGGGCTGAGGTGATGGGGCGGTGTTTGAAACCAACCCACCCCTAATGTACCTTTGTGCTATGAAGCGAGCTAGTGATAAAATCGAAAACGATCGACATGTGAAAAGGTAAGCTGACTTTGCTGCTCAATAATAAAGTGATGACATAGTCTTTGCAACCACCCAGGATTAAACAACAAACAGATTTATTGCTGAGGGAAGATTGATGATGGCACACACCAACTTTGTATTAAAAAAAGGATAACCACAGAGAGAATCACTAAACTGCGTTAATTCATCACGTTTTGAAAATTATATAAGGGAGATGTTCGTAGCGTATTTAATACATTGTACTCAACGTTAACACAGCTGCTCTGCTCCATGCCTCTTTTGGTTCCGCAATGCTGAGTTTATTTCCAAAACCTCATGTCTGTGCAGGATGTGGCTGGCTTCATCAGTGATTTGTGAATGGTCAGAGACAGCATAAAGATGGACTAGTCTTTGTGGCCATTTCACAGAACTGTTTTGTGAAAGTGCCTAGTATTTCTATTAATTTTTCTATTTCAGTGTAAATTGTTATTTCATCTTCTGTATGGCTGCTGCAAAATGTCTGAATCATATGTGAGAACACTGGATTTCCAGATAATTTGGTAACAATAAATACACATGAAATCTGAGTCCTATCCAACTAGTTAGCCCCACCATGCCTGTGGTGGCAGTACAGCGAATACTAGTGCCACCATTCCAGTCAACACCAGTGGAAAGAATAAAACAGAAATCACATCTCTCTGAAAACAGGAATATAAATAATTTCATGCTAATTTAAGTTCTGAAGACAATTATTGTCCTTGTCACCATTTGCTTCAGCTTCACCATCCACTGTAGCATCCATCTTGGCTTGGAGATTGTGAGTCAGACTGGCTAATACAGGTAAGGTTTAACATCTTGTAACTCAAACTCTTGCTCTGTCAGTTCTTCATTGTATTCTTCCTCAACTGAGCTGTATTTCTCAAGGAAAAAGTCTTACAGACTGGATGAAAATGCTGATTTAGATGAAAATCTACGTAGGAATCTGTCAAAAATCAGTTGTCTGTTGTATTGTTCACTAATACCAGCTGATTGCCAAGACTGCACGTTTTAAAAACTTTGTGTTTTTGTGAAATCCAGCAGTGCAAAGTCATACTTAAATACCAAGCTGTGTTTATTTTTAATTGTTGTACAGTTGTTAGTAAAAATAAATACACCACTGGCTAGTAACTTCAAAAGTGAAGGCATTCTCTTTAAACAAATTCTAAATATGCAGAATATCAGACACCAGGACATTGAACATGCTGGAGGATCATACTAGAAAAGTGTCATGCTAAATGAACTCAGTGAGTTGTGCTGCCCAGTGTACAAAGAAATGTATAACAAGTTGGGAAGAACAGGTTTTACAGTAACAAACACTATGAAGTGTCCCAGTGGCCTAGCCTAGAATGCATGATTATTTCACAAGATCAAGATGGATCCTTGGGTGGAGGTAGGATGGTGAAACGTGGGAAGAAAAGTGACAGAGTTCAGCCTCTGACTTATTTTAACATCCATCCATCCATCCATCCATCCATCCATCCATCCATCCATCCATCCATCCATCCATCCATGCCATCAAGTTTCAGATGGACGGAGAAAAAGAAGAGAACCGACTGAGTGGGAAGCTGCCCAGAAGCCCCTGACCTGAAGCAAGATTAGGGTGACAGTGTGTGAGAGAGAAAGTGTGTGTGTGTGTCCGTGGAGGGTCAGAGGAAAAAGCAGGATCCTGGCAGGCCACTGGGGACTTAGTTCCCAGCAGCGATTGCAGCTCTCCTGCTTAGGCTCCATAAGTCTCTCCCTGCTGGGTCAATGCTGACTTCCTCTGGGGGATTCCCACTTTTTCTCAGGGCTATGCCCAGCTAGCTTTGACTCTCTCCCTGCCAAATGACCCAGAGTTCGGCCACTTGCTTCCCTTATCTGTCCTTTCCCAGGGCTGTGGTACTTTATCCATGTCACCCGTCTCTGTCTGTCATCCTCTCTGCAGTATGATGTACAGTGTAAAAGTCACATCATCTAAAGGATCAGAAGTACGGAACAGTACACAATGCTGTGTGTGACAGTGTTCATATCAGATCACCAAAATAAGCATGTCACTGCATAAAGACTCTTGACAGTCTGAGAAAAGTCATTTGAGCTTAATATTTGACTTTTATTAATTGTAGAGCAGAGAACTCTTATGACGGAGATGGTTTTTATACTTTACAGTACTATAAAAAGAAATGAAGGGAGATATGTTTGTGTATGTGGTTATGTGTGTGTTATTATTGCCAGTTGTGACTCGTGCTGGCAAAATGAGCAGTAATATGCACAGAAAAAGTGAAAATATTGTTGTTTTTTTCTTAATTGAGATTTGCAAAGAAAGGTGCCCATAAAGACACCATCTAGTGAGTTGACTAACTAATATAACATATAATTGTCCTAATCTATCTCTAAATCAAAGTCTTCTATCAGGTATGTCTTCAGAAATAAGCCTTTTAATTCTAATCCTACAATCAAAAAACAAAAAAAACTCCTTTGAAGAATGTACAATGTCATTGTGAAGCTTGGGGATTCACCCTTTGAAATATGGGGCTGAGTTCCCAACACATCATTCTAGATCAATAAAAGTTGTGTTTTCAATCCAGTACTCTAATTAACAAAACTCGCTTGTTGCTAGCTAGGTGATAAATCGTCAAATTTCAAGAAACTATGTATCATTTTGAAGCTTTTGAGACAGAGAATGTGAAAATAATAAATAATTAAAAAAAAAAAAACCCACCTCATTCTGACTTGTTTTGCCAGCGCATGTAACATTTTTGCCCAGGTGCTTCATGTCTGAAGCTTCCACAAGGACAGGTTTCCCAAAATAAGGATTTATTAACAAAAACAAAAAGCTGGCAAGGCAGCAAGCAAATACCAAAGTAACAAAACAACAAAGAACTCACAGGGAAAAGGCAGGCAAACAAACTGTCAGGGTAACAGGATAACTGACAGACAACAAACAGGATGACGGACTGATGAGTGAGTGAGAACTCAGATTTTAGGTAAGCAGGGAAGGATGAGAACAAGTGAATACAGCTGGTCTGATTAGTAAATGAGGGACAGGTGAGCAATAAGAAGCAGGACTGACTGAGGGAATGCAATGGAGAATGACACAGAGAAATAGACGAAAAACAACAAGAAAGTCACCAAACAAAACACAAGGAACAATATGACAGAAACAAAATCAACCTCAAATCTACAAAACAAAACACAAAGAACCCAGGATTGTGACACATCACTATGCAGTTAGCTGCAATGTATACATATAAATTGAGAAAATATAAATCTTTTCAAGATTTCAAAATACTTTGGGGTCAGGTTGTTGTGTGTATGATAGACAAACTTTGTTGTAGTTAGATGTATATGTAAAATATGAGTAACTTCTGTTTGTATTAGATTAACAATAAAATATTTATCTATCCATTCATTTTTTTACCTGCTTCTTCATTCAGGGTGGAGTAGAGTCTATCTCCAGAAGTCACTGGATGTCACTCGAGTTTTTGAACTGTGAGAGGTAACCAGAGCCCCCGGAAAAAAACCCATGCATGAGCATACAAACTCCATGCAGAAAAAAACAAGTGGGAGTCAGACCTTCTGAAATTCTTGTTGTGATGCAAGAGTGCTAACCAGTTGCTCCACTGTGCAGCCCCATGTAGGACTTATACATGAGAAATGTGATCTGTTGTGTACTTATAACTGTAAACATTGGTTATTCGTCTTTTTACAATTTACCTGTTAAAAAAACGTTTGAAGGGTCAGATAGCTAAATGCCTTGTCCTATCACCCCTCAGAGAAAATAGACAGCATACACAGCTTAGACCTTAGTGATGTCAGAATAACCCCAATGCCTAACAATTAGGAGAACACAGTTCATAGTAGCATAAAACTATCTTTTTTAATATACTTCGTTCCACTTCCAATCACCTTGATTTTAGGTTAGGTTTAGGCACTTTTAAAGAATCTGGTTCTGTCCCACAGACATCAGATTCCCCCTTTACCATAGCTGGTATTGTTTAGCTTGTCCATTGTAATACTCATAAACTTACCAAATGTCAAAGAGTTTCAAAATTGTCATTTACATGTTTCACACCAAAAAGCATTTCATTTTTTTTACCCCCAATATTGTTTATGACAAAATATAACCTTAGCTTAATGATCTTTAACTGAGGCTGTCTTTACTTAATGTGCTATACTGACACAATTACTTGACACACCAGAAGTGTCTGATTACACTGGATCATTCAACTAATCATATCCTCCAGTTTCCATGAACCATATTTATAGTATGTTAAATAAAATAGTGCAATTGTGTAATAAACTACTACACAACCAAGATCTTTTTTAACTACTTAGCTGAATGGGAAAACGAGAAATAAGAGTGGAATGCAGCTAAGCGGTAGTGGGACAGCGCTAAAATTATTTTGTTCTCATGCTAGGTTGTGTTTACTCTGAGCTATTACTCCGTACTCACACAAGCAGAGTTTGCCATGTTGCTCTCCTTCTTGTAATTTCTCATCCCTCCCCTTCCAATCTATCTACTCCCCTCTCTTCTTTTCTCATCTCCTTTTTCGGCCCCCTCTAGAGTCTGGTAGGGTTATGTGAACGGCCAAGGAGGAGGGCTGAGAAAAGACAAGAGGAGTGTGAAAGAAGAGAAAGATGTTTTGGGGTCATCACTAAGTCATCATATTCCCTGGTAAGGCTAGCTGCACAGTGTGTGTGTGTGTGTGTGTGTTGGGTTTGTATGTATTCAGCTGCTTTTCTGAAAGTGGGTGTGCATGTATGAGTGGGTGGTGAAATGTGCAAATTCCACTGAACAAGTGTATTTGTGTGTGGAGGTCTATATGTGTTGTGGTGGTAGGGACGTAGGGTGGGTTTTACACATGCCTATGTATTTCAGATGAGATGCTACTACAACTTGTACACTTTTCTATAACTGTACTCATATTAAACACAGAATGTTTTAACAGTGGTTTTTAGTTCTAATCTAGTCAGCTGCACCTATTCAAGAATGTATTAAAAGAAAAAAAAATAATTTTATGTCTGAATTATTTTCTGAAAACTTGAGAAGGGTGTAAACTGAGTGAAATGACTTAGAGACCTTTGTAGATGCTGATTCAATTCTTTAAGTGTTAAGGAACTAAGTCTCTGTACATCCTTCATTTCTTTTAACACAAGGAAGAGTGGGCCATCCTTTCTCAAGAGGAAGGAGATTATTATATCTTGTTATACTAATGATCTACAGTATATCACATAATAAAAAAATGTGATAACACATATGTTTGTGGTGGCAGGGTATCAGGGTCCTGGGTGGAGCATGGTGGCAATGTATCTATGATATGGGGCCCGTACACACTACTGTGACTTGACCATTGAGAATCTGAAGCAGAACTGGCCACAGTGGCATCATGCCTAGGCTACAACTCCATCACACCCACACCTCGCTGGCAGGACACTATGGGCACTGTGCTCCACCGCTACTTTTGCTACAACCAATAGGACTGTGCCACACTCTGTCTACATGGCTGCAACAACCAATTCATACTCTTTCACCTTTAAAACACAAGGCAAGTCAAGAAGCACTTGTTCTCCTTCCCTGATGCACAAAAAGAGACAAAAGGTGAGGTGGATGAGGTCAAGATTCTTTACAGAAAACCCCTTCATGTGCATGCTCATGTAGCTGAATGATGTTTCTTCACCACAACAAGGCTGGAACTGATGGTGTAGGCCTAAAAATCTCCTATGTAAAGGAAAACTCTGTAGGTTGGATCAAACTTATGGTTCTACTGCCACTATCTGTGGCAGTAGAACCATGCTAATATAGTGTGATCCAGCATTTAGCTGAATCTTGATGCAGTCTTTGAAGGTTTTGCCATGACGGGGCCCATGGCATGATGCAATTGTGGTCGTTGTTGTGATAGTATCTTGTGCTGCTGACATACAGAACATGATAAAACCCAGGAGGGCACCTCGGGGGCCTGAAACATTCAAAGAAAAACCTATTTGATGAATACTAAGAGTGTAGCATCACGACTGTCCTTACGCTGAAGGAGATTTTCCAACTTTTTTCCTGTTCTGGCAGGTCAAGTAGGTCATAGAGAGCGCAATGAGATCATCATATAGTATAAAGGAGGCCTTAGTGGCCGTGTGGTCACATTTTTGGGGGGTTCTAAATCACAACAACATCAAGGGAATATGCGAGGAAAAGAACAACTTTTCAGATGAGGTTTGTGACTGACTGCCTTTTTTGACCCGGGTGTTCTGGTCTTCTTGTTAGTTGTATTAAATTTCGCATGCAAAAGCAGTCCTATCAGGAACCCCCTTCAGCACTTCACAGCAAAAGAGCTCTTGAGTGTCTTTTTTTATTTTAGAGTTCATGACTCATAAAGTTGTTTTAATGACACCAGTCGTTTAATAGCTAAGGTGGTCCAAATGGTTTGGGTCATCAGATTAGTTGGGCATGGTACACAGACCTGTATCACAAAACCATACTATAAACTTTGAACAGCTGGACAGAGACTTGATAAGTCTTCTAATTCCAGCCCATAATGTGCTATCAGAATGTGCTAGGTTAAACATTAAAACTTACACTAGAGTTGAAAATGTTCAGTTTATAAGTTCAGGTTTCCTACAAATCATAGATTTACTGGAAGTGTGAATGAGTTCCACATGAGCTTATTTATAAGAGACAAAGTTGACTTTATTGAAGTGGCTCTCCTGTTCAAAACATCCTTTCCTTTATTGCTCTTCCTAAAATACTACACTATCTATTGCCTTCATCACATCCTTATCCAGATTCTTGGCCCTCTTTTTCTTTCATCTCTTTGACCTCTCCTCTTCTTGGCCGGTCCAAATATCCGTGTGGCCCGGCTTTGCCTCTCAACAGTAACTCAACCTATAAACAAACTGCCTTATGTGCAGTAATCACAAACCCCAAACTGCCAGACATGTTTTATTCTTCCTCAAAGAAAAGGGAAAGAAGAGAGGCAAAAAAAGGGACAGTTCTAATGTTTGAGCCTCTTCCTCTTAACAGAAGCCGCCTTTAGAATCAGGTTGCTAAAGTGCAAATGGGAGGAGAGACAGCAAAGGAAGAAGAGCATATCTTTGAGGAGTTCTACATTGCCTCTTGCTGATCAAAGTGCTCTGCAGCCTTTGTGGCTAATTGTGGGGATTATCTGTAAGTGCTTGGAAAAGGCTGTCCTCGTTTTATGGGGCTGAAGTCCCACTCACACACATATATATGCACAAAAATACAGAGTCTCTGCATATGCTACTATGTCAAGCAATTGGCAAACTGACCCTAAATGCATAATTCAACTTTTTTATGTATTTTTGGTATTAGACAAAAAAAGAACTGCTGAAGGTAAGTAAAAGAGACCAAAGAGTAAAACAATGATTTTAAAAAGAAAAGCAATCCAGGAAACTTGAAAAATCACACACACACACACACAAGTTGACATATTCTCTCATGTTGATCTACTTTCAAGGACGGTGGCGAGACTGGAAGGTTCGGAGTGCCAAACGACTTGTCAGTGTCAGTTGTAAAGCTGCTTCCCTTAAAGCCACTTCCCTCTGCTGAGACAGTCTCTCTCTCTCTTTCTACCACACAAACACGCACACACACAAACACACACATACATACACATGAGTGTGGTCAGCTGAGCAAATCCTAAGTGAGGTCAGGAGTAGTGTGGAAACACACGCACACAGCTCACAAAGAGACTTTCTTTCTAGGGTTTATGAGTCTTCTCTATAGTTTGCATGACCACAAACACACACGTACATCTACACATGGACAAGTGCACATAAAAACCTCACACAAAGCTGATATAGCGGATATGGTTTTGTGAGGGAGAGAAGGGTGTATGGTCGGCGTCAGGTCCAAGCAATTATAAAAGTGTCCAAACCTCTTTCAGGCAGCCATAGTGGAGCCAGACAGAGCTCTCTCACACACACTAACACACTCAGACACTCACACAGACAACAACACAGCTCTCAACTCCAACCTAGGGATTTGCTCAGGATAATTGCTCTTCTATTCACCGTGTAGGGTTTTACAAGGTTGGGTCCAAAATCTCTGAGCCACAGCTAACTACAAGCATACTACCAGCTGGCCCTTGGCCTCCAGTTTGAAAGCTCAAGTGTTTGAATCTGGCCTGTTGAATGGTCGTTTGGGCTCTGAGCCCTGAAGACCTTTCCAATAAGATGAGCAGAGAAGACAATGGCAAACCGCTAATCTTGTCTTTATGCGGCCTTTGTTTGTGAGTAGGGGGCACTTGTAGAGGCGGTGCTCAGGTAAGACAGTGTGTCAAAGGTTAAGCTGGGAGATTCAGACTTGCACACACAAGTTAATTAAAGTTTGTCCAAGGGGGTGAGAGTGTCTGTCGAGGAGGCCGCTGGAGTCCGAAGACTTGCCTGAGAAAGGAATGCTGTGGACTTCAAAGTTGGCCGACTATGGCCAAACTGTTTTCAGAAATACTTTCATAGATAAGACAAGTGCAGAAATCTGAAACATTTAGAAAACAGTTTTCTTTTGCAAAAGATGTACCACATGCCAAAGTTTTCCTAATCACTGAATCAATCTGTTCTGTATTTTTTTTATAATGTAATCAAACCAGACATAAAGGAATCTGATATGAGAAGTTTTAGTTTTATGACATATTGTAATGAAAGTGAAAGTGCGGATATGTCTGACAAACTAGCAATATTTGAGAATGAGAAAAGAGTCTTTTTTTTCTCTCTTTTGTTGATGGATCAGACATAAAGCCAGATGTTGCCTGCTAGGAGACAAATGTAAAAGAAATGCTTCCCTGTGGTGCAGAGTTACAAATGAGCAGCTGGTCAAAAATACACAAATAGCAAGTAGTACTTTCACTTAATGACATGAAAACAAGACATAGACATAGACATAGACATAAGGTTCTGTTTTGTGTCTACAACTTGGCTATTTTAAATCTGTTTCTGTAACACTTGGCACTCCTAAAATGCTTAAAGTAAATGGAGCTGCATTACCTTTTAACTTGTGTTAAAGAAAAGTACAGTTTTGTAAAAGTCCGAGGTCAAGTTACATTTAAACTATTGAGATAAACAGACCTACAATAATCCAGTTCTGAATCATTTTAATTACTTATTTGCTAAAAAATACTATTTACAATAATTTTATTAAAAGCTCAATTGTTAATTTTTAATGGAACGTTTTGTCAGGTATACATACAAATTGAATAAACAGTAAGAATATATTGTTTTGTATTTTCTCTTGGTTTTTTTCACCTGTTGACCAGAATCTGACGGCACATTTAGCCTTCAGCTTTAATACTGTGAGTTTTAATAAAAACTAGCTTGGGTCAAACAAAAAGAAATGATAAGAAAAAAGAAAAGCCTGAACAAAAGAGTGAATGAAGAAACAGACAGCAGACGTGTAGAAGAGGAAGAGGATAACCTCGAGAGGGACATAAAAACAGAGCAGTCTGGAGAAAAAGATGGAGAGGAAGGAAGGAGGATAAGGAGGAGAGAAGATGAGCAGACAGTGTCCTTTATGTATTGGCTGAGTGTCTCTGAGGGCTTTTGTAATGCTTTATACAGACCCTCTTTCCAAGGTCGCTGCATGGCTGCTTTCCCAGCTGTTTTCATATTCACTTTTCAGCCTTGTTCCTTTCCTCCTGTGCGCGTGTATTTTTTTTTTCTATCTGTGAGTGTAGGGCAGATTATTACCCAGAGGCAACAGATTATCCATTGAAAAAGGCAAAAAATAAATGAGTTGCTGCCAAGATTTTAATCCACACTGTGCTGGGGGGAGGTGAACATACATTGGTGCAAACATCTAACAATACACAACTCTTTGTGCTATCAACCAAAAACTAAACAGCTCATTGCCACAGTCAAACTGAGAGGGCTACATACAAATATCCCAGCATGCACCCTATTTCCACCTGTTCCGTCTGAGCAAATACAGGATGCAAAAATTAAAAATAAAATGTTTTCACTTGTTTTCACAGGTTTGTGGTAAAAAAAATAAAACTTGTATTTATATCACTCTGAAATTGTCAGATATTTCAGCTCATAAGAGCTTTTATACTGGACAGTCAAAAATTAGAAGATTTTACCTTTACAAATATCCTACTTCTATCTGAACTGAAATAAAGGTTTTGGCTACAGAAAGGGCTCTCTAAACCAGGGGAGTCAAACTCTGTCACACAAGGGGACCAAAATTAAATACTTGGTCCCAGATCAGGTCAAATCTCAGTCAATATTTATTTAAAAATATATATAAATTAACATTGATTTTGAAATGTAATATGTCAAACTGTTCATGTAAAAAAAACACTATTTATCTCTTCCCAATGACATTTTATGTAGAGTCTAAAACATACATAACTTAATAAAAAAATAAATAAATATCAAATTTTAAAAGACATCAAATCAATAAAAACACTCTTCACTAAAAACCTAAACATCCATCCAACCATCCATTTATTTTAGCCACTTTTTACTTTCCATGTCTTTGGGAAGCTGGTCCTATCTCCAGCAGTCATTGTGCACGTGGCGGGGAAAACCCTGGACAGGTAAATCTAAACATGTGATTTTGACGTAAGAAAAGAATACTGAAAAAAATTAACATCATACAGCAGGGTCTGTCAGATACCCAATATGCTTTCTTAATGGCAAGTTTATTAACAAGAGCTTGATTAGTCTCAACTTACGTTTGCTGTTGCTTTTTCCATGTCAAAATCAAAGATTACAGAAAAACTCCAAGTTTTTTTTGTTAACTTCACAGTCTGCACTTAGCATGCTCAGATTAAGCATAATGAGAGACTCAGTCTGTCACAGATTGGTGGGCCAGGTCTATTTAAAATATTAACTTGGGGCCAAATTAAATGTTAACAAGGACCATAATATGACAGATTTGGTCTAAATTTTAGTTGATGTTCAATACTGCACTAAAGCACCCCTATTACTATTTGTTCATTTGCTGGTGTAGATTCTCAGTCATCCAGAACAAGAAAATCCAAAGTTTTAAAAATAAAGCAGCTGGACTTACAAATACATAGTTATGGCTTTTGATAGAAGTGTACATACAGTGTAGGAAAAATTTGTAAAAAAAAACAAACAAAACAAACAAACAAACACTGCAGAATACACACACTCAAACTCTCAAGGTGGATTTAGGCCTAGTCTGCATATAGCGGATATCTGGTAAACTGAACAGTTTTTTTATTTTTTGCGATTTGGCCTTTCATCCACATGTAACCTCTGTTTAATAGCACTAAAACGGATTGATAATGAAAACTCCAGCCAAAGTGAAGATTTGCAAATTCTCCATTTTTGTGTTTGTGTGTGGACATTGGTAACGGGAGATTTAAAGATCTGCACATTATAGTCTGCAACAAGTAACACGGCGCTGACATCACATGCGACGATTGTTATTGTTTCACCATGAAGTAAACGAAAAATGTCTGCTATCAGAGAGGGGCTGATTTTTACCTTGGTTTAGACACTTTTTGCCTGTTTTTTTTTACAAACAAAACTGCTATATGTTGATTTGCAAAGGACAAGGGGCACTTGCAGGGCAGCGGTTTTACACCATCTGTCCATCCCGATATGAAGGCACAATGCCGCCGCCATTCAACATTGCCGGTTTTGAATCAGCAATTATAAATGATGATGATTTAAACATGCCCCCTATGGGTTTGGCATGTTTAAAACAATGCTCAGTGGTGAACTTTAGCAGGTTCGTGTGGATGAACACTTTTTTAAAACTGATCCCATTTAGATGGTATTATTTCTTCAAACAATGTGGCGGACATATTCGGTTTTATAAAGACCTGGCTACATGTGGCTTAGGCCTTATACTTCGCAAGAAGTGAAGAAATTGTCTCTTGCTCACTTGGTTGCATGAGGAAAACCATGTAATTTCGTTCGCCTAGAAGCTTCGACAGCCTTTTGCTGACACAAGGTCCAGGCTGAACCTTTACTCTCAGGGATATGCATCAACTATTGTGTGATTAGTCAGATCTTTGCTGTGGGCGTGTTTATGTGGAACAGCAGTTGAACTCCAGTGGAATCATTATTACAATTGCTCTGCTGAAGAGCAGCTGGTTAAGGATGTTAGAAAATATAGCCATCTTTACAACTGTTCCAGCAAAACGTATAAACTTATGGACAGTCAAATGGTAAAGAATTTGTGGAAGGAGATATCACAGTAACTGTGCACAGAAGAAAGTTCCCAGGAGTTCTGGCTGCAGTTCTCATGAGTATAAAATGTCTATGCAAAAAAGAACATTTCACAACCACGTGACTGCGAACAGATTTCTTCACTTCTTGCAGAGTATAAATCAGCCTTCAGTAGCTCCCATTATATCTGAACTCAGACTTTCTTGTCAGAAGTGAAGGTGAAGGGTCTTGGCATATCTCAGATATAAAACACTGTAGACACAAAAATAAATTGACATGTGATGACCAGACACTTCTGCCACTTACAGTTTAAGAATCGTTTTTCAAAATTACTTGTAGTTTGTGTATAATTTCTTGTTTGTTTGAGGACTAATGTCTGTCTGCCTATCTCATGAATAGTGCTGTCAGGGAATCAAAGGCACAGGCAAGTGGTAACTATAATAACCTTCATGAGTCACTGCCAGCAGCTGTAACACTTCTTACACAATTTATGCATAAAAAAGAAGTTCCACATTATTATTAGACTTTATAAAAGAAAGTTGATAGTTGTTAGAAAAATCAAGCAGTAGTTACATTGGAAGCTTTCAAATTTTCTCCAGACACATTCTAGTTTCCACTTAGTAAAGTCTGAAGTCTATAGAGGATGGTTCAGCAATAGCACACCAATTTTAAAACATTGTTATAGTTTTGTTTGAAGTAGGATTGTGTGAAATACTCATGGTGGTCAAACAATAACCTGAAGTAGGCAGCAGTCACTGGATTCTCTTTATAAAGAAAGAAGAAGAAATTCTCACAGGAAAACTGAGCTGTCTGAAGTTCAGAAAATGATCACCAGGAAAACTAATTTTTACCATCTACAGCTATGTAGTAGTTTCTTAATATTTGGTATGATTTTATCATTTAGCTTAGTATGCTCCTTCAAATTTGTACTTTTTCCCAATCTGCTAGTTGACTAATCAGCAAGACTGAAAACACTAGCTACTTTGAAAAAATTAAAACAAGTCCACTTAGGAAAAAAGACGGAAGAAAGTAAAGCCAATTTGTTTTTACAAATTCTGCAAAGACATGAGTACAAATACAATCACCACTAAGTACAGTTTGTTTCGTTGTAAAAGCACAAAAGAAGTTTACAAAACTGACTCCAATTTCAGTGTTTTGAGTGACATTTGTAGCTCTGTTGAAAACACTTCAGCTCTGCAGTCAGTGGCACAAAGGTCTCTGAGTGAGCCTTGTGCAGTGCCTGTTAGAGGCGAACACCTATAGATTTGTGTTCACTGTCAGAATGTCACGTACATGTGGCGCGAATATCACAGGCATCACCCCGCTGTGACCCCTTCTACCATCTGCTTTAAGTGGGCTACGCCAGCCCCTCAGCCTGCCTACATGGTTACTGACCCATTCCACATGCCAGAAACAAGACAGATGCCCCTGATACCCCAACTCCAGGCCCACCCCACCCCCACCTCTCAACAGCATTTCACCACCTCTCCCTGTCATCCAGACCAGACACCCAGACCTCCTCTATCTTCCTCCTCTTCCACTGCCACTAGGCTAGACGCTCCCCTCAGTCTGTGAGGAGACATATGCTATGTGATGATGGCGGGTGTATCAGTGTGCAGCTCTCAGGTGGAGACTACAGTTTGTGAACATGTTTACATGTGTAGGCTTTTACGGTGGCTAAGGAAGTCAACAAAAACATGTCCAACACAGGCAAAACAAAACAAAATCTCCTCAAAACATAAAGAAACAAACTCTTGCAAACTCATATGCACAATCACACACACACATATAAACAGGAGGTTGTGGTCCATCCTCTGACCGGTCGGTGACCTGACAGCACAGCAGCTGTTAGCTGTTTGATGTTTCACTCTGAGGATCACATTTCATTTTCAGACTCTTCAGCCAATAGGAAAAAGATAGCGAGAGGGAGGGAGACTTCATCCGCTTTTCATCCTCTAGCACTGCAGCGCCACCGACCAGACATTGCCAAGAAACACCCCGACAACATGCACTGTCAACAACAACGTTAACATACTTTATATAAACTTACTGAAGCGGTTACAACGAGCACGCAGGCTGGAAGACACACATTCATGTTGTTGCGCTTGAAAATGCACTGACTGAGAGGCAAGTTCCTAATGTCAAAATGCATTCACACATTAACAAAGTCAAGTGACAATGGCACATCAAAGGGAAGAGAGTGTGTTCTAGCATTTGTTCCACTGTGTTTGTGTGTGTGAGCAGCAGATGGAGATGGGCTGGACATTAGACCCTCTGGCCTGATGAGGTTGTCACATGACAGCAGTATGGGACATTGTCCTCAGAGGCGCACACGCACAAAGCAAGCCTAAGTCATCATATCCAGACATACATGAATGAATACTATGACTTAAGTACACACGTAACAAAGTTATACACCATAAGGACCTTTCAACAGACTACCACAATTTGCCTAACTTCAGTGACTCATAATGGCTCATCAAACTTTTATATATTCTAGCTTTAATAGCTGTAAAATTTAGAAATGAACTGTTTTACTGGTATATTATCAGTAAACAGAAGCTTTAAATAAATATCAGTCAAGACAAATAGCTACTACCAGACTTGAAGTAGGAGGAAGTCTACAGTCTACTACCTAAATATTAAGTATATGTTTAGATAAAAATGTATTGTTTCAGTTGTATGTTTCACCAGAAGAGTTTAACTTTTGGCCATTGTGACAGGAGTAAAAAAAAAAAGTTTAAAAGGTTGTATTTTAACTGTAATGTTTTTTGTTTTTTCTAATTTTCAACTCTTAATACCTTTATGTATATTAATCTGGGCTGAAACTTAAAGTCCACAATCATTTCTTCACTCAATGTACTCAGTGAACCAGATCTATATAAAAATGGCTTGATCCAGATCCAAAATCTAACACTTTGGATCAGTTCTCAATAAGTTAGTTCTGAGAGGATTACCTGGTAATTTAAAAAAAAAATGATTCAGAAATTGTGAAGCTGAGTAAAATGCATTTAAAACTGGTCAGTACAAAGAAACACAAGTTGAAAGAAAAGGATTAAAAGAACATTCACACACACTAGTGAAGCCTTCACCATCTGAGCTGTGCCAGGGCAGGGTGTGCTGCAATCGTGGGTATATGTGCAAAGATTGAGGGGATGTTACAGGAGAGTGTCTTGGGGATGTGGAAAATAGCAAGAGAAAAACTAATGAGTGCTACAAGCATAAAAACATCATGACTGCTTTCACACTGAAGGAGGTTTTCCAAATTTGCTGCGATCCAGCCACATTCTAATAGGTTGCGTAAGTAGGCCTTCAGTTAGTGTGAAAGGAACTTAATGCCATCTTAGATACGCTGAGTTTTGTAACACAGAACAGGATGTGGTAGCTGCTCTTATACCTTAATACATTTTTGTCTCTTAAAACGGAATAGCTATGAAACCACATCTACATATGCAAGTTCCTCTTAAGAACAAAAAGTAAATGTGGACAACAAAGGGTGCCACACACGCAGACAATCAAGGCAATATGTACACATGCTTTGTGGGTGTGTGGCAAAAGAGTAAAGGTTGGACCAACACATTGCAACTAAACTCAGTCCTCATCAGGGTCATTGGCTCCTATGCCATCTATCCATCCATCCACGTACCTACCTACCTACCTACCTACCTACCTACCTATCTATTTATCCATCCATCCATCCATCCATCCATCCATCCATCCATCCAACGTGAGGCTAGCCTGAGGGCCTTGCTGACACAACTCGTGATCTGATTGGCTATCGCAACTATCTATCAACTGTATTTGCCCGTTCACTTACAGTGCACAGACGCCCGCATTGTTGATTCTGAAGACCCGGGCAGATTTCATACAGCCTGGCAACATAAGGTAGCTGAATTCTGATTGGATAGAAACTCTAACCTAAAAAGAACAGCACTGGGAGGAGCATAATATGACATGAAGAGAATATGAATACTTTTAGATATCTAAATATCTTTATACACACACACACACACACACACACATATATATATATTTATATGTACCCATCCTAAAAGTGATTGGCTTTCACCATATAGTCACAGGGGTTGCAACTTCCACATTTAAATGTACCATGTGTTTTTGTATCCAGGTTATGTGTTTAGAAGGGAGAAGGTAACTCCTAAACATCTTCTTTCAAAGCTGACATTCATCTGAATGAGAACATGAGTGGTTCTGTAAACAATGGTTGGGGAAATGCATCACCCTGAAGAATCCTCCAGTTGTGTCTGATGACAGGCTGCCGTATCTGTAATGCTTTTTCACTGTAGTTGGTTACAAAAGACCAAGTAAACCCAGTTCAGCATCATCATCATTTTCTTCACCAATAAAAGTTTGAAATTGTCTTTGCAAAAACAACAACAAATATATTATTTTTCTTGAAGTGAAAATTATGAAAATGAACAATGGAGACCTACATACTACCATCTGTCAAAAAGCAACAGATCAAAAGGATTCTTCAGAGTGATGCATGACTCCAATCACTGCTCACAGAAAGATCCATGTTCTTATTCAGACAAATGGCAACTCTAACAGATAAAGGGGTTAGGAGTTATTTTTCCCCTCCTAAACAGCCTGGATAAAAAAACCACAACCAACATTTAAATGGGGAAATTGTAATCATTGCAAAATTGTGAAAACCAATCACTTTCAGGAGGGGAACACATCACAAGCGTATTGGATGAAACATTTTGCAAACTGCAACACCACACATGTTGTCTACAGACTGATTTTCTTTTAGGAAGGCTGTAGAGCTTACGCCACTGACTGGTGGAGAATTGTTTTTGACAACCCGCTTATTAAGTGTAACATAGAACAAGAGTAAATGCCACAACAGCCAGTGATCCAGATGAAGACCAAGTTTGGCTGCAATTCATTGGTCAAACTCTTTTGCCATGCAAAATGAAGGCATTTTAAACATTTCTTCATATTTCTTTCCGTTTGCCACTTGATTTTTTCTTTTACAAGTATATCCTCTTTTCTATACTTTAAAGAAGACACCTTATTTGCAATAACTCAAAATAAATGAGTTTATTTCACTGACAAATACAAGCACTAACAAGAAACAGAAGTGAAACTCAGTTCAGATATATTTGAATTCATAATAGAAAAACAATCCCTATTTGGTAAGCAAAAAGTAAAAGCTGCACATGCTGGACCTAGTAGGAAAATTTAAAAAAAGAGAGTTGTGTTTTCACTCTTGTCCTTGTCTTTCCTTCTGCTATTCAGAGTGGATTTGGCTTCTTAGTGTGTGGCCACTCAAGAGTGAGAAGAAGAAGAGAGTGTGCCCCAGGCTAAAGGGCAGCTTTAGTCAGTTCACTCAGAGTGAACACACATACACACAAACACACACGCTTCATGTGAAGAGGGTCTCAAATAAGCATCTTCACCGGGAATCCAAGAAAGAGACTTTGCTGCCATGCGTGGTTGCACACTCTTGACCGAACAGACACACACAGATCCACACGTCCCACGTGTATGAAGCACAATGTACTTGAGAGGCAGTCGAAACCAGAGCAAATGTGCACGCCCTCTTATTTACGTTCTACAATCATAGAAAAAAACTAATCGTGACCTTTCTCCTGCTGTAAGTGTTGTGTGTAATGTTGTGCATTCCTTCTTGTTAGAAAGTGGGATAATTGTTCTTTGTTTGGTGAGAAGGGGGTTGAAATTTAAGCTCATTACCTCCTTCAGCCCTCAGCTTTCTGAGCTGAAACTGCTCACTAAAGGTGTTGTGCCACAATGAGTCTGGGTTGCTTTCATTTACAAAGCTTTAAATGTAGTTCAGCTGACAGTCTACAAGGTGGCTGTAAATGTCAGCTTAACACCTTGACATTTAAATTGATCAACTCCAGGGATAAACTAAGGATCAGCAGACATAATTTCATAAAAAAAACAATATACTATCTATTTTACCTAACATATTAGAAGTATGTGTACACAGTACATTTTTCTTTTAGTATTACAACATTAAACACTAAAACAGAGGCCCACTTAAAATGTTATAACCAAACTTATGTTTAGTTTATTCAGATAACTTGTCTGTCACTCTGTTTAGTTGTTTATTTGTCCATCCATGTTATGTCCGGCCTCCACACATAGTGATGTTTGTCCATTCAATTTATGCAAACTGATGTTGATAAAATTATTGTTTCCCGTACAGCTCATTGAAAAAAAATCTTTATTTCTTGTGAAAAATGATTCAACTAAAAACAATTGTCTAACATATGTCGACATAGCTTTAGTATGTGATAGAGTAAACAAAAAAGTGTGAAAAGAAATTAATTATTAATTTATTATTTATTTACTTTATAAAGCTATGTTAAGCTAGTATGAACAGATTTATGGGTACCCTAATCTTTGCATGATAGTCATATTTCAAACTAAGCATTGGACATTAATTAGTACCACAGGAGCCTTCAAGTCTTCATCAATCATTCAGTCTATTTAAAGGGAACAAACAGTTTGGTATGGCTGTGTTCACCACACTGAACATGGAGCAGAAGAAGCAAAGTCCAGAGCTGTGTGAGGAGCTCAGAAAGAAGATTATAGATGTCCATGTTAAAGGTAAAGGCTATGAGACCATCTCCAAGCAGCTTCATGTTCCTCTGACCACAGTTACAAATATTTTTAAAAAGTATAAAGTTCATTGGACTGTAGCCAATCTCCCAGGGCGTGGACGCAAGAGGAAATGCAACCCCAGGTTGATCAGACAGACAATGGGGAGGGTAGAAAAAGAGCCAAGGAAAACATCCAAAACCATTCAAGTTGAACTCCAATGTCAAGGTTCATCACTTTCTAATCACAGCATCAGTCATATTTTCAATCATAATGAGCTCCATGGAAGAAGAACAAGGAGGCTCCACTACTGACAGAAAAACACAGGAAAAAGCCAGACAGGAATTCACTAAAATGCAGGTTGACAAGAACCAAAGCTTCTGATACTGATGAGACAAAAATAGAACTTTTTGGCTCCAGTCATGTTTTTCGATCATTGTGAAAGGGTATCAACAAATTTATACAAGTCTGTATATGTCTGCAGCTTTGTGCATTTTTGCACTGAATCTTCATCTGCTTGATTTGCCTTCAATTTAAACACACTTTAGGGAATCTGAGTTTAATGCCACCTTTATTAGGCAATCATTTTTAGATTGAGAGTTGCCAATACATACAGTCAATAATAAAACCTACATTTAATGTACCCTAGAAGAGAAGATTTTTCTTTCATGATGCATTCTAAACATTTTAACTATGTTATTGACGATGGAACAACTGTGTCTTCAGCAGCAACATTTAGGATAGATGTGTTTTCACATAATCAAAAAATCTACCACTAAAGCTGCAGAACTTCTAAAACTTTTTAAAGAATTCAGAAATTATTGTGATTAATGACTGTGGGTGAGTAAGCACAGGAGCCCGTAAAGACAACCAAGGACGCACACACACACACATACACACACTATTAACCTAACATGCACATATTGCCTTGATTGTCTGTGACCTGTTTCTTTGGCCTGGCTTACCCTTCTCAACACTGCCATAAACATGACAAGGCTTTGGGATCAAAGCTGTCTTTGCCATCAGCCACCTCAGATACAGAAACACAAAGCCAGACACACTCACAGACGCTGCTTTAACTCAGAGAAGCCTCTTTGTCTTTAGCCATCATCAGTCTTCTTTGAGCTGCGGTCCACGACTGTTTCCACATTACACAGCCCTTTTGGGGTCCTCTGCTAGGGGGAACTGAAGGCCTCAAGGTTTTAAACCGACCAACACAAAGAAAAAAAAACTCACTGGACATTTGGATCTCGTGCCCCAGTTTTCTTGATCAGGAGCTGCTCTAAAATTAGTGATGATACGAACTGTCTGTTTGTACAACAACAATAAACAGAGCAATGCAAAATAGTTAGTGGAGCTACTCATGAAGACTCTAAGGGGGTGTAAATAATATTATTAAAAATACAGAACATAAAAAAATAGTAAAATACAAAGTAACTGGACTTTTATTCAGTAGTTGAAGATTAAAAATGGGAGAGTGTGGAATTAATGAAGTTCAATAGTTCAAAAGTTTAATAAAGTTCATGAGTGGGTCTTCAACTACATAATATGAGTCCAGTTGCTTTGTTTTATAAAGCTTATATTTTGGGGGGATTTGCCATGTCCTAGGCGACTGAGAATTTACACCAGATATAAATTTGGTTCCACTTTACAATAAGGGTACCCTTATAAAGCACTATGAACCCTTGATAAACCATTAATAAGCAACTAAAGTATAATAGATAAAAAAGGACAATTCAAACTTGTTTCTTGCAAAACAGTGAGCCAACATTTAGGAGCATTCTCTATTCTCAATGTTTATCTGTATGATTTGAAATTTAGATCTTAAAAATCAAATATTTATCAGTAGGTTATCTGCATGTCGGAACTATAAGCATTTGTAGATGCAAAGTTTTTTTTACAACATATAAAGGTTTTTAGTTAAAAAAAGAGGCGTAGCAATTAGCTAAAGTCAGTTCACCTGAATGAATAAAAGCACACCACTTGTTCTTGCTAAATAATGAGCTGCTTTAATATTTGAACACTAACTAGTTTAATATCTGTTTACTAACTAGTTTTTTAAATGTGAATTATTCAAAAATTCATAATTAACTTATTGATAAAGCTTGAATAAATCCTTTATAAAGTTACCCATTTTGTAAAGTAGTTCAAATAAAAAACATTACTCAAATTTGGGTTTGAAGCAGGAGTAAAGACGCAGTGCAGAACACATGCTACTTGACAGAAACAACGACTGTGAAAACCATTAGCCCACAGTGCAACACTCCACTGCAAGCCATTTTCAGCTTTGCGTGTGTGTGTGAGCAACTTTTACAGCTGGTGCTAACAAGTGATCCAGCTCACTTGTGTTTTTGCCATAAAATGAAAGCGGGATCCTTATAGACAGGATCAACATCTGACCATTGTTTGAACTTTTGTGTTCTTTTCTGCTGATATTATTTCACATAAATCAAAATTTTTAAGGAAAAACACTTTTCTGCATGCCAGAGGAAGATGCATAAGCCAGTGCTTTCCAAACTTTTAATGTTTTGACACGCAAAACAGTATAACAGGCTTATGATCCCCAACGATCTGTAATTTATTCCCAAATATTACTAATAATCCTAACCCACAACAGCACAGTTCACAAAATTGATATCAAGAATTATTTTCAACTGTCTGGTCTTATTTAAAAAATAATAAAAATACAATTTGATGTATATTTATAGGTACCAAAATAAATTGTGAGGGTAGGAAGAGCAAAAAAGTAACATTTCAGAAGTTGTATAATTAGAGTGACATCATCAAATGTCAGTTAGATTGTCTGTGAAAAAAAATATGTACATGAGATAACACTTTACTGAGGGGAATTCACATGCTACAGCAGCAAAAGGACATCAGAAACAAGAAGAAATAAAACAAAATAAAAAACAAACAGCAGTAAATTTAGATCAGGAGGTAAAAGGAAATGCAATAAAACAAGATAGCATTAAAATAAATCTATTTATGCAATATATTAATGAAACAAAACAGCATAAAAATATAGTAATCTATAAATACAGCATAAAACAACTGTGAATGTATAAAAACCATAAAACCTAACAAAATATCAGTTCACCTGCTTTTCCGTGCAGGATCACAGAGAGCTGGTGTCTATCTCCAGCAGTCACTGTGCTAGAAGCTAGAACGCCCTGGACAGGTCACAAGTCTATCCAAGAGCCACATTGAGACAAACAAGACAAACATTCAAGCACATGCAAACTCTACTCAAAAAGGCCCCAGGTGAGAGGCAAACCTGCGATCTTGCTGGAAGGCGGCATCTCGAACTACTGTTCACTGTGCTGCCAAAATCCAAATGTTCTCCATAATTTTATGTGGACAGTTTTTGTTTTTTGCTAAATTTACCTATGTTGGGTGATGTACCACTTCCAAAAGTGATAATACACTAATACCAATCAAGCTGCATGGTTTGGTGCATAATTTACACATTTTATTTGAAAGCTGTGCAGTGAGATACCTATAGAAGCAATAATGAAAAAAAACAAAATAAGTGTCCTTCAATGTTTTTGAATTAGTACCCTCAATATTTATAAGAAAAAAAACTTGATACAAGGGCATATTAGCATGATTATTATTCTTTTTAAAAAAATGATTAGGGGAAAAATGTAAATAAATAAATAAAAGTAGTCTTACACATGAGTTGAAGCAAACTCAAACTCACATATAACACTGAGGCTGTGGACAGGTCCAACAACGCCTCTGAGACTGTTATCCCACCTTTTCTTCCATTGTGTAAAGGGTGAAAAAGGAGGAGGGGGGCATGCTATGGAGCTAAATGCATAGGTGTTATCTCTTTGCCTGAAGACATAAAGTAGCACTCTGGGAGTCTGGGACTCCTACTCCCAAAGAGCTTCTGACACAAACTGGACACCTCAGTCTCAGGATGCCACTCCACATTTAGAAGGAAAAAGGTCAGACACTACAATTTTCTGAAAAAAAAAAAAAAAAAAAAAAAAAAAGCACAATATGATGTTAATAGTTTACTTCTATTCGTTTTAAGTTTGTGTCTATTTAGGTACTGTATCTGCAAACACAATTCATTGTCTTTTCATTAGCTGTCTCTTTGACTGTCTCAAGTTGTCAATGTACAGTAAGGGTTTGTTTAAGCAAACAATGACATAGCAGCCTTTTTTGTGTCATAGAAACCAAATCAACATTGGAGCCTCCCTTAAACTTTGATCATGTGCTGAAATGGTTAATAGTTGAGAGGAAATCATAAACAGTATCTAAATAAATAAATAAACTAAAAGTGCAAGCCTCGGCCATAGCCATAGCATCAATAAAAACATAGTCAGAAGCAGATTGCGATCCGGTTCACCATCAAAATTTAACCACTTGTTTTTTATGATAACCCCAACATTTCATGAAAGTTTCATCAAAATTACCGAAAACATAATCTCCTTGGCAGCAGTAGCTGCAATTTTTAACCAAGCCAAACATCTTTATTTTCTCTTTAATTTAATACGTTAATATGGACATTCTAACCACGAAGTAGCATAGAATGGGTATTTCTGAGCGCTATCATTAGAATGTGCGCACAAAGGAAATAAAAAAAAAAAGTTTTTAAAAATATCCTATATAGTGCAGACAGGGCTTGTGCCTGGTTAATGTGTATTTCATGCACTGTGAGTGAGCCATTATGTATACCCCAATGAGGAGCTGGTGCCTCTGCATCAACCTACAGGTAGATGTAGGATCAGTCACAAAGATAAAAAAAAGAAAAGAACAAACACATTACAGTTTATGTATGTAGAAAAAAATAACTATGAAATCAAACACAGCAAGATGTATATTGGGAAACATGCACATGGTCAGTGAATGGGAAAAAAGTGCTGACAATTTTGTACCCAACAAAATGGTAACCGTTGGGCACAAAAAGACAACTGAGGAGGGACAAACTGACTTGGACTGCTGGTTATCTCTCTACTCTTAACAGTTCTGACGTTTTTTTTTAATTAGCAAAAAGGAAAAAGCAGCAATTAGAAAAGGTCCTTGTTGGTAAATCTGGTTGGTTCTAAATGCCTGTAACTGTACTTTAACGAGTCCGAAATCTTCCATTTCTCAAAGGAATCAAACAAAAGGCTATTGGCAATGCTGAGCACCAGGAATATTTTTTCCATTGCTCATGCACCACAGCTGGATGTCTTTTGAGTCTTTGAGCCTTGACAGCTGGTGCCAGTTTAGTGTTCTGTAGTCTTCTTTACATCTTTGATCAGAGAAGGGCCCTTTCCTTCTACAGTTACTTATTTGTTTCAGCTACAACTTGAATTCTGGGTTTCTGGTCATGTTAACCACTGTCCCACATTTCAGATTTGAGCTAACATCTGCTTGAAGTCAAATGATATCCTCACACTGCTGCACTTCTGGTGCCTGAATGAATTCATACATTGGTTGCATCCTGTTCAGTATCTTATCAAGGCATCCCAAGTCATGATTGCAGCCCCTTATTTTAATGCTGCATTGTTCCTCTCAACAATCCTAGATGCCTTTCTCCCCCACAGCTAATGCTGTGACTGGATCCATTAGCTCACTAACACTAATGCTGCAGATTAATGGAGGATCAGAGTCACACGGTAAGCAAGAGGCAGACAGCGTACACACATTATCCCACTAGCAGTCACTGGGCTGGTTAGGGTGGCCCTCGTGATAATCAGCACACTCTTAACTTTTCCTCACACACACTCCTGACTTTGCTGGTGCTCTAAATCTGGCCAACAGGCCATAGAGGGTCAGCAGGATGTTAATGGCAGCCTCATAAAATCGTGGAAAGGGGGGGTGGGCAGGACAGCAAAGGAGATCTCTGATGTCTTAAATGAGAAGCATGCAAGCAAGGCTCAAGCAGGCAGGATGTGGTACAGGTGAAGGTACTCACATGTGTAGTTAACACTTCCAACAGGGGAAAATGTGACACTTTATGTTAATGCCTTTTGAGAAGGACCCATGGGACTGCTTGACATCTCAAAGTACTGACTACTTTTATAGAACTCCATGGTTAATTATGTGGCTATATTAACATTTCCCAACAAATTGGACTTTCAAAGGCCTACAAAAGCCTGAAACTGTGTGGTGTCTTAGTATTTGCTAAGTTGTGGTGATGCAAATTGTTCCTTTTTAACTAAATAAATGTCTATAAAATAAACCCAAAGATGTAGCAACATAATAACTAACCTTTGCTTAAATGTCTAAAGTATAGAAGTAAATATTTGCTAGCAACACTCAATTTAAATTTAGCACTATTCAAATATAATACTAAAAGCAGGAACCATCTTGAAAACCCAGCCAAGCTTAGTTAGAGCTCAGCCAACAAACCTTTAACACAAACCTGTGAAAATTACAAACACTGTTCAGGTCGTACATTCTGAGTCAAGGAGCACTGTCATAGAAATTGATGAAGTTGTTTAAGACCTGTCACTAAACTGTCAAAAATGTTCTCATCAAGACAATGGAACAAGAAAGATAACCATTTTCATTTCTGCAGCTATTGTTGGCTAGTTTAAATCTATTTTTAACACAAATACTGCATACCCTTTTTTGAGTATAGTTTACAGCTGTACATTCAATTTTTAATGCAAACCATGAAACATGGTTGAAAGCCACTAAGTGCACAAAACTGGTCCTATGTCTGCATTTGTTGAGGTCAAAATTTAACCCTTCTGCTCCAGAGAACAATGCACACATGTTGGTATAAAACACCATGCTAATTATGCCAGAACCTTCACCAAGTTAAATACTGAAGAGTTTGATTCAAATCAGTTGCCAATAAATCTGAAAAGAAAAAAATTGTATCAACAAAGTTTATGAGACCTATACTTCAAATTAGTGTCAGCAAGTCACACTAGAAATTGATTACATTTTCTGTTTTCAACTGCATTTGATTTCATACTATTTATACTCATTTTATATAAATACAAAAGTAAAGCATGGTTTAAAAAGGTGAAAATCAATTAATTAGTACTCCCTACTAAAAAATTGAAAAACTATCCAAATGCACCAAATCAAGTGGGTCAAGATTGTGGAGCCATAGCTGCAGCTTCATAGCACTAAGTGGCCCCAGGGACTTCCATTTTATCAAGTGAAGGCCCTCACTGCCCTGATACACAGCTCTTCAGTTCAAAGACAACACTGCATGGGAGATCAAAGCGTGTCCAACCTTGTATATAGACACATAAACATGTTCAACTGTGCACTGATGTGCAGTCCACATGATAACGTGTCTGTAATATCTGTTGCACACTCCCAAACACACATCCAAATACACAGGGGCTGAGCACACAAGACCCTGGCATTGATTAAAGGGAGGAATGTGATAGATACAGTGGAGATAAGGGGGTGGGGGTTCACTTCTGTAATCAGCCTAATGTGTGTGGCAATAACCCCAAATAGGACTGTGTCAATTCCAGTGTAGAGACATTTAATGACATTCCTTTTTTCGCCCAATGATTATATAAACACAATATACAGACTTTACTTTTGTTGTATTTACTAAGGCTTTTTTAATGTATAATCTATAGAATTCTGACACCAAATTACACAGTCTTTGTCATTTACTCTTGTCCACCTACATACAGAGAAAAACATAAAAACAATATGTAACAAGTTGCTGGAAGCGAAGCACTGACTAAATGCTGGGCCTCAGATTCAGGAGAAGCAGTGGTTTTCATCCAGGTTGTGGAACAGTGGACCAGATCTTCAAACCTTTGCTAAGGCAGTCATGGAGGTTTGGCTCAATGCAGAGTCTGCATTCTCTGCACAAAATCAAGGTCTTTCCAGGTGAGGGTTGGAGCCCACCAGGGCCTTCCCTTGCCTCCAATTCTGTTTATAAAGTTAATGGACAAGATCTCAAGGTGAAGTCATGGAGAGCATAGTGTCTGATTTAGGAATCTCAGGGAGTTCTTTCTTCTTTTTGCAAATGATGAGGTTGTAATGGTGTCTAAAACAATGAACTTGAGTGTGTACTGGAGCAGTGTGCACTTGAGTGTGAAGCAGCTGGGATAAGAGTCAGCTCCTCTAAGTCCGAGGCTATAGTAGTTTTCAACCAGAAAAGGTCTGCCTCAAGCAGAGACATTCAAATCTTATTCATGAGTGATAGCAGGATGGATTGGGAGGTGAATCAACAAATTGGAGTCTTGTCTGCAGAAAGGAGGGTGTTGCTATGGTTTGTGGTGGTGAAGAAGAAGCTGAGCCAAAAGGCAAAGCTCTTGATTTAGTGGCCTATTTACATTCCAACCATTGTTGATGGTCATAAAATATTGTTTAAAAAGAAAAGAACAAGATTTCTAATATGAGTGACTAATATTAGCTTCATCTGTAGGGTCACCAGAGTCAGTTGTACAGATAGAGTGAGGAGCTCTGTCATCTGGATGGAGCAAGGCATAGAGGCGCTGCTTCTCTTCATCCAAAGAAGTCAGATAAGGTAGTTCAGGTTTTTGATTTGGTACCTCCCTCTGGAGGTTTTCTGGGCATGTCCCAATGAGAGGCAACCCTGGTGCAGGCCAAGAACTCACTGAAGGGATTTTTAGCCTCTTTGGCCTTGGATTCCCCAAGTTGAGCTGGAGAGTGTCGCTGGGGAGAAGGATGTCTGAGTTTCTCTCCTGGACTGGTTACTTGCTTGACCAGACTACTAGGAAAAAAATGAATGGATGGTTGGAAACTGGAGCATGTTTGAGTCCAAAGTTAATTTTCTTACACATAACAGTTTGTTTCCAGCTTTTTAGCAGTAGTCATATTTACATGACACTGACAAAACATAACTAAAAATGCAAACTACTTGAGCACTTTCACTTTTGAAAGGAGAACAAGGGCAGCAGCTGCTTTTGTGAACCCAACACCAGTCCGCTGCATCAAACAGTTAATGATTGTTCATATTCAACAAGCCACCAGGGTTTGACAGGTTCCCAAACCAAATAAACAAAGTCTGGAGGTTGAAACAACAAAGAAGATTACTTTTATATTCTTTCAGCAAGGATATGGGATAAGGAAAACAAAAACTGTAATGTCTGATCTTCTGCTTTGAGAAAAAAGAAGAGTATAAGTTATTATTCATTATACATTTCACTTAATTTTTAAGCTAGTAAAAGCTACAATTCACTCTCCCTAGATATGCAACAATGGCATTGACAGAAAGTGGACAGCTTCACTGTGTGGTTTACTGCAACGTAGAAAATGCAGTTTCTGGGAACAGATGGAGGTGCTCAGTGCAGCTAAAGTCTAAAATACAGAAGAACAAAACTATCAAGATATACCTTTGGCAACAACCAATCATATTATTCAGGAGAAAAAACTAATAAACAAAGCAACTACAACAAAAAAAATCATCCATCCATCCATCCATTCTCTTCCGCTTATCCGGGGTCGGGTCGCGGGGGCAGCAGCCTAAGCAGGGAGACCCAGACTTCCCTCTCCCCAGCCACTTGGGCCAGCTCCTCCGGGGGAATCCCAAGGCGTTCCCAGGCCAGCCGAGAAACA